>NC_088383.1:33661250-33985625 GCF_037993035.2 Macaca fascicularis | reverse complement strand
AATATTCACAGCCACTAAAAATTATGATGTAGAAAAAATAGTAGTGGCACTAGAACATCTATAGAACTCCATTATAAAGCCAGTTATGGGGCATAGAGGTAATATGACCTTATTTTTCAAAGTAAAAACATGCACACAAATATTCACATGTACTTTGCATGGGAAAAGAAACTCTGAAAGGTTACGATTGGTAATTATTTCCTAATGATGGTCTTAGGGAGATTTAATTTTCTTCTATCATCTTTACTACATTTTATGAATTTTCAGTAGGCATTTATTACTTTTCTGCATGGAAAAATAGATGCTTTTCAAAGGAAATCCACACAGCAATCTAGAAGGAGGTACAGCAAAAAACAGAATGATGAATTCAGTGATGGAGACATGAGCTATGAAGGGATTTAGCCTACTAGGCCAAAAAGAGGAAAAAGTCATTTCCAGTCAAAAAACAGACAGAGGTTGTTTTGGGGCAAAGGAACTTTTTATGTCAACACATGCAGATAGAAAAGGCTTATATTCTGTTACAAGCAACAAATATTATAATATGGCTGGGTGGTACAGTTTTGGAGAGAGAGAGGTGTAGCAGGAGAGGCCAACAAGGTAGATTGAAGCCAGTGCCATGACTAGCAGAGACAGCTACACCAGTGAGAAAGGCTTGTAAGGGAAGGAGAAAACTTTTCATCTCCTCTTTTAGGTGCTGCAACTGAGGCCTGCAAATTAAACTGATAAAAGACAGATTAACAGGAAAAAAGGCATTAATACTTTAAATTTTACATGCACAGAAGCCTTACAGAAAAGAAATGAAAAACTCAAAGAAATAGATTCAGATGCTTATACACCATTTTAGCAATGTGTGATAAGTCGTGGATAAGTGACTTGAGAAAAGAAAGAGGGTTTGGGCTTCTAGGGTGGATAAGTTGTAGGAACGTGACTAGGAGATACATATATATACACACACATGCACACACACACATATATATAGGAAACTAATGGAAAATAAGAGTTATTTTAGTAAGATTTGTTTATGCAAATTTTATCTCTGTCTCCACTGATAAATGTTGCTCTCTTCATCCTGGTAGAGGAGAGGGGGGAAATTTATGCCACTTTCCCTAAGGGAAATGTATGCCCTGTTTTAGGCAGAGAAGGGGAAGGCACAGAATTCTTGCATCTGTTGATTCTTGATTGCCTTCAACTCAAAATAATCTTCATGCCAAAGTGGCAAATTTGGGGGGTGATGTCTTCCAAAACTCTTCAGATATGAACACCAAGGCATGAAGTCTTTCTAGGTCTCCTGACACAGACACCAGCAGTGTGAGCAGTGGTGCTTATGAGGCAGGACTTTGTCTCCCCTCAAACTCTCTCAGGCACTTGAGAGTGGAGGGCAGATCCCTGTTAGAGAATTCCACTAAGGCATTAAGAGAAAGGACTTGTGGAAAGAATTTCCCTGGTCTTAGCAGTGAGGGTTGCACGGTGCTGGAGAGGCTGTTATGTTGTTAGAGTTCTGGGTACTATCCGGTTTTAATTGCAGCGGTTCAAGCCCCAATCCTAATCACTTTGTGAGGTTGTCATCTATCCTTACTAAACCCACGGGCAATAATCTTAGGGAGAAAAATGAAATGAAATTTCAAGTATCCCCGTGTGGTAAATAAGAGAATCTGCAGAGTTTTAAAGCACAGCAGGAAACTATGCAATTACAAGAGGAGGTTGCCAATGCATTTCATTGCTGTTGAGAAAAGAAAATATCTTTCTTTTTTAATGAGTGATTCATGCATATGCTTTGGGGACCTTTGTATCTTCGGCCTTGGACGTTTTCCTGTGTTGGATACTAGTTAATTCCAGTCAATTGCTCCTTCCTCTGATGTCAGCTGTTCCTAATACCTAGGAATCTTCTGTTTGATCACCAGTTAACTTCTTTCGTACTTAGTAATTAAATCTAACTCCAAAAACCAAATTTTAAAAAGTAGAAAAAGGACAAACAGGGAATGTCGTTCTAGGGTTGTTTCAAATCAGCCCAAGCTAAATACACACTCTTGGGAATTTAATCATTTCCAAACTAAAGAGCCATCTGTAAGTTTGACAGGAAAAGTTTATTTAAATAGCTCTGCTTCATGCTCCCTTGGACTTCAAGATTTTAAGGACCCTTCAGCTTGAAAGTAGCTGTGGCATTGGGCATGACTTTAATGGACAGTCGGAAAAGCGCTAAGTGTTCTGAGAGCATTTGAAAACAGTGAAAATTGTTCAGAGCAACCATTTTTAGAGTACCCATTAACTTTTAGATTGCAGCATTGTGAAATCAGAGAGTTTCTGCAGCAACTTAAAATCACCTATTTGTCTGGAGCATAGTGAGATTTAGGGTTGTCAGATAACATCGATACAGAAAATCCATTTAAATTTGAATTTTATGTAAGCAATGAATTAGTTGTTAGTATAAGTATAGCCCAAATATTGCATGGGCCATACTTATACTAAAAGAAAAATTTGGTTTTGCCTGACATTCAAATTTAGCTGGTGTCTTATACTTTTATTTGCTAAATCTGACAACCATCAATCACCTCCCCTTTTTGAAATATGTACATGAGGGAGATAGGAAGTTTAAAACATTCATCAAAGAACCATGGTTCACTTTTGAAAAACAAATGCAAATTTTGGTAAACAAGTATAGGCACTTGATAAGAATATGCTGGCAAAATATTTATTTGTTAAATTAAAATTATGAAATCTGTTGTTATTATTCTAAAATATTAAATTCTATTGAATTCTTGTTCCTTTTTCTCTTAAATCTGGTGAAAGCACACAAAGCCTAGAGCTTGTATCTTTAAAACTAGGGAAATGAAATAAAGATTATTTTGCGTTGAATGGTAGCCCCATCTTTTCCAGATGAAATCTACTACTGTTGAATTCTATAACTTCAAATTGGCTTCCATGTGCTGTTTTGCCTGGATGTAGACAACATGATTTAACTACTCCAAGTGCCTTCAGGAAAAAAGCAATTCATGAAAGACAAAATGCCTCCATGAGGCAGGCTACGCATAAAATGGAAATTCTTTAAGTGATCGTGGCCTATGGGCACGGAGAATTAATTGAAATATTATATTCTGAAAACTGAGTTGTAATATGGCAACTGGAAAGCATGATTCAAAAGTTGGGAGAGGGGTTGGGCTTTTTTTATTTGTTTTGTTTTATTTTTATTTTATTTTTTGAGTGAGAGTTTCTCTCTGTCACCCAGGCTGGAGTGCAGTGGCAAGATCTCAGCTCACTGCAACCTCTGCCTCCCGGGTTCAAGAGATTCTACCGCCTCAGCTTCCCAAGTAGCTGGGATTACAGGCATGTGTCATTATGCTGGGCTCATTTTTGTATTTTTAGTAGAGACGGAGTTTCACTATGTTGGCCAGGCTGGTCTTGAACTCCTGACTTCAAGTGATCCACCCGCCTCAACCTCCTAATGATCAAGGTACTGTTGCAATATCTTGTCGATGCTAATAGTTGTAACGTGTAACTATTTTCTGTGTCCTTTAAAAAAAATATTTGCCATATATTTGTGGGCTTTTTTTAAGCTTCTGTATAAAGCTGGGCACACAATTGATGGAGCAAATAATTTTATAGGAATAATCAGATGTATTAAAATAAATTGAAAAATCACTATTATATAGAAAATAGTAATGAGTTTTCTTTCAAGATGATTCTTAGTTATTAACGCTGGTAATAAGGAGAGTTAAAGAAAAAAAAAACCTACTCCACTCTACTGGAAACATCTAACACATATGAAAGAAGGAATTTTAGGAAGTCAGAGTGGAAAAGAGTCTTCCAAGTTATCCAATCCCACTCCTTCATTTCACAAATGAGGGCCCAGAAGCCTAAAGATGATGGCAGAGCCTGGAACATGGAGTGCTTGCTGCTTAAATCAGTTCCTTACCACTCACATCACAGGGCCCCGGTATGAAACCACAGACCCTCGAGGTCTGTGACCCTCTAGGTTTTCAGTCACCCTCTGGTCATCACTACTCAGATGCCCTCCAAGAGCCCGACCCCTCAGGATATGAGCTAGGCTAGTGAGAGATGAAGGTGAGGCTGTCATGTTGAGGAGCTTTCCCACTGGAAACTTACCAGGAGAAGGTTGCAAGCCCAAGCAGTTGTTTCCTGGGGACATCAGTCTCCCCCACATGATGACTTGGAATCCACCTGCCTCTCAAACTGAGCTGCAAGGAGAGAGGCCACAGGAAGATGTGGGGAAGGAAGAAATCTAAAGCTGAAACAGAAATCTTTACCCTCTTCCTCTTTATTCCATCCCAAGTTATAAATCTATGGCCCCTCTCCCAAACCACAACACCCTTAGAGCTTTCAAGTCAGTATCGTTTCAGTCTGCATTTAATGTGGAAGGAGGTAGGATGCCAAAGACAGAGGGGAAACGGGATTATGTTAGACAGGAATTCAAGTCCAGGCCTCTCCATTATCCATTGTGTGAGTTTATCTTGTTTGTCTTGATTTTCTCTTTGCAAGATGACACATATGAATGTGCAGTTTGGAAAGTATGTTTAATCTCTTAGAAAATATAATGACATGATATTGAATCCAGTTTTCTCTTTTCCCCCGGGATTCAAGCAATCCTGGTTACAACAGTGAGAAAGATCTTTTCCTGGATTTCCTCCTAACAGTGGGAACCAACTTAGGGCCATGCTGTCTTTTGTCAACAAAAAGAGTCAAACTCTGAAGTTTAATATATGTTTGTTTGTTATTTCTGTTAAATAAAAATGGTTCAGATACCCCGTTAAAAAAAAAAAAGAGTCAAACTGTAAAATACTTGAATAGATTTATTCTGAGACAAATATGAGTAAGCAGTGGCTTGTGACACAGAATCTCAGGAGGTCCTGAGGACATGACCCAAGGTGGTCTGGGTACAGCTTGGTTTTATATATTTTAGGGAGGTGTGAGACGTCAATCAGATACATAGAAGATGCACATTGGTTTGGTCCAGAAAGGTGGGACATCTGAAAACAGGGGCTCCCAAGTCGTCGGTGGATTCAAAGATTTTCTGATTGGCAATTGGTGGGAAGAGTTAAGTTACTGTCTAAAGACTTAGGAATGTCTGGGTTAAGATAACGTATAGGTAAAGACTCCAGGTAGCAGGCTTCAGAGAGAATACGTTGCAGATGTTTCTTATCAGACTTAAAAAGTCTGTTCTATCATTAATTCCAACAGAGATGAGGGTATAATAATGAGGCTTGTCTGACCCCCACACTGTCCTGTCATGGCCTGAACTAGTTTTTCAGGTTAGCTTTGGAATGCCCTTGCTGGGACAAGGTGTCCATTCAGATGGTCAGGGGGCTTAGAATTTTATTTTTGGTTTACATTGATCATGACTTTGCCTTTCTTTACAAGGAATGGAAGGGAGGAGTCAGGGGCAATGGACACCTGATGGAATTAGGCCCTGTTGATCCCAGGTGGATGAAAGCCACAACATGGAGCGCACCAGAAAAGATGCTTTGGGTTACAGTGCTGCAGGGATGGTGCACTGACCATGCTTGTTCTTGTCTTGCAGGTGGACTTGGGCCTTCTACGCTTCGTTACGGCTGTCGGGACACAGGGCGCCATTTCAAAAGAAACCAAGAAGAAATATTATGTCAAGACTTACAAAATTGACATTAGCTCCAACGGGGAAGACTGGATCACCATAAAAGAAGGAAACAAACCTGTTGTAAGTTAGGCTGCCACCACGGCAACCAATGCAGTCTTTTAAATGGATAATCAATTTTTACTTGTTTGTTTAGTAGCTTTCTGTCTGGCCTGGTTTGTTTTTGAATTGATTTGAAATGAAAAGTGCAATTAGAGGTTTAAATCTGACCAAGGTGTCTCATGTTCCCAGATCCAGAAGCCAGGAGGAAATTATATGAATGTTTCCAAGAAAAGTCAATACTGGCCAAATTAAGTGTCAGACTCAAGAATTGCTGTAAGCCTCCCACAGGGACACAGATTCTGCGTGGGATAAACACTGTCCTCTTAGAATCTTAGGAATTTGGGATTTTGTTGTTTTTCCCCCTCTATTTCTTCATTCTCTTTCATAGATTCTTTCTCTCTGTAATGGGCTGGTTTTAGTAAACATCTTTTCATCTATCTACTGTGGCTCACAAACTAATTTACAAGTACATTTGACTGCTTCTTGTAAGAACGCATGGAACCAAAGGTATTTCATTGTGTTCCCTCAGATCACACAAATAACACACTACCTCTGTACTACTTTCAACCAAGAAGGCAGCACAGACCACACTGTGTGCCTGGGCACTCTGCCCTAGCTTATTTGGAACTGAGATGTTTTTCTTAGTCTGCCTGTTTATTTGAAGTTACATTTGCTCTGATTTTCTAATCAAAAGATTTTGGAGAATTCATACTCACCGTCTCCCAGAAATTAAAAGCTTGCCCTGGAGGCCGAGCAAAACACAGGAAATTGATGAGGATAGGAGCAAAGATCCAGGTAGCTTGCAGTGATGGGCTTGGGGAGAGGCCAATTAACCTGTCCTTGTCTCTCTTTTGAGCATTGGTGTACTTGATTTTCTCCTTGTGGATCTGGAACTGAGAAAAGCTTCCTCGGTGTGAAGTGAGAAAACCTATTAATTCCCTTTGATTAGCAGTGAAACCCCCACTCTCGGACAGGGCAGGCAAGATGGAAACAGCTACAGATAGACAGCTGCTCTGTAGGAGGAAAATGCTATGGGCAGGCAAGTTCAAGGCCATTGTCGAGCCCCGGAGGACATGCAACCAGTTTGTCTAGGGAAGAAGAACCTTCCCGGTCAACGCTCATGGAGATGAAGCGAGTAAATTTTGACCCCAAGTTTCATGACTGATTCTTGTTTGGGAATAAATTTCCAAAGACATACTTTAGGTTCAAGGAAATAAAAAATCACTAACTCTAATGAGGCACCTACCAGCCAAAGAACCCAGAGAGAGCCGGGAGAGCTGATCTTAGACTTTCAGGCCATTTCTTTTTAAAATAAGCGCTACTTCAGGAATAGAAAACCAAACACTGCATGTTCTTACTTATAAGTGGGAGCTGAATGATGAGAACACATGGACGCATTGGGGGGAACAACACACACTGGGACCTGTCGGTAGCGGGGTATGTGGGAGGAGTGAGGGCATCAGGAAGAACAGCTAATGGATGCTGGGCTTAATACCTAGGTGATGGGCTGATCTGTGCAGCAAACCACCTTGGCACACATTTACCTGTGTAACAAACCTGTACATCCCGCACAGGTACCCTGAAACTTAAAGGTTGAAGAGAAAAAAAAAAAAGAACAAAATAGAACCATAAGGTGAAAGGTCTAAAATAATGTTAAGTGAAAAACTTAATTGGTGTTTCATTATCTTTATACTGGAATGCAAGCAGATGAGAGGAATGAAAGGAAATAGCAACATGACCATTTTTTGTTAAGGAAAAAAAACCATAAGGGCTATTTCAGCAACACTTTTTCTTCAACTGTTGTCCACTGGTAGTTTGCATGGCCCAGAAGAGGGGGGCTGTCAGAGAGCACCCACAGATTCCAGGGGTGTCTGACAGTGCACGCAGCTTGCCCTGGGAACTCCCTGGCACACAGAAGGGCTTCAGGGGCACAGGCAGAGGGGATAAGGAAGGAGTCGGCAGAGAGGAAGGCTTGGCATCTATTGTGATCACTTTAGCTGAATCTAAATGAAATTAGAACATCCACCTAGAGTCTCATGATTGCTGCCCACCCCACCTTTCTCTGTATTTTAGGGGCTTTCAGCCACTCCCCTCTACCCTCATTCCCACTTTGCTCCAGGAGTGCAGCTTTCGACCAATAACAACTGCAGCAACCCTCTTCATGTTGGAGAGAATGTGTGTAATACATGATTTTCAGCAAACTTCAAACTCCCTGAGTGGGAGCAAAATTCACCTCCCTTCTGCCTGCACCAGAACACACAGCTCTCCTGCCAGACTTCTGGTCTCTCTCGGACATGGACTCGGTGCCCCCATAAGGAGAGCACCATCGCTGGGGGTCCTCCTACCCTGGCAGCTACCCGTTACTCTTTGTCACACAAAAATGCTCCCACACAGATTGATTTCCAGGGGGAGATGCTGATGTAGGGCAGAAATCAAAAGGCCATCACAGACTGGGATAAATTAGGATATCAGGTAGTCTCTGGAGAGAGATCAGGCTAAAAACTGACTTTTTTAAACAAAAATAGAGACAGGGTCTTGCTCTGTCACCCATGCTGGAGTGCAGTGGTGAAATCATAGCTCACTGCAGCCTTAAACTCCTGGGCTCAAGCCATCCTCCCAGCTAAATCTCCCCAGTAGCTAGGACCACAGGTATGCACTACCACAATGCCTGGCTAATTTTTTTTTTTTTTTTTTTTTTTTTTTTGGAGAGTTGGAGTCTCACTATGTTGCCCAGGCTGGTCTCAAACTCCTAGTCTCAAGCAGTCCTCCTGCCTCGGCCTCCTAAAGTTCTAGAATTACAGGCATGAGCCACCACACCCAGCCACAACCAACTCTATAAAGCATTTGACCACCAGCCTGATTTTCACAAGCCCTTTCTCCCAGGAGGAAGAGCAGGACTTGGGAAACCATGGACCTCCTTCTTGTCCTCACCTGGAAAGGTGGGGAGGAAGCTGCGCACCTCGGGTGAGCCCCATGATGCTCCAGTTATGCAGCCTAAGAGGAGGGGTCTGACCCAGCTGTGCAGAGAAGCATGGTGCTGAATGCACGAGGCCCGAAACTAACTGAGAAACGTCACCACTCCACGGCTGAAGTAAAATCCGGGAAAGGGTAGGCAGAGTATTCTGTGATGGCAAAGTCTCCAGTCCTCAGAGATCTTACTGGAGAATGCTACTGCAGCTCCCCCGCCCAGGCAGAGTGGCCCCCACTAGTCCTTGTGGGAAACATCCATTGGTGCCTGGCATGCATTACATTTGCAGTCACATGCCTCATCTTTCTTAGAATAAAATGACTCGATTTAAAACTAGAAGCAGAATCCCAGCACTTTGGGAGATGGAGGCAGGCGGATGACTTGAGGTAAGAAATTCAAGACCAGCCTGGCCAACCAACATGGTGAAACCCCATCTGTACTGAAAGAGACAAAAATTAGCCAGGCGTGGTGGCAGGTGCCTGTAATCCCAGCTACTCAGGAGGCCTGAGGCAGGAGAATTGCTTGAACCTGGGAGGCGGAGGCTGCAGTGAGCCGAGATTGCACCACTGCACTCCAGCCTGGCTGACATCTCAAATCAATCTCAATCTCAAATCAATGAATGAATGAATCAATCAATCAATCAATCTTGAAGCACAAGTCCTGGAAAAGCTGATTTTTAGATAAAAATAATTTATAACTCAGTTTTGACTTTGACCACTAAAACATAATTTTACCAATAATCAAAAAAGGATTAAAGTCACGCATTAGTGTGGGAGACAAGATCTTCTGTCAAGGAATGAAGTCAAAGGGGAGAACACTGTTTGACCTAGTACTGTAGCTGCAAACACAACCTAGAATTTCAAAAAGCCAGACCCTACACTGAAACCAAAAAGCATCCCTTCTGGGGGTTCTTGGGAAAGTCAAACAGTGAGTTTCCATGACACGTCTACAGTATTATTTTGGTCCTCTGGTAAAGTTAATAGTTTCACACTTTTTAGATAATAGCATGCATTCTTTAATCAATATTATCCATGTAATTAGTGCTTTTAAAGGCTCTAGCCTCTCAGAAAATTGAATCGATGATTAGGACAGTATTCTATATTAGACATCATTCTGATTGCTAATTGAAAAAATTAACATAGCAGGTTATTAACGCCGTCTCATCCTTGATCGACAATGCTGAAATTGTAAATACTTTTTACAACCACTTGTGAAAACACACTTTTGGATTTAAATTCAAAACCTCTGCTAAACAAAGGCACTTTTTTTCCCCATACAGCTCTTTCAGGGAAACACCAACCCCACAGACGTTGTGGTTGCAGTATTCCCCAAGCCACTGATAACTCGATTTGTCCGAATCAAGCCTGCAACTTGGGAAACTGGCATATCTCTGAGATTTGAAGTATATGGTTGCAAGATAACAGGTAAGCTGTGGAAGATTGAAGACTGAATCTTCCAAGTCGAAGATTGTCTTGTTTTGATTTATGCAAACCTTTAAATACGGGGTGAATGAATTTGTAAATGCAATCATTTTTATTTGATAATAAAAGCATCTACTTTGGATTTAGAGAAATCCAAGTTCAATTCCTGCCTTACTACTCACTAGCAGATTGTTTTGGTCAATATACTTACCTTTCAAAGCTTTAGTTATCTCAACTGGGAAATAGTCATAATTATTTACATCATACAGCCTAGTTGTGATGATGCATTATTATTAGATAATGGATATAAAACACATAGTACAGCCTGGTATGTGGTAGGTATTTGTTTACTGGTACCTTTTCCACTAGACTGTAAGCTGCGTGAAGGCAAGTATCATGCCTTTCATCTCTGCTTCCTGGATACTGACTACTACTTAGTAGATTTACAGTAACTAACTGTTGCATGAAACATTCTCCAGCAGTTTTATTTATTTCTTTGTTTCTTTATTTTGAGACGGGGTCTTACTCTGTCATTCAGGCTGCAGTGCAGTGGCATGATCATAGCTCACTGCACCCTCAACCTTCCAGGTTCAAGCGATGCTCCTACCTCTGCCTCTTAAATACATGTGGGAGAACATGAGGGCACCAGTATAGACAACTAATTGTAACCCCTATGTTGCTTGGGCTTGTCTCAAATTCCTGGGCTCAAGCTATCCTCCCACCTCGGCCTCCCAAAGTGCTGGGATTACAGGTGTGAGCTATTGCTCCTGGCCAGCTATGTCTATTTATTTATTTATTTATTTATTTATTTTATTTAGTTTTTTGAGACCGAGTCTCACTCTGTCACCCAAGCTGGAGTGCAGTGATGTGATCTTGGCTCACGGCACCCTCCACCTCCCAGGTTCCAGCAATTCTCCTGCTTCAGCTTCCTGGTACTACTACAGTAGCTGGTACTACTACAGGTTCACACCACCACACCTGGCTAATTTTTGTATTTTTAGTAGAGACGGGGTTTCATCATGTTGGCCAGTCTGGTCTTGAACTCCTGACCTCAGGTGATCCACCTGCCTCAGGCCCCCAAAGTGCTGGGATTACAGGCATGAGCCACCGCGCTCTGCCTGTCCATTTATTTTCTTGCATGACTATGTTATATTCTGCAGTATATAGCAGTCATATTAGAATTCCTTTCCATTTTAGTAAATACATTGCCAAACTTTCATTGAAACAACCACCGGCACCAAAAAATACCAGTACAATGTGATCTTCATGGTAAGCTTGAAAGTTCAAAGGCAGAATCAGTTGACCCACTCACTAAAAAGTAATTAAAAGCAAACAATGTCTAAAAGTCTTTGAACTACCTTTTAATATTATGTTATATATGTATTTAGGGTATTTAATTTTTTATTCCATTTTTATGTTTATCCTTTTTAGTTTAATTATTTTTAGACGAGAAGAATACTGACTTTGGAAGGAAAAAAAAATCACTTTGGCAATGTTCCATGAAATTACAAGCAATTTTGAGAAGAGCTAATGAACAGGAAAAACTACACTTGTTGATAGTAGAGTTCAGTTTGGAAAGTAAAAACCAACATCGGATTTTTTAATAAAAAATTTATTTATTTCCACCCCGTAGATGGACTTGTTTATTATTTTAGGACCTAAGACTTAGAAAGTTCAAGGCCTTCGAGGCAGGAATTGAGTGGAGAGGGGTTTGAAAGAAGAAAGGACATTGAAAAGTTAGATATAACCTTGGCTTTATTTTCGATCAGCAGTTAGATGACAGAAAGTTCTAGGTCATTTTCAGAGCATGACAAATTTGTGCTGTTATTCATAAATTTGTAGAAATAAGGCTATTCGAGGTTTGGGTGGAATTTTCTGGCCCATTTCTTCAACCTTATCTCATGTCATTGTATTTTAAAAAATGAGGTAAACTTCATAAAGACTCCAAACATGTTAGCCAAAACTCTGAATTTCCAGGCTCTTAGAGATTTATGTCATATCCTTTTAGTTGAATAGAATTTTTTTTAATACCTAAATTGTCCTTTTTAATTTTCACAAGGATTTCCCTGAGAGGTAATTCTAGGAATGTGAGCAAAGAAGGTAAATAATTTGTTCAATTTTTAAAAATAGTTAAATGATCTAGTTATGTAAATTTAGATGTCTAAAATAGCATATCCTAATATTTTCATACATAATTAAGTAGCCGTTTTTCAAATAAGGTGCTTCCTTTCAGTTCCCAGTGCTAGTCTCTTAATCATAGTCTCCACTATACTTTTAAATAGTTTCTCTCTAGTAAAATGGCTCTAGTCTCCAAATAATTGCTACAGGCAGGTTTTTGGAGAGGCTAACACATTGCAATGATAGTCACATGGACAGAAGCTAGGCAGACATGTCCAGGCTTGACTATGGACTGTCCACTTAGTGTATGTGTGACCGACCATGGGTAAGACACTGAGACTCACTCTGATCTCCATTTTCTGGTCTGTGAGGTTCACCTTAATGCAACTATAATGAGGAGTAAATGAAAGAAAATTTGGAACACCCCTGGCTTAAAGTAAGTGCTCACTAAATGGTATCCGTTAGATTAAAATAGTACACGGCACTCAATACATTGAACCTAGCATATGCCCCGGCAAGCAGAGCTTCTAATAAGACAGTAATTTCAACTTTTTCTTCTTGATTATCAGAAGCAGATAATCTTCATTTTCTTGAGGCTACAGTCCCCTTGAGTGGAGATTAATGAAAGGAGGACTACAGTATCCCTGCTGGACCAGATGGTCCAGGAGAGCAGGGGACCTGTTTGCCTCATTTTCTGTTGTGTCCTGTATGCCTGGAACATAACAAATGTTTGGTGGTTACTTTTGAATGAATGAAGTGCAGTTCTATCCAAACTTTCTGAGAAACAAATGGCCGGACCTCAAAGTTTCACCCTGTCGAGTAGTCATAATTCAATCTGGATTTTGTTTAAGCCTACCTAATCAAAAGTTACTGCTTGAACACATCACTTGGCTTCCAAAGCCACTAGAGCCCCAAGTTTTACCCTAATTTTTTGATTCAGAAATTATTTTTTAGAAATATAGTAATCCTGGGCTGGGCACTGTGGCTCACGCCGGCACTTTGGGAGGCCGAGGTGGGCGGATCACGAGGTCAAGAGATCGAGACCATCCTGGCTAACACAGTGAAATCCCATCTGTACTAAAAATATAAAAAATTAGCCAGGCCCGGTGGTGGGCACCTGCAGTCTCAGCTACTTAGGAGGATGAGGCAGGAGAATGGTGTGAACCCAGGAGGCGGAGCTTGCAGTGAGCCGAGATCATGCCACTGGCCACTGCACTCCAGCCTGGGCAACAGAGTAAGACTCCATCTAAAAAAAAAAAAAAACAAAAGAAAGAAAAAGGAAATATAGTAATCCTGGAAACTTCAGTTTGTCACCATATAGAGATATAAAGAAAATAAGATTGGAACAAACCATCCTGCTTTATAGGTGATTGATGAAAGGCATTTTCATTATTTTGACAAAGTAGGCTTCATCATTTTGGCAGAGGTGGAAATTGATGAAAATCACGTTGGACGATGCCTGCTTAACACACTGTGAACTCTGCTGTCTTCTGTTATTAACCAGAAGTCTGTTACCCGGCACTTCAACACATATTCATGTGCTCCTAAGTCAATCAGAATTCACAATGATGATCTCAGACACCATAATATCCAGAGGTACTTTCTGAGTCATCAAGGAAAGATTAAATTATGCTCATTCAGGGTCTCCCATCGAATGCAGTTATTACTTTCTCATTATTTGGAAATTGGTTAACTGGATATTTGATTTACCAGTATACCTCAGTTTTTCCATTAAAGCTGAGTACAGAGATTTACTGTAAAATAATATCACTGAAAATAACCACCTCAATCCTCCATTACAAAACTAATTTCTCCCTTCCATCATGAAGTGGTCTTAAGCTTTCCCAACAAGGTTGCCAAGTGAAATACAAAATGTCCAGTTAAATTTGATGCAGACAAACACGACATAATTTTTCAGAATAAGTATGTCCCATGCAATATTTGAGACATACGTATACTAAAAAATCATTCATTATTTTTCTGAATTCTAATTTCACTGAGCATCTTGTTTCTTGCTTTGTTGTTTGTTTGCTAAATCTTGCAACACTATTTCCAAAGGGTTTGACCTGTACCAGGCTGACCTGTACCAGCCTGTTATGAAGGGACAGAGTTAAACACTATCATCTCATTCAAACCTTGAATTAATTGTTAATGTAATTTTTCTCCAAATTATTGTTAAAAGTGAGTCAAATAGTTTTCAGTCAAAGGTAAATCAAGTTGCCTCTTCATTTTTTTTTTGTTTTGTTTTGTTTTAATGAGGCAGCCATATGGAAGGAGTAAGTCTCACTTTGCACCATGGATATGTTGGCTAAATGGGGGCAGGACATCACTAAGTCTGTTAATACAGAAACTATGCCCCAGCTGAGTCTGCTTGAGAAAAGGGCATTAATCTGGTGACGGTTCTGCTCTCCTTACAGTATTCAAGTTAATTACGTTTTCCTCCAAATGGTAACATCTGGTCCCCATTACCAGCTAAACATTGCCTTTCTAAAAGCTTGTTTGGAATCAGGCAGGTATGAACACCGTGGCCAAAAAAATGGCACTCTATTTTTAACACTATAGTTTCATAGTCCCTTAGTAAAATTGTTTTTGTAAATCTTTTTTTAATCCCGACTGAGTATATTCTTGGTTTCCAGATCCCAGCCTGGAGCAAATACTGTGGTTGAATTACAGGAAAGGGCACTTGGGAAAATGACAGCTGCCTTTTATTGTATTAAGTTGATTCATTCAACAAATATTTGTTGAGCAAATACTATGTATAAAACAAGGCATGAAGAGTCATAGAAAACAGAAAAATATGACTTAGTTCATGTCCTCAAAGAAGTTAAAATCTGGGGAGGCAGAGAGCAGTATTCCAAAGAACTAAATGTGCTCATCAGCGTTTGAGGGCCGGGTGTGGTGGCTCAAACCTGGGAACACAGTATTTGGGAGGCAAAAGATCTTTTGAGCCCAGTAGTTTTGAGAGCAGCCTTGGAAAAATAGCAAGACCAAAAAAATAAAAAATTAGCCAATCATGGTAGCATCTGCATGTAGTCCTAGCTACTCAGGAGGCTGAGGTGGGAGGATTGCTTGAGGCCAAGGGTTCAAGGCTGCAGTAAGCCATGATCATACCACTCCACTCCAGCCTGGGTGACAGAGTGAGACCCTGTCTCTTAAAAAAAAAAAAAAGGCTGGGGGGGCCCAGGCACGGTGGCTCATACCTGTAATCCCAGCACTCTGGGAGGCCAAGGCAGGCTTCACGAGGTCAGGAGATCAAGACCATCCTAGCTAACATGGTGAAACCCCTTCTCTACTAAAAATACCAAAAATTAGCCATTCATAGTGACAGGTGCCTGTAGTCCCAGCTACTTGGGAGGCTGAGGCAGGAGAATGGTGTGAATCCGGGAGGCGGAGCTTGCAGTGAGCTGAGATCACCCCACGCACTCCAGCCTGGGCGACATAGTGAGACTCCGTCTCAAAAAAAAAAAAGAAAAAAGAAAAAAGAAAAAAGGGACATGCAAATAAAGTGGTGTGAAGAGGCCCAGAAATGGAAAACTGTGTCTGGTTACGGAGAACAGAAAAACCGAGTAAGTGATGTGGCATTCGAAAACAGGTCAGGATTTTAAGCAGTTCAGATCATGGAAAGTGTAAGATGATGGGGAATTCCTTGCTGAGGGAATAGAAAGAAAGCCTCCAGACTCCCAGAAGTAAGGAAGTTCTTCATGTCAATTGGCACCGGTTAAAGGAGTGAATGGGGAGAGAGGCCTTGCAAGGACATGATATGGAAGGCCTGCATGCCTGATTGAAAATGACATGCATAATTTCTAGACAAGAAGGCAGTGAATGTCTGAGTAAAGAAATGACGTGATTTGGACCATAGAACTCTTGTGGAAAGTATCTGAGTAATTAATTCTTAAGGTTCAGCTGATAACATGGACTTAGTTTAATTGCATTAGATGTTTGCCTCTCACTTAGGGGTAGTTATATTTTTAGGCTAACTTTTTATTACATTATGCAGGATTGAGTTGCTTCAAAGAAAAATAGGTTATCATTCCTGCACATGTTCTTGATTGGGACATACAGTTTATAAAGGAAAATAATTGAAGTGTTGGACGTTTTGTCATTAAGCCATCGTTGAATTCATCAATGACTGATGCTCTCCTTGTGCTCAGAAGCTACTTGGGCTGCTTTAGAAGACATAAAAAGGTCTATGGTGCTGTTCGTTGCCTTCAAAGATCTTACAGTCTTGCTGTGGGTATATCACTAACAATCTTGCAGCCTTAGAGAGCAGTGGAATGCTGAGCTCTGTGCTACTTACATCATATTTCTGAGATGGGAGACTCAGAATAAATGCTGGAGTAGCTTGAAAAGCTTTTTTGAGTCTTAAGCTGGGTTTTGAGCAAAGGCAATGATGAGGATAACGTCTATACTGTATGAGAAGAGAATTGGTTAACTGAGATGTATTGTCAGTAATAGAAAATCAAATTAGGCAAATGGGATGAAATCAAAATGAGGGTCTTGAACACCAGATCGAGTTTTGATATCTTCCCATCAGTAATGGAAAACCATGGCACATTTTCAAAAGATTTCTCTTTTATATCATGGGGTAAAATATACATAACATAAAATGTACTGCTTTAACAATTTTCAACCACTTTTAACCATTTTCATTTTATCATTGTACATTTTTAAGTGTACAATTCTGTGGCATTAAGTACAGTCACATTGCTGTGCAAGCATCACCTTATTTCCAGAATTTTATAATCATCTCAGACTGAAACTCTGCACCCATGAAACATTAACTCTCCCAATCTCCGTTTCCCCCAAGCCCTGGCAACCACCATTTTGCTTTCTGTCTCTATGAATCTGACTGATCTAGTGATAGGCTACTCATATCCATGGAATCAGACCATATTTGTCCTCTTTGTGTCGGGCTTCTTTCACTTAGCAGTGGAGATTTTTGAGGATGAGAATGACATGGTTAAAACAACATTTTCTGAAAAGTTAGATAGCAGTTGGTGTAGTGGAGATTCAGAGTGGGGTCTGGGAGGCCAACCAAGAGCTCATGTAGCACCCTGGCCAGAGCGCTCGGATCAGGATAAATCCAGAAGAAAGGAAGGAGGCGACAAGGGTTTTGTTGCTTTCTTTTACTTAACAAAAACACAACAGGATTTGGCAGCCAAACGGAAATGACAAGATGACTAGCCAGGAACTGGATGATTAGTGATGCCACCAATTAAAAGACAGGGTTCAGTGAAAGGGTGCAGTATCCAGGGAAAGGACTGTCTTAGTCTGCTGATGGTACATTTGAGATGACGATGAGACATTCTTGTGGAAAGTCCCCAATGCAATTAGAAATAGGGGTGGGGGGAAGGGTTGCGGGGGATCGTGGTCACTATTCTTCCACACTCAATTCAAACGTCACCTGCCCTGGGAGGTCCTCTCTTACCCCTGCAGGCTAAGTCATGCATTTCTTCTCTTTACCTCTGCATCACTGTCTCTTTACCTTCGTTTTAGCAACTTTCCTGCTGTTGGAATAACTTCTATGCACATCTCCAATCCATCATAAACTATCAACTTCTCTGAAGCAGGGCCAGTACTTGATCCAGGGATAAATTCTGGATACCAAAGAGATTGAAATATGAATACTAAACTTAGAAGACCTCATAGCGGGGGGAATGTATCTTTTATTGAAGATTTGCCTTACTGGGATGTGAGTGTAGAGATAGGAATTCTGACAGCGCAGGAGGAAAGTTTGAGGGAGGGAAGAGTTACTGTAAAATAATCCAGAGACTGAAAATTGCGTATGATTGGGTACCAAGTCATGTCTTTATTCCATATGTTGTATTTTCTTTCTTAGCATGGAGTCGCCCAGAAAATCATTTTACATTATCTATTTCATTTCACCTCCCAGATTATCCTTGCTCCGGAATGTTGGGTATGGTGTCTGGACTTATTTCTGACTCCCAGATCACATCATCCAACCAAGGGGACAGAAACTGGATGCCTGAAAACATCCGCCTGGTAACCAGTCGCTCCGGCTGGGCACTGCCACCCGCACCTCATTCCTACGTCAATGAGTGGCTCCAAATAGACCTGGGGGAGGAGAAGATCGTGAGGGGCATCATCATTCAGGGTGGGAAGCACCGAGAGAACAAGGTATTCATGAGGAAGTTCAAGATCGGGTACAGCAACAACGGCTCCGACTGGAAGATGATCATGGACGACAGCAAACGCAAGGCAAAGGTGAGGGCTGGGGACTGGCAGGAAGTCGTCCCTTGCGTCCTTAACTTCCATCAAGGGCCTCTGGCATTCTCCTGAGGAAGGGCTTCTTTTTTTTTTTTTTTTTTTTTTTTTTGAGACGGAGTTTTCGCTCTTGTTGCCCAGGCTGGAGTGCAATGGCGCGATCTCAGCTCATTGCACCCTCTGCCTCCCGGGTTCAAGTGATTCTCCTGCCTCAGCCTCCTGAGTAGCTGGGGTTACAGGCATGCGCCACCACACCAGGCTAATTTTTTGTATTTTTAGTATAGACAAGGTTTCCCCATGTTGGTCAGGTTGGTCTCGAACTCCCAACCAGGTGATCTGCCCATCTCGATCTTCCAAAGTGAAGGGCTTCTTCTTATTTCCTTCCAGCCAGGACATCATAGGAGGTGTGTCATGGGGTCAGTAAGACCCTTGATTCTAGGAAGACTGGAATATGGCATGAAAAGCGATGTCTGAGATCACATGCAAAAGAATTGCATTGCTGGTCCCATTCCCTGCCTGGAGGGAAGGAGGGACAGCTCAACAGGCAGACAGGAGACAGGGAAGCCCGGGGCTGACAGCAGCTATCCAGCCAGTGCTCAGAACCCCTTGCAGACACCACTCAGTCATTTGGGTCTGCCCTTCCCCCATCTCTCACCTACCTGTAGTTTAAGTGTTTTGTTTTTTGATATACATTTTAATTATGGGCCAGGCGCGGGCGTGGTGGTTCACGCCTGTAATCCTAGCACTTTGGGAGGCTGAGTCAGGCTCATTGTCTGAGCTCAGGAGGTCTAGACCAGCCTGGACAGCACAGTGAAGCCCCGTCTCTACTAAAATACAAGAAATTAGCAGGGTGTGGAAGCATGTGCCTGTAGTCCTAGCTATTCTGGAGGCTGAAGCAGGAGAATTGCTTAAACCCGGGAGGTGGAGGTTTCAGTGAGCCAAGAGCGCACCACCACACTCTAGCCTGGGTGACAGAGTAAGACTCTGTCTCAAAAAAAAAAAAAAAAAATTAATTAATTGTGATAAAATACACATAATATACAATTTCCCATCTTAACCTTTTTAGTGTGCAGTTCAACAGTGTTAAGTGTGTGTATATTGTGCAACCAATCTCTAGAACTTTCTCATCTTGCAAAACTGAAATTCTACACCCATTAAGCAACAACTCCCAGTCACCCTGCCCCCAGTCTCTGGTGACCACCTCCACTTTCTGTCTCTGTGAATTCAAACCATTTTAGGGACCTCAAACTGTATTTGTCTTTTTGTGATTGCTTTATGTCACTTAGGATAATGTCTTCACGGGCCATCGGTGTTGTAGCATTGTGTCAGAATTTCCATCCTTCACAAGGTTGGATAATATTCATTGTCTGTTTATACCACACTTTGTTTATCCATTCACCCACTGATGGATAGTTGAGTTGCTGCCACCTTTAGCTATTGTGAATAATGCTTAAGTATATTTCTTTTTTTTTTTGAAATGGAGTCTCGCTCTGTTGCCCAGGCTGGAGTGCAGTGGCACAATCTCGGCTCACTGCAAGCTGCGCCTCCTGGGTTCAAGTCATTCTCCTGCCTCAGCCTTCCGAGTAGCTGGGATTACAGGTGCCTGCCACCACACCAGCTAATTTTTTGTATTTTTAGTAGAGACAGGGTTTCACCATGTTAGTCAGGATGATCTCAATCTCCTGACCTCATGATCCGCCCACCTCGGCCTCCCAAAGTGCTGAGATTACAGGCGTGAGTCACCGTGCCGGGCTTTAAGTATATTTCTTTACACACTGAACCCTTTTAAGATGCAGTAGGCTTTTGATAATCCAGTGAAAAGAAAAGGAAATCTCAACACAAAAATATTCCAACATTCACCAAAATGCACGGTATAATTTTTTTCAACCAAACAGATCTACCTCAGTCATTATATTTTACTTAGAGTGATGGCTAAATTTATTTGCCAGCATACAACAGCAACTTGGAAAGGATACCCTGGAGTGTGCTGGGTGGCCCAGAAGCTGGTTTAGGATTCAAATATGGACCAACCTACAGACAACCAGCAGTTTAAGTTCTGTGTGCAGTGTGGGAATTATATTCAGCAATGATATTTCTCATACCAACACAACTGACCTTTTGGTCTTAGCCTTTCCATCCCTTCTTTGGCCACGACCTACTCCTCTTGTGAAAAACAGATTTTAGCTTATTGAAGGGACTATTATCCTCACTCCCTCTCTAAGCAAGTGTGGGAATTTGGCTTAATATAGTGACTCAGGCCAGAGGCATTGCAGGCAGCAAAGAAGCCAGGCTGTGTCACCAGCTCCCACTCCCTCCAGATGTGAACCCTCCAAGGAAACTGCCGGCTACCACTAGCGCAGCAGGCCACTGACAGGGCTGGGTGCCATCAGAAATATCTGAATCTCTCTCCCATCTCTCCCTTCCTGAACTTGTGGTTTCTAAAATATTTTCAGTGTTATATTTATCTCTCTGTGCAGCTACCTTTTTTCTTGTCTCCAGTTCATTTTCCCCTTTTGTGCCTTGTTTGGGGGGAAGAAAAAGCAAAAAAAAAAAAAAAAAATCAGAAACTGGAGTTCCCTTCTGAGTGGATCTTTTCTGAGAAGCAGTGAGCTCTGACTGCATCAGAAAGTGTGAATATGCTGCAAATCAACAACTTCCTGCTGCTGGCGACGGCGGCGTGTGCGGGTGTGACATGTTCTTCAACACTAGGGCTCTGAGAGAGAAAGAAAACAAGTCACCATATGCTTTTGATAGGGTGCATCACGTGCTTCCCTGTCTCTCTATAATTCATGCGTCTGCAACCAGATCTAAAGCTATCACTCTTCTGTAGTAAATCCAGCACTGAATTCCATGAGAAGCCAACATACATCTTTCAACTTTCACAAAACACTCAATTCAAGATTGGTTGAACGTGTTGGGGTTTATTTCTAAAATATGATTCTATCCATCATTATCATCTTCCTATGATATTGAAAACCATAAAAACTTCTTCGTTGTTTATATACAGCCTAATCTATGATTCCTTAACCCACCCTTCCAGTGAAATAAAATCTCTAAGACAAAAAAAGAAACGGGTGAAAATCTTCCATTTTAGAGTGGCACATGGTTTTTAATTATATGAAGATTTTTAAAACATGCTATATTTAATTTTACAAGTGAAGGCTACCTCTTAAGATGCCAAGTACCTTTTATGTAAAAGTAAAATGAGCACTCTGTTTTGTGAAATCCACAGCACTTGGATGGATTTAAATTTTCAATGCCCTTTCCTCACTCTCTACCCCAAAAATAGTGTGTAATGGGCAAGCTATATCAGAATCTTTGCATTAACTAGACTTTTTAGCAACAGAGAGAAGGTCCAAACACCCTAAGTCCTCATCTTCTAAAACATAATTAGCAACAGAACACAAAGAATTCATAAGTAAGTTTATTATATCAGTTAGCCTAGCTCCATATGGGTTTTCATTACTAATATTCTTCCCAGCTCAGCACTGACAGCTTTTATAATGTATTTACATTGTGTTAATTCTTTGCTCAAGTTAAAATGAAGAGATGAGCCTGGGATTCCATAGATATAAATGCTTTTCTCCTATGCTCTTTGGAGGTATGTTAACATAGACAGAACTTGCGTATGTAGTAATGGTATTTTCATTATAATTAGTATCTTACTGACAACAACTTAATTGGGCCTGACAATAATATGTGTCAGAGTCTCAATTACTGGCAGCAATTGCAGTTCTATAAAGAGTGCAGAACCCCGATAGTGAATTTACTTTTCATAAAAAAAAAAAAGAAAGCAATTTTAATTGGAAGAGGCGGGCCTATATTAGCAATGCATTTTTAAACTCCTAGAGGCTTTTCTGAGTTGGAAAAGGCCAATTAATTTACTTCTAGAACTCAGAAACCCGCTGATTCTGTTGCAACCTACCCAATCTGTCTTCACTGACATGCCTCCACTGTTTTGTTATGACATTTCCACCACCGAACAAGCACATATTAGGCTGGTTTTTGATGTCCTGACACAGCTACTGGGCATGGCTCTACTCCTGACTGGCATGGCCTGGGGCCGGCCAGCCACTCCATCTGATCTACCAGGTCTACTAGTCCAATTTGCATCAGATTAAAGACAAATTAATGAAACTAAATGTGTGGCCTTGGGCATAGATGTTTCTTGGACCATGGTGTTTTCACCTATTAAAATCAGGAGACTGGGCCGGCTCGGTGGCTCACATCTGTAATCCCAGCACTTTGGGAGGCTGAGGTGGGCATATCACCTGAGGTCAGGAGTTCGAGACCAGCCTGGCCAACATGGTGAAACCCTGTCTCTACTTAAAATACAACAATTAGCCAGGCATGGTGGCGGGTGCCTGTAATCCCAGCTACTCTGGAGGCTGAGGCAAGATAATTGCTTGAAGGTTATCTTCAAGGTTGCAGTGAGGCAGAGGCAGTGAGCTGGAGGCAGAGGTTGCAGTGAGCTGAGATCGCACCACTGCACTCCAACCTTGGTGACAGAGCGAGACTCCGTCTCTAAAAAAATAAATAAATAAATGAAGAGACTGGACTAGATGGTTTGAAAGGGCAGAGGCATCATCGTGGTGTGGTTAAGGGCGCCAGTTAAGACCACCTAGATTTGAGTCCTGGCTCTGCCACTTGCTGTGTGTATGACCATGGGCCAATGACTTGACAACTCTGTGCCTCAGTTTCCTTGTCTGTAAAAGGACCATAATATAGAATTTACCTCATGGAGAATTTACCTTCATTTGGAAAATTAAATGTAACATGTTTTTAAAATCTCTGAATAGTTAAAAAATACGTGGCCAGGCATGGTGGTTCATGCCTATAATCCCAGTACTTTGGGAGGCCAAGGCAGGCAGATCACTTGAGGTCAGGAGTTCAAGACCAGCTTGGCCAACATGGTGAAACCCCATCTCTACTAAAAATACAAAAATTAGTTGGACATATTGGTGTGCACCTGCAATCCCAGCTACTTGGGAGGCTGAGACAGGAGAATCACTTGCGCACGAGAGGCGCAGGTTGCAGAGAGTCAAGATCATGCCACTGCACTCCAGCCTGGGTGACAGGGCGAGACTCTGTCTCAAAAAAAAAAAAAAAGTGCTGCTCTTAAATGGACCATTTTATCAGTTTTCTTTTTCACGTTAGAGATTTTTTTCAGTGGAAAGGTGTGTTAGGAATCATAGATTAGGTTCTATAGAAACAACTGAGAAACTTTTATGGTTTTTCAATATTATAGGAAGATGACAAAATGAGTTGTTCTGAGGGTTAAATGAGTACATAGATTTTAAGCAGTTAGAACAATGTCTTACTCTATCAAACATCATGCAATGTTTGATATCTAAAAGGACATTCCTTATGATGAGACAATTTTCTTTTCCTCCTCCCCCTCTGCCTTCTCCCATTTGGAATGGGATTAAGAATTATGCTGGAGAAGAGGACACAAGGAGGCTCATCCATTTCTTGAAAAGGAAAACAGGGCTAGTCGTTGCTCCATCTTCTCAGAATTCCAGAAAGGATTTTGATCTATCTGGGCATGTGAAAAGGAAACTAAGTCAGTAGCAGCACTGGCAGTGGGTGGCCAAGCTCCTGAAAACTGTCACAGGGACTTCAAGCTAGGAACACACTTCAAAAGAGATGCCAACTCATGCCAGGAGCAGTGGCTCACACCTGTAATCCCAGCACTTGGAGAGGCCAAGCCAGGAGAATCTCTTGCAGCCAGGAGTTTGAGACCAGCCTGGGCAACATGGTGACACCCTGTCTCCACAAAAAATTAGCTGGGCATGGTGGCGCACGCCTGTAATCCCAGCACTTTGGGAGACTGAGGCAAGCGGATCACTTGAGCCCCTAAGTTTAAGACCAGCCTGGGCAACATGGTGAAACCCCATCTCTGCAAAAAATACAAAAGTTAGCTAGGCATGGTGGTGGGTGCCTGTAGTCCCAGCTACTCAGGAGGCTGAGGTGGGAGGATCACTGAGCCCAGGGAGGGTGAGACTGAAGAGAGGTGCAATTGCACCATTGCACTCCACCCTGGGCGACAGAGTGAGACTCCATCTCAAAAAATAATAATAACGAATAAATAAACAAATGCCATCTGTCACTTCTTAGAGAAGCTTTCATTGTTGTTTCCTTTCTCATTTATGAAAGAGATGTCCACCATTTACAAAGTGGTAGAATGAAGCCTTTTCCTCTGCCCTATTCAGAGTCCTGGTGGAGGGAAGAAACAGTTGCTAAAGGGGAGCACTTTTTTTTTCTTAATGCCCTGTGTTTTTCATGCTTCACAGTCTTTTGAGGGCAACAACAACTACGACACACCTGAGCTGCGGACTTTTCCAGCTCTCTCCACGCGATTCATCAGGATCTACCCCGAGAGAGCCACTCATGGCGGACTGGGGCTCCGAATGGAGCTGCTGGGCTGTGAAGTGGAAGGTAATTATGATCTCCAGAGTTAATTCTCATTCCTTTTTAAATTTCCTCTTCCATGCATTTAGGCCCCTGATGGCGCCTTTGCAAATTGCCTACCCTTTTCCCTTGGGAGGCCCCATATCTCAGTGCCCGCCCATCAGTGAGGCTCAAAGCTCTGACACATGTCACAAGGTAGCACCTTCACAGTCCTACTTTTGTCTTGGGTTGTTTGACTCTCCTTGGATTATGTGAGATTGTCTCTCTTTACTTAAAAAAAAAAAAGAGATAATTAATAGAGTTGAAATTCACATAACATAAAATTCACTACAACTCGGTGGCATTTAGCACATTTACAATTCAGTTGTACCAACTCCCCTCTTTCTAGTTCCAAAATATTTCCATCACTCCAGAGGAAAACCCCTTACCCAGTAAGCAGGCAACTTCCCTCAACCCCTGGCAACCACTTTTGCCTTTTAAATATTATTTAGAGGTCGATATCTGATCCAGTTTCTATCTGCAGTGTTGATTACCAGCACATAGAAACAAAGCAGCCTTTGACAGACTAAGACATCAAGACATTATCCTGGATGAATATCTTAGGCTGCTGCAGAGAAACAGAACTTTACATGAGACAACGTGTCTGAAAGTAGAGTGACGTTACTGCCTACACTTAGATTATTATATGAAGGTCATATCAAGTACAAATTCAGTCCACACGCCGACCCCATGGCTGCACTCTCTTTGAACACATAATGAATGAAATGAATGTTTTGAGTTGGTTATTGTACCGTTTAATATATGTATGCACTAGAATCCCCATCTGCCTTAGATTTGGACATAAATGAGTAACCTACACCAGTTTTTCTATCCCCATAGAGGTCTTGCTCCAGCCTAGCTTCAAGAATGACTATTGTTGGCATCCAGATGTTAATCAGCCGAGCATATATGCTCACAGTTGTTTTGAAGAATGCGTTTTAATGTCACCTTCTTGCAATTTTACAATTATTTGTGTCTCAAGCTACCAAATATAATTATATTCCTGAGCACATTAAATACCATAAAACTTTACTTGTGCATGACAGAATCTTCAGCTATCAATCACCATACTCCTGAATAATTCATAGCTACTTTTTCAATGTGTTTATTTAAAAGCAGGCCATTTTCTCCCATTCTTTACTGTGTGGTTGTTTCCATATCTGTAGTCATGCCCTAGACACCTAAATTATCCAGGCACTATCAACACAGACCAAGAATGTCCATGTGCCAGGACTTTGGCAAAGGATGCCAAGAAAAAGAAGGGATGGGTGGACTCCATTCACTGCAGATGCGTTCGTTCAATTCACAGAGAAACGTGGTCATCTGGAAAGGGAGTCTGCTCTCAGGATGCGAAATCTGTAGCCCGGATTCTGGAAGGCGATGCTGATTTAGGAGGTGGAGTGAATGGAGGGTTGAAAAGATAGCCTGCTGGAAGTTTTGAAAGCACCCTTGCAAAAATTGTAAGGAGAACGTGATGACAGTGAAAGAGATCTGACCTAACTGACTCCATCTTGCTTCTAACCTCCAAGCTGTCCTTGTTCATTCCTGGGCGTAGGCCAAACTAACTTTAGGAGGAACTTGTGGTTTAACTTTGAAACAAAGACAATAACAGCTCTTTCCCAAAACAAACCCCCTTCCTGCCTGGGTACTAGATTGCCTTTGCAAGGCTAACGAATTAGCCACAAAATTAGAAATTATGGTTTAGGGGAAAAAATGAAATTATGGTTTAGGGGTCATGCACCTGGAGGCTGCAAGATTCTGAACCTCCCCAAATTGCTCCTGGGGATGATGTCACTGTTGTAAAATCTAAGATCAGGGCTTCAGATATTTTGCAGACCCTGTAGTTGACGGATCAGCTGGCACTACCCAGATCAATCAACTGGCTCATCCTGCCTTGTGTCCCCACCAGAAATTGACTCAGCACAAGAGGACACCTTCAACTCCCTGTGATTTCATCTCAGACCTGACCAATGAGCACCTGCCACTTTTCAACCCCTACTCACCAAATTATCCTTCAAAACCTCAACCCCAATCAATAATAGAACCCCTATCTCCCATACAGTTGTCTCCGCATGAATTAAACTCCTTCTCTATTGCAATTCCCCTGTCTTGACAAATCAGCCCTGTCTAGGCAGCAGGCAAGGAGGACTCATTGGGAAGTTAGAGCTTCCACTCTCTAGTGTCACTTCTGTAGTGAGGTAGAAATGATCGGTGAAGGGATTTGCCTACAGATGTTTCCAAGCACTCACAAAAGTGAGGACATTGCCTTGGGCCATATGTGAAACAAACATCTGGGGAAAGTAATGTCGAAGCTTTTTGATATGATTGGTGAAAAGAAATGCTTTTCTTCTCCCTTCAATCAGTAACAGGCCCTTATTAAATATCTACTCTGTGCCTTGTTCTAGGGGAGACACCTAAGGGAATGCAGGAGAAAGATGCAGTCCACTCCAGCCTCCCAGGAGTGTCTGTCCTAGGTGCTAGCACTTATATTTAAGAAATAAAGAACCACAGGCTGGGTGCAGTGGCTCACGTCTGTAATCCCAGCTACTCGTGAGGCTGAGACAGGAGAATCTCTTGAATCAGGGAAGCGGAGGTTGCAGTGAGCTGAGATCACGCCATTGCACTCCAGCCTGGGTGACAAGAGCAAAACTCCAAATCAAAAAAAGAAAAAAGAGATAAAGAACCCCAGAAGATAATATATTTTCAAATAGTAAAACTGGAACATACATATCATTCGCTTCCTCTTTTTTTTCCGTTGAATCTAGTGAATCTAGCTAGCCACTACCTCAGGCCATTTATAATGCGGAACTCCTCCTTTAGAAACAGCTTGATGAATGCAGAAAAATCAGCAAAATGAATAGAGTTTTAAATACTTAAAGGTAGCACATTATCAAGAGCAAGGAGAGCTTAAGGAAGAAAGACAACTGTCTGGCTTGCCAGAGAAGATGCTACTGATTCAATGAGAGCAATACATAGAGGCCAGAATACGGGTGTATGTGTTTTACAAAAAAGTCTGGATTGCAGGCCTGAATGGCATGTATGTTATTTGCACATGGTAACTTCTTAGTTATTACTGGTGTGTGTCTTTGGGCCATTGAAGAAGCTGAAACTTAGCTCTGTTTCTCCACGTGCCATAACTCTGCTTGGTGTTTCAGCACCATTCAAAGAATGTCAGATTTTTACTGAGAAAGCAGCAGCTACTGACACATTCCTATTGGCCAGAAGAGAACAGCCCCCAGCCACCAACATCTTGTATGGTTCTCAGACATCACGAGAACTATCCATTATCTCAAGTCTTATAAAGTGAAATGTAATGCCAAAAACTGTAAAATATTAAACAGATTGCAAAAATGAGTAACAGGCTGAAAAAAAAGTGGAACGAAATTTAAAGGACTTCAAAAGCAGTCTTTGGTTAATGTTGGATACCTTTCAACTGCAAATTCAGAGATATAGGAATACCTGTGAACAGTGGAATGCAGTCCTATGAGAGTTCATGTAAAATGACCCCAGGATATCTGAGACAACTTCTCTCACACACCTGCCCTGGAGAGAGGGCTCACAGTTTGAGAAGCTACTTAAAGAGAAATGGAATCACTGTTTTTTGTTTGTTTGGTTTGGTTTGGTTTTAAAAAGCACTATTGCATTAAATGTGAATGTTGACTCCCTTCGGGGAAGAATTATAATATAAACTTAGCAAACTTAGTCAGTACTAAGAATATAAAAGAATGTATGACAAGTGAGTGCTCTAACACCTCGAAAATGAAAGGGAAAACATTTCAAGCAAAATCTCTATCTTCAAAGTTCTCAACTCCAGGGTCCTGAATAAATAACCAGTGAGAACTCAAGAGCTTTTCAGAAGAAGGATGTTTATGTAGATAACAACGTATAAAATGCTAAGGCAGCCAACTCTACTCAGCAGATATGAATCAAATACCGAAACAAAGCAGGCTCTGCTATTGTACATTCTGCAGAATCCAAGCATATCTAGCTCCTGAAAGAGAGGCAAACCATGCCCCTGGCCTTCTTACCGCAGATTAAAGTTTTCTGCATAAGCGTTAGCAGATCCAACAGCCAGAGGCTTGAGAATACATTTCCAAGGTGTGAGATAATAATCCTTGGATCTTGTTTCAGCCCCTACAGCTGGACCGACCACTCCCAACGGGAACCCGGTGGATGAATGTGATGACGACCAGGCCAACTGCCACAGTGGAACAGGTGATGACTTCCAGCTCACAGGTGCAGAAACCATCTTCATCCCATTGCTGTACCATTTCAGTTCATGTCGTAGTTGGGACCGGCTAACGCCTGTGTGTGTGCTTATAACTCCGCATGGCAAAGAGCTGCCCAGGAATAGAAGCTGCCTTGCCAGAACATGTGCATCTTCATTTCATCGTGTCATCTGGATAGACGAGTTGTTCTTAGTAGCCACAACCACTTGAAACAATAATTTGAGCCATTTTCAGAGCCGAAGGCTAGGACTATCTTAACTGAATAAGAATTTCTCCATGGCTAAATGTGCTAAACTGATCCTTATTTTCAGGCCCCCCTCCCCTCATAACACGTGCACCGCCCCTACATAACCACACACTTCAGAATGTTTATTTTCATTTTCTAATAAGGACAAGTTTTTTTGAGTGGATCCTTTATCCAACGAATGGATAAAATTAGGCTTATATTTGAAGTGCAGCTTTTAGGTTGGGATTTGGCAAATCATTATACATTAACATTTACAAAGGCAGAATTAGTTGCTATTTCACATCACCACTGGCCAGCAAACACATCAGCGATGTTGTGTGCCGAATGTCTCACTAATTAATCTAGAGTATTACTCTCTAATCTCCTAAAACCCTAAAAGCTAGGAAGTGACCTTCTCTTCCACTTGGAATGGCAGAGGAAGTATTAGGCAAGTGGAGAAATGGGATTACACCATTTGGAAATTGGCCGAGGCACTAGGGTTTTCACCCTGTGGTTGCAAAAGGTATCGTGGGACTTTTACTGCTCCCTGGGTCAAAATGCAGTTTCAATAGCATCTGACTCTCATTTTAGATTAAAAGTGAGCTTTTGAATGCAGGTCTGCGTTTTTACCCAGAAGGGACTCGGAGAGCCCACATAATTAATTTCCATGGGCAAAACTGAAGGCGTTACCATGTAACTTCATAATAGGGCCATGTTATTGGCTAATGCATTCGTGCAAAATCTGGAAGGAAATGTCCTACAGTACATTTCCAATTATTTCAAAAGCTCTCCTCTGAAGGAGCGAGAGAGCTCTGCACTCTGAGATGAAATAAAGAGTAAAAGAAAGAAAAAAAAATTGAAAATCTACCCCAGAAATTTGGTACTATAAACTGGGTTTACATTTAAATCCCACCCCCTAAAGCTGTCTCTCTCCAAATTTCCAGAATAATCATTTACATTCATATGGCCAATAAATGTCACATTGCTATGAACTTTTGAATGCTTGTATACAAGCAGCCACAAGCCACAAAACTTAGTTTAATTAATGCAGAGGCATATTCTGTGTAAGATGTCAAGTTCAAGTTGAAAACTCAACCGCTGATATAAAAAACAGAGTACTATTCCATGAACCAAGTCCTCTGGAAGCTTCCCGGGGTTGCCTGTAAACATTCTGCCACAAACCTCAGGCTTTTTACAGACCCTGTCACACATCCATAGTGAAATTTCTCATAAAAAAGGAATGATTGCAGGATCCCAGTGTACCCTTTCAATTGCCCTCTTGTGGAAGGGGTTCTTTTCTTCATAAACCCTAAAGTGGTCAGTTAATATTGATTAGAAACAAAGCCTCAGATTTACTCCTCATATCAGAACAACCAGCCTTCTCATTTTTGCATTAGTTCATGACTGAATCAATTGAAACTGAAGCCTTTGAATGAAATAGGGCGAGTATGTTAGCCTGGAGCAAATTGTGTATGGCAGCGAGTTACAAACCACAGAAAATGGGTCATTTATAGTGGAAACACTGACAACCTTTCAAAACTGTAAGGTTTTGCTTTACCTACAGCGTTCAAATTATTTCTTTGGTAGATAGAAGAAAGTTCATTCTGATTTTTTCTTTTTACATATTACCATGGCAAAAAAAAGTTATTCCCAGATCAGCACATTTGTCTCAATAATTCTATAAATACTCTCATATATTAAGAACCGCTGAGGATGTTGATAAGGCCTGTCCCACACCTCCATCAAGAAGAAGTCATTTTAGAAGACGTTTTCATGCTTCATATCCATTTATTGCAAGAAGGCAATCTTTTTCTTTTTAAAACATTTTGTACTTTACAAAACTATTTGCTATTCTTTTCTGAAAATGGATGTGCTCACATGCCATTGTTTGCAAGGGGCAAAAACCTCACCTAACCCAGACACCTTTTTATATGGAAACTACACATCTCCTATGCTCACGAGCAATTTTGCATCCTTTTTGCTAATTCTGGCACAGGCTTTGCTGTCAGGACTACAAACGTTGGATGTTTAGTGTGATGAAACCAAACCAAGAGCGTTATTGCTTTAACTCTGATAGGTGGAACATGGAAATTGGGATCAATGCTGTCTTTAGGGGTTGTCTGTTCCTTAGCACAGGTGTTGATTTAATTTATTCTCCTAGAGTGACCTACCTGTATCTAGAGGGGAGAAATATTGTAGTGAAATGCTTGTTACTTACAAACCACGCCGAATTCCAGGTGTACTCTACCAAATGCATGGAAAGGAGTAGAGTGTGCTCTCCCAGACCTCCTAGCCAAGGTGAAGATGCTTCCCTGAAGTTACTCATTTGCAAATGCCTTGGAAGTCATTAGATAATACACTTGGCCTCAAAGGCACCAGACAGCTAAATTTTACATTGGAGCTGTGTATACCCAACAGTGGAATTTGCTTCCCGACCTATAGCAAAACCGATTATGCATATCAGTTTTAAAAAGCAAATTTTCACCTTGAATCTTTCTCCTATAAGACCACGGGGAACAGAATGCTAATGTATTCTGGCCTCCCTCCAATTCTGCCATTATAGATTCACCTTCTTAACCCATAGTACATATAATTCCTTCTTCCTAGTGCCTGCCTTGTTGAGGCCTTGCACACATGTGACCACTCATCCAGCATATTTGCTGGGAGAACTGAGGTACCGTGATTTGGTGCTGCAGTTGATTAGCCTAGAAATCTTAAGACCATTCCAAGAGCACAATTTTATGGCTCTCTGATTCATGCTATGGAAATGTAACATGATTTCTGATCTGTGGGAACTGCCAGATAGGCCTGGCCCAAATAAAGATCATCACAAATCTTTATTGAATTATATTATTGGGAAGTGCACAATTATGGCACCCTGTAACCACCTCCAGAACTTTCCATGGTAGTCATGGGCCCACCCCATTCACTTACCCTGAATTGGTTCAATACTGTATCTGGATATAACAGGTTACTTCCAACCATAATCTGCATCATGGATGGACATAAGGAGAAACAGCTTTCTCAAGCACCTATGTAATAAACAGCAAACCACTGTTTCCCAAACTCAGTGGGTTATAAGACTCATCTGAGAAGCTTTCAAAAATACAGATTTTGGCCGGGCATGGTGGCTCACACCTGTAACACCAGCACTTTGGGAGGCCAAAGCGAGAAGATCACTCGAGGTCAGAAGTGTGAGACCAGCCTGGGCCAGATAGCGAGATCCCTGTCTCCAAAAATATATATATATACACACACACACACACACACACACACACACACACACACACACATATATATATATATATATATATATATATATATATATATATATATATATCAGCCAGGCTTGGTGGCACACACCTAGTCCTGGCTACTCAGGAGGCTGAGGCAGGAGGATCCCCTGAGCCCAAGAGTTTGAGGCTACAGTGCATGATGGCACCACTGCACTCCAGCCTGGGTGACAGCAAGACTCTGTCTCAAAAAAATACGGATTTCAAAGCCTTACGCCTAGAGATTCCAATTCTCATTTAGGTCTGGAGAGGACAGGTGGATGGGAGACTGCAATTTCAACAAGCGTTCTGGTGATTCTTATGGTTGGGCAAGTTTAAGAACACTACTTTACAACAGAAGTGTAATGATGAACAGTGGGAAATGGGTGAGTGAGTAAAGAGGTGGAAGAGAAGGTGAAGCTAAGTCTCAATAGACAAGGTTACAGCCTGTCCCCTGACCAGTGAGATGCAGTAGGCCTGCACTCATTGGAAACTCACAGCAGTCAGGGTATTACTTGTTCAGTCTGTGAACAAGTTTCTCCTGTTCTTGTTCACAAGAACTGGGACTGTGAAATGTTTCTCCTGTTCTCCGTTTCCTGCTGCTTCCTGCAGCTTCTCCAAACCACATACAGGGCAGAGTATTTGTCCTTGAGGAAAGTAAACAGCTCCGGTAGCCAAACAGAGGAGGAACCCATAGCACCTTACTTTAAACCCTCAGTTTTCCAGTTTTTAAAATAGGTTGTGGGGACTAGCCTTGCAACTTCCCTGAAGGCACACACCTGAAACCTTGGAAAACGATTTAAAGATTAGAGGTTGAGGTCAAGTTTAATACCCAAGTCACCGAGGAGGTGACTTTGCTTTTGCAGAGGCCTTTGCTTTTCACTGTTGCAATTGTGTGCTGTGTTTTGTCTGGGAATCAGTGAGTGCCCATGGAGTGAAGTCCCAATTTCTGGGTGCCTTCTGAATGCTTTGTAAAGAAAGGTGTTAGGATACGTTGTCTACTTAAAAATTGCAGGCTGGGCACGGTGGCTCACACGTGTAATCCTAGCACTTTGGCAGGCTGAGGTGGACGGATCACTTGGGGTCAGGTGTTCAAGACCAGGCTGGCCAATATGGTAAAACCCTGTCTCTACTAAAAATACAAAAATTATCTGGACATGGTGCCACATGCCTGTAATCCCAGCTACTCAGGAGGCTGAGGCAGGAGACTCGCTTGAACCTGGGAGGCAGAGGTTGTAGTGAGCCGAGACTGTGCCACTGCACTCCAGCCTGGGCAACAGAGTAAGACTCCATCTCAAAAAAAAAAGAAAGAAAATTGCTAAGAGATTAAAGTGTTCTCACCATAAAGAAAGCCCAAAATAGGTTTATGAAGTAATGCATATGTGAACTAGCTTGATTTAGCCATTCTACTAAGTGTACCAAAACATCACATTGTATGCCATAAATATATACAACTTCTATTTGTTAATTTAGACAATTATTTTATCTGTAAATTTTTAAAAGAAGTATGTTAGGTAAAAAAATGGTTTATTTGAATTTGATATTGTGATGAACAAAATTGAAGGGAAACAATTGCTACCACTGAAATTAAAAGGATTTTTCTATGGAAAATATTTGCCTCTGATAGACATTTTAAGTGTACATTTTTCTCCTGCATATTCGCTACCGTTTTCTTATTTTTGCATGTTGCTGTTTTTGTTTTTCAGGTGGCACCACTGTGCTGGCCACAGAAAAGCCCACGGTCATAGACAGCACCATACAATCAGGTATCAAATAAAATATGAAATGTGACAGATTCCATGTACCTCTCTCCTCTCCGCGGCTGCGCTCCTCGCTTTCAGTTTCCCTGAAAGTCCTAGAAGGAGAGATGCCACACAGCATCTGGTCTCCAAGCATGAGCCATAAATATTGCTTTCCTTTCATCCACATGTATATGCAGCAGGGAGTGAGATTTCCTTCTCCATCAGTAATTGCCAAATGGTGACAATCCCAGCTCTCCACTGAAGGAACGGAGTAACATACTTTGTTTAAACGCAGCACATCTAGGACATGGATTGTGTTTGCAAACTACAGGAGAAGGAAATCTCACAGGCAGCACAGCCCGACTATTTATTTTCATCGCAATCCTGCAAAACCCAGACAGGCAAAGTTTGTCAGTTTTGCCTGCCATGGAGTTGGCAGTTTTACAACAGCGTTTCCAGTGGGCGTGCCATGAAACGGGGTTCAGGAAACCGCAGTTTATAATTGTGCATGGAGAGAAGCACACCCTTGGGAACAGCACCTCCTCATCCTTTTATTAATAGAAAAGCGTAACGACTTTTAAAGCCCTTGGTTTGCTGTCGATCAGGGGCCAGTCACGGTTAAACGGTGGCCTTCCTCTCGCTGGCCTTTGTGTTTAGTTAGTATCCTGTAAAATTCTTCCCGGCAGACATACACGAAGGGAAACAGTCAGTATAAGCAATCAGAGGTTTTAAATACTTTAAAGTTAATCATTAGAGTAAGGTGAGCAGGTCAGTTTTCCAGCTTTCTCCCATTTCCTCTATTGAAGCCCTCTCAGCCTTGGCCTCTGCAGTCATTTATTAATGGGGCGTGTGGTGTATATCAATGTTTCCTCAACGCTATGACACTACCCAGCTAGGCAGAAAGTAGAAAGGGCCGCCCTAATTAGTATGCTTTCTTAAAGGACGCTGTCACTGTTGACCTGATTAAACTGCAAAACAAACTTCTCTTCGGTCGAACTTAACCCCCAGCTGCCCTGTAGCATGTTCAGGTTGACAAAATTCCTGCTACCACACAGCCCAGACACCCCCTACAAAACCAAGAGATGAAACGGAAGAGTCACTGCCGAAATTCAGAAAATGGTGTAGTCCTACACACATCTTAAGTTGTAAAATGCGGCTTTCAAAGACTGTGCGGGCACCTCCCATAACTGAAGGTACTCATGAGAACAGCCCTGCCTCTCCTTTTCTTTGTACCTTTCCTGTAAGTTCTCAGCCCTTGGGAAGATTTTCTGTGGATAAAGGGTAATGACCACCAGTTGGTTCTCTATGTCCTTTCTGGGATAGGGAAGAGGGGTGAGGTGAATAAATGAAGTTCTGATCACATAACAAACCTTTTAGCTGTTGTTGCAGTTTCTTCTCTTGCCAGAGAGGTAATTAAAGCCACTATGAAGTTGCCAGCTAATTTATTTCATCTCATCCCTCTTCTCCTTGACTATGAAAGGGGGTAGGGATCGTTAAAAAAAAAAAACAGAAGTGAACAAGAGCTGTGTAGAAAATGGAAAGTTATATCAGATTCCAAATCTAGGTAATCTTCCCTGAATGTTGAAGGTCAATATTGTCAGAGCAGGAGTGGTTTTGTTAACATATTTGATTTGTGCACAATCTCAAGGTCACTTGAGGGATGGCTTCTCAGAGTGGCCAGTCATTCCTGTCACAGAGTCTACTGTGGTCAGAGGGCAGGTGTGCAAATTACAACAGTAGGACCTATTGCTATCACCCTCTGAACAAGTTCAGTTCAAACCACACGGGTCTACTGATCGGGGTGGTCTGACCCGGTTTGAATTTCACAGTCAGTGCAGAGTCCTTTGCAAATTGACTTGCTTTCTTGTTTCTCCATTGTCTAAGTCATGAATCTGGACTCCAAGTCTCTGTTTGTGGCTAATGGACTGTCTGACCTTCCTGGAAGGAGTTCTGTTGATCGTAACCTCCTCGCTAAGTCAATGCCCAGAATATTGCACGGGGACTTGAGCATGCTTCAGCCAGGGGTCAGGTCTGACTCTGAAGAGCTGACCTGGTGGCCCAAGTCTCCTGATACTTTGATCCACACTGTTCTGCAGGATTCAGATTCTTCAAGTGTCGTCACAAGCAGCAGTCAATGAGACCTCAAAACCTTCATCATAATTCCATTTTGCCATTACAGACTCAACTCAGAGTCTTACGATTTCATCTTACTGATTCTCATCAACATAATAAACTCCATGGGCATGTAATATTTATATACTTTTATGTAATCAGATGCAGAAAAGCTGGTTAACCCTCCACCAGCAAGTGATGGGATCCTTATATTTTTAATCCAGTTCTCTCTGGTGAGAGCTCTAACCCTCTGAGGCTCCTCCAGCATTCCTGCAGCAGCTCGGAGTATATTCTTCACCTATGATTGTATGGGCCTGAGCACCTCTGCTTGTTTAGACTGAAAGACTAGTCTATGAATAAGTGAGTTAATCTGCTCTATAGAAGTTTGGAATATCAGATTTAAAAATTAAATCCTTATGCATGCATGTGGTGCTAATGATCCAACTTCAGGCAAGATGGGTTTGGCAAGCACAGCTGGTACTTGCTCTCAGAGGCTATAAATTTGTTTTAAGTTCAGAATATTGTTTCCTGCTATTTTTAAGAGTCAAGAAGGGATTTAGCTGGATTACCCCCATTGAATTTAATGAGAGTTGTGTGCCCCTCCAGGGCTCGGGTAATATTTTGAAAACGTAAACGTCAGTAGTCCTATATGTTTGTTTCATTCATTCATTTGCTTTTTTTCTTTTCTTTTCTCTCTCCCTTTCTCCTTTCCTCTGTCCTTCTCTCTTTCTTTTTCCTTTCTATAAATGTTTATGGGTAGTTTGTGTGTTTGTCTTTCTAGCCAAGCTGAAAGGTCACTCCATAACCCTCCCCAACAAAAGGCATTGATTTAAAAACATACCCTTTAAATAACCAAATTGCCACAAGTTACGTGATCAAGACAAGAGGATAAAAGGGCAGTAAAATACAAAAAGAGCAATTCACCTTGTTAAATGTACAGGATGAGGAAGGACACTGGAAGGTAAAGGCAGACTGTCATTCTCTGAAGCGAGAAGAAGTGCCTGAAACATTTTGTCAGGCAAAGGGGTTCCATGTCCTGGTCATTTCAAAAATATCCAAGTTCCTACATTTTATGATAGCATCAGAATATTAATAGCCACAATAATGGATGATGTCGTTTTCCGTTCTATAGATAATAAATGTAATGCATTAACAAGGTAAATATAGGCAGAACTGTGTGTGCTGGGGTGGCTTTCATTATCCTGAATGTGCATGTTTTATAAAGTGTATTTAAGCAGAAAAATCAATACCACACACACATTAACATGTTCCGATATTAACATTTTCTAACATGAGATTATGCAACAATACATTTTAGGGTCGTGGGCATTGGCATCCAAGGTGGCTCAATCATTCAGTCACCGTTCAGTTGACTGTACTTCATCTACATAATTCAATCTTGCTACAGAAAAGTGTGGTAAATTTTGGAGCGGGTTTCCCATGCCTTAAGAAGTCCTGTTTCATGGCTATGATAGACTAAACCTGAAATATATCTCTCCGATGACACTATAGCTGTGAAAAATATAGCCTTTTTGCACTAAATGTAAGTACTCATGTTAGACACATCACATAGCTTGCTAGTTTACTTTCCCCAGCTGGCTCTGTCTAGCCTTTGGGAGGTCAAGGCATCATTGGGAGAATCCAGACTGCTCCTTTTTGATAGTTCTTATGGCGAATTCCTTCCAAAATTTGACATTAGCCCTAGAAAAGGGTTCCTTACAAACTAAAAAGGCAAAGTAAACCATTCTTATCTATTCCATAAATCTTCCCATTAAAATTCCTCCTGCCATTGGGGGAGGGGCTGTAGAGACCAGGCTCAGAGCAGAAAGCGAGATACTTTGTATTAAACACGAGCAAGTTAAAGAGCTCAAAAGGAGATAAGGTCTTGGCCTGACCCTAATACAGCATCTAATACCAGACTTCCCTTATTGTTCATAGGGATTCTTTTGAGGCTTATTTTTAAGTTCAACGGGCCAGACGCCCCAGGCGCCTCCCTGTTTGTTTCAATGCTGCCATCTCGTGGACTGCCTACACTCAGTGACGAGCCTAGAGGCCCTTCGTCACCGGGGAAAGCAGCTGCGTCTGTGGGCTTCGTTCTTTATAGGGAAGATGAAAGAAGGGGGCAGAAACCTGAGAATTTCGTCTTTAGAATTTTTTTATTGTTAGCTTATGTTTACGAAAACAACAGTCATACTTGGGATAAGTAGCGATGATTTCATTTTTCCCATACTTAAAAGTTCAGCTCCTTTCAAAAAGAGGCTGCGTAAAAGTCAGGCTGTGGGTTTTAAAAACACCATAGTCCAACAGCACCTCGTAGGGCACACACAAGGCAAGTCACTCCCGTGAATTCATTCACGCTGTCTTTTCAGATTCCTAAGGAAACCTTTTGAACATTAAAAAAAAAAGAAGAAAAGTAAAGTAAAAAACGGGTAGCTACTGAAATGGGCTTTGGATTTAGATGACCTTGCATTGAGGTTTTAAGCCGGGTGAACAATTTATATGTAAATTTAGAAATTAAAAAAGCAGAAATTTATACTTAAATTAATCGACTTTATAGAAAGCATGGAAGAAAAAAAATAATCTTAAAATGCTTAAGAGATTCTAACCCTGACATTAAAGACCTGAAGCATGAACTGGTGAGGTGGAAATAGAGAAAACCTCCCGGGTGAGGCATTTCGCCAAGTTACTTTCCACTTTTGAGGCTTCATGGGTCAATCTCTAATTAAGATTCTTTTCATTGGCGGGTATCAACTTATATGATTCATCCTCAAGAACAGAATGGCTTTCATATTAAATACTGTGGAAATGGGGAGAGTGTTGCAAATGTAATATACGTGCTTTAGAAAATAGCCTTCCTGGAAATTTTATGTAAACCCAATTTGACAGGCAGTCCATAATCTTTTTAAAGCTGGATTTTTAAAGAAATTACTAAATGTGATTTTGCAAACATTTTGACATCTCCATGCATCTTTTGGTTTCTTGGTAATCCTGGCTTTCCCAGAATTTTCAAACAGACATAAAGTTGTATAAATCATGCTTTCCATGAATGAATGAAGGGCTTTTGTGACCCTAAATGATCAAATGTGTCTTTCTCTGCCTGTCTCTTGTTTTTACTTCCCACCCACTGAAGAGTTTCCTACATATGGTTTTAACTGTGAATTTGGCTGGGGCTCTCACAAGACCTTCTGCCACTGGGAACATGACAATCACGTGCAGCTCAAGTGGAGTGTGTTGACCAGCAAGACGGGACCCATTCAGGATCACACAGGTAGCACAGAGTTCACTTCGGCTGCATGGCTTTGCAGATTCTCTTTGATTCCGAGGCTGTGTTACTGGGAGGGCTTCTAATGTCTGTGAATTTAGGGGAGTGGGAAATACTACAGGCATTCACATGTGCCCTTATTTTCTGGAATTAACAATGTTTCTTTCCCTAGTACAAAGAAGCATAGGGCAAATCATACTAATGCCCCTTGAAGTTGGCCACTGATTGGCCTCCTTGAAAACAGCAAATTGGGCAAGGATGTATGCATTAGCATTCATCTTATACTTTTTTTTTTTTTTTTGAAACGGAGTCTCACTGTTGTCTGGGCTGGAATGCAATGGCACTATCTCCGCCCACTGCAACCTCCGCCTCCCGGGTTCACGCAATTCTCCTGCCTCAGCCTCCCGAGTACCTGGGATTACAGGTACACACCACCACAGCCGGCTAATTTTTTGTATTTTTAGTAGAGACGGGGTTTCACCATGTTGGCCAGGCTGGTCTCGAACTCCTGACCTCATGATCCGCCCGCCTCAGCTTCCCAAAGTGCTGGAATTATAGGTGGGAACCGCTGCGACTGGCCTTATCTTATACTTTTTCTGAACTTCTTACTTTGGGCAATTTCAACCATATTCACAAATGGAAAAGAAATAGTAGAATGAATTCTCTATATGCATGACCCTGCTTCAACAATTATCAGATCATAGGAAACTTAATCTATGTCTGTCATCCCTGACTCTGAATTATTTTCAAACAAGTCCACCAGGCATATATTTATGTCATCTCATTTATTTTACAACTAAAGAAACAATTCACAATGCTTGCTCTCTCCACACCCTTGAAGGGGAGGTGGGGCAAGGTGGCGTGGGATTCTTATTCACTGGGGAAGGATTTAAAGTCTAGTGTATTTCCTTTCAGCAGGTAGAAACCTCACCATGCCCTAGCTCACAACCCTCCCACCACCTCCTGCCTTACTTTCTTCCTAAGATTAATTGGTGGGGGAGGAATGGGTTGGGGGACAGAAAGCTGGTAGCTTCTCCAGTGAGCTCTCTTATCTGCCCCATCCTGCTACCCACCTAGTTATTTCACTGCCCAACTTGAGGTACAGTATAAAGGACCAGCAGGCAGGACATGGTGGCTCACACCTGTAATCCCAGCACTTTGCGGGGCCAGAGCAGGAGAATCAGTTGAGTTAGAGAGTTAGAGACCAGCCTGGGCAACACAGCAAGACACTGACATTACAAAATAAAAGCTTTTTAAAAATCAACCAAGCATAAGTGTGCACGCTTGTAGTCCCAACTACTCAGAGTCTGTTGTGGGACTTTGAGCCTAGGAGTTCGAGGCTGCAGTGACCTATGATCGCACCATTGCACTCCAGCCTGGGTGACAGAACTGGAACCTGTCTCTAAACAGAAAAAAATAAAAATTAAAAATAAAGAAATAAATAACCAGCCATGTCTGGCCCAACACACACACACACACACACACACACAAACACACACACGTATACACACTCACAGCAAACACCCAATCCACGAACTTCTGCACCCACTCGGAAATACTTACAGAGCACTGCTTGCTCAGGTAGTGGCTTCCCAAAAGGTAACCCCGGGGGCATTTACTGATGCTAGGAAACCTCATTACATTCTCCCCATCTTGGCTCTTTGGGTGAGTGAGTCAGTGGACTGATGGCTGGGCCAAGGGTACTTCATGCCTTTCCCATTTTGTGGTTCACTTTTCTCCCAGTGAATATAACCATTAAATAGGTTGAATAGGCCTCCTTCTACCACGGTTACCTCCTTGCCTAATGAGAATGACAAGGAAATTGGATAAAATTGGACTCCTTCAAATCTGAGACACTTTCAATTGAATCTTAAGACAGGCAGTTTTAGAAAACTTAAAATACTTTGACTGTAAATGGCACTGTACATATAAATGGCATCAAATTAACTAAATGCAATTAGCCAAAATGAAGGCAGTAATGGTGGAAAAATTGATGCAAAGTGAAGCAAAATGGCTCAGTAGGATCTGACATTCAAAGGAGGTTAAAAGCTATGTTAGCCAGAGACAAAAGCTAAAAGGCTTGCAGAAGTAAAGTGCTAATTGAGAAAATGAAGACAGAGTTCCTGACCCAGAACTGTGATAAAACCCTTGAAAGGGAAAATATCAGTGCTTTATGTGTTAGAGTATCAGAGAAGGAGGGCTTGTCTTAGATTAACAGCTGAGAAGTGTGATTCCTTCAGAAGGGTTGGACTCTTTTGTTCTCTCAGCCACCCAGATTTACTTGGCAGTTGTGCCAGGTCAGCTCCGACTAGAAAGAACCCCTGCAGCTCTAGAAACACAATCATTTGTGCAGAGAGATGGGTGAGCCCAACATCTGAAAGGCAGGAACTACTTGTTAACAGGGAAAAGATCTAGATGAAAAGAGCCCTCCACGAAGCTCCCGCGCGTAGACTGACATTAGAGAGTAGATGGTGCATTTTTTACAATATTATTTGGTGAAACTTTGCAAACCAGAGATTGGGTTGTTTAAAAAGAAAATGAACACTAGCTAGGTAAAATATCCTGCTGCTTAATTTTGAATATATTGAAAGGCATCCCATTTGCTTGGTTTTCTGCATTTGACCTCTAAGAATGGAACTAGGTACCTCCTTTCAGAGGATTCCTGAAGTCTGGCATCTCTCCCTGGTTCACTGAACAAGTGGTATTTGAGAAGCTCTGTTACAGGGCAGACGCTGTCTTGGGCACTGGAAATACACGTGTAAAGGAAGACGTCCCTATGCCTGAGGAACTCACAGTCTGATCATGGTTGGGAAGTGACCACAGTGCAGTTCAGTGAGGACTTCCAATGGCAGAGGCCAGTGACAACGGACCATGTAAAAGATGATGGAAGAGGGGTCAGGGAAAGCAGCCCTGTCCAGACACCAGCTGAGCTAGGCTTATTTTACTGGCTTGTGTTTGGTATGCTTTGCACAGGTTTTTGTATGGGAAGTAGTTAGGTAGAAGTAGAGTATGCATGACTTTGGGAGCTACCTCCTTGCCTAATGAGATTGACAAGGAAATTGATGAAATTGGATTCCTTCCATTTTCACTGAGTAGAGCAGAAGTTTGTGGATTGGATGTTTATTGTGAGTGTGTGTGTGTGCATGTGTGTGTGTATGTGTGTGTTTTGGGCAGGACACTGCTGGTTCTTTATACCATACCTTAAGTTGGTGATGCAGTGACCAGGAGGAAAACAGGATGGAGGCAGATAAAAGGTCCATTGGAGGGGCTGCCAGCTCCCTCTTTGTGAAGAAGTGTGGATAAGCTTCAGGCAGTGAGCAGCCCCTGAAGAATTCTAAGCAGAGGAGCAACACAAGCACATTTTATTTATTTATTTGTTTGTTTGTTTGTTTGTTTATTTAAGACAGGGTCTCTGTTGCCTAGGCTGGAGTGCAGTGGTGTGATCTTGGCTCACTGCAACCTCCACCTCCCAGGTTCTAGCGATTCTCCTGTCTCAGCCTCCCAAGTAGCCATACTCCCAGCTACTTAGGACTACAGCTATGTAGGAGCTACTACAGATGCCCACCACCATGCGTGGTTAATTTTTGCATTTTTGGTAAAGACATGGTTTCGTCATGTTGGCCAGGCTGGTCTCGAACTCCTAGCCTCAGGTGATCCAGCCACCTCGGCCTCCCAAAGTACTGGGATTACAGGCGTGGGCCACCACACCCGGCCACACAAGCATATTTAAAGACTACAGTGTGAGAGGGCAGGGACCATAAGAACTTCCTTAGGCAGAGGATTCTTGAAATCTGGCTTCTCTCCCAGTGCACTGAACAGGCATCATTTCAGAAGCCCTGTTACCTGGCAGATGCTGTGTTGGGCACTGGAAATACAGGTATGAAGGAGGGGGTCCCTGTGCTTGAGGAACTCTCTGTCTGGTTGTGGGTAGGAAGTGATCATGGTGCAGTTGAGTGAGGATGTCCAATGGGAGAGCATCCCTCTACCTACGTCCACTTCTCTCCTTCTTTCTAACACCCATTCTCTGACTGGCCTCAATAAACTTCGAGCAGTGAGCTCAATAAGTGGGATTAAGACATGGCAGCAGCATTGCCAATTTCAGTCTTTTTTCCATAAGACTGGGGGGACGGAGGCACAATGGGTGTATTTTTTTCCCATCTTGGTGGATTGATGGATCTTGATGGATCTTGATGGATCACCATCAAGGTGATCACATCTTGATAAATTAGTGGGCAAACAAATCCTAAGTGTGAATGGATCAGCTCAGTCACAGAGGACACCCTGCAAGGTCGGAGAGCGAGAGGGACATTCGTCCTGCAGTATCAAACCTACTAGAGTGGCTAGAGTTGCCACTTGTGAACACCCTTCCCTTATGATTCCACCCACTGGTTTGAAGAAGGGTGGGCTCTCACATAAGCAGCCAGGTAAGGAAAGGAAACTGCCCGTGAACACATCCACATCCACCTGGACACTGTTGACACAGGCGAGCAGAGAGGAGTATGTGCCCACGTGTGCACAGTGAGAAAGCACCTTGCAAACACACAAGCCTCTTGGGCAACAAACACAACCTCCTGCTGCCCATTGAGGCCCGAGCAGCAGATTCACACTTAATCAGGTGAGGCGTTAGAGAAGATGATTTCTATTTGCAAAGCCAACAGTGAAACATGGGTTGTGTGTTTAGACCAGGTGGTGGCAGGAGGAAATGTTCCCAGTGGGGGTCATTAAAAGTGAAGCCAAGAGAAAGTCCTCGCAGTTCAGCAAGTGTCTATGTTGCCAAAATGGCACGTTCTAATGAACCTCAACAAGGCAACCTTCCTCTCCTTGGGCCAGAAGCCCACCTCAAATAGAAGCAGGGCTCACAGGAGAGATGCAAGCTCTCAGGTGTGTTTAAGGAATTCAAAAACCGTGAAAACAAACTATGGGAAAAATAATCTGAACTTGAAAAAGTTTTTTTTAAAAGACTACTACATTATTAGGAAGAACTACAGGTTTATGATTATCAAGGAGTCATATTGACAGAAGTTTCTTTAATCAGAATTCCTGCTGCTCAAATGATAAATAAAAATACATCTCAATGATTTCATTTAATGCATGTGTTCACATGGATGCTGCTGTGCGATCTTAAAGTTGCATGAAAACAGGGTTTCTTAGGCCCAGCGTGGTGAATCATGCCTGTAATCCCAGCATTTTGGGAGGCCAGTGTGGGAGGATTGCTTGAGACCAGGAGTTTGAGACTAGCCTGGGCAACACAGGCAACAAAGACTCTATCTCTTCTTAAAGAAAAAATTAATCTTTTTAAGAACTATCTGAGCATGGTGACACGGGCCCATAGTCATAGCTACTCAGAATGTTGAGGCAGGATGATCACTTGAACCAAGGAGTTTGAGGCTGCAATGAGCTATGATCGCACCACTGCATCCCAACCTGGGCAACAGGAGTGTCTAAACATAACAAATAAATAAATAAATAAGGTTTCTTCTTAGAGAGCCAGGCGTTTTCAGTCCAGGCTATGCACAGACGTTGCTTTCAGTTTGCTTGTGATGGTGCAAATGCCAGCTTGAGCCATAGCCTGTGTCCATATGAAAATGTATTCCATTATAAGTAGTATCCTAATTAGTGCCACTCAGCCTTCCCCTAATCAAATGTCCATTTTGCAGGAGCTGAGAGCAGGGCCTCAGGTGCCCATGAGGTCCCCAAGTGTGCACACTTCTCCCTTTCCACTACATATTTGAGTTCTTGGCACTCAGCGCAGGAAGCTTTTGATTAGTGAGACTTGAAATAAGAGAGATAAAAGTGTGGTAATCCTGGCCACTCTCCCTAACACAGTTCTTTGTCATAGCAGGAGATGGCAACTTCATCTATTCCCAAGCTGATGAAAATCAGAAGGGCAAAGTGGCTCGCCTGGTGAGCCCTGTGGTTTATTCCCAGAACTCTGCCCACTGCATGACCTTCTGGTATCACATGTCTGGGTCCCACGTCGGCACACTCAGGGTCAAACTGCGCTACCAGAAGCCAGAGGAGTACGATCAGCTGGTCTGGATGGCCATTGGACACCAAGGTGACCACTGGAAGGAAGGGCGTGTCTTGCTTCACAAGTCTCTGAAACTTTATCAGGTATGACCTCTTCCCAAGGCTGGAAAGGGCAGTGGCTGCAGGAATACTGAGACGATATGTTGGAGGTTGTGCAAATGAGATGCGGGAATTATTCTGAAATTATTTCCAGTGTTTCCCAACCCTGAGATATTGCTGCAATGATAACCACCTTCATAGCAGATTTCACAGTCTCCTATATTGTAGGAACAGAACCAATTTGCTGAGAAAGAACACAAAGGACTTCCATGTCATCTATTTCTGGGCTTTCACAATGTATCATTCCTTTTGTTTGCTGCTTTCTCCCATTTTAAAGTTTGTATTATAAAAAGAGAGTGTGAGGAGAAGGTGCATGCCATCACCAGGCAGCTAATGTGGATTGATGAGTGAAGTGTGTGCTTACACTGAATCTGATGAATTTAATTTATGTGTCATAGCGGGAGCTGAACAAGCATTTGTAAACTCTGCCACGTGAGATGAGCATTTCAATACTGTGAAAATGATCTTATTTTGTTAGGTGATTTTCGAGGGCGAAATCGGAAAAGGAAACCTTGGTGGGATTGCTGTGGATGACATTAGTATCAATAACCACATTTCACAAGAAGATTGTGCAAGTAAGTATGAGCTGCTGTAGAAACCAATGGAGTACTTGCCCAGGGCAAGACTCTTGCCAAAGTGGTGGTCTTTGTTTTGCCCATTTCTACTTGGAATTTCCGTGTGGCCTCTCGACACATCATAGGAAATGCATATTCTGGTGCAACAGGGCATAAAATCAGCCCAATTTACCTGTGGCTGTCCCATTACCTACCCTAGGTCCTTCATAATGTCTGCTTGATACCTACAAAACTCCACAAATAATGCAGAATCCAAAGAGTATAGCTAAGAAGACCCAGCTTACAAGCTGTATATGCCATACGGAAACATTTTGATGAGCAGCGGAAAGTCAGACATTGGATAATTCCAAATATCTGAGTGTATAAACAAAACAGCAAGCCTCTGAAAACTTTGATCAGGACGAGTTTAATTAAGAATACATTGTTAATGAACCATAGAAGCCATAATTCTTTGCTTTATTACAAATAAGTAGATGTTTCTGACTTTTAAAATAGCTGAAATGGCTTAAAAGACTTAAATGAAATTCAGAAACTTGGCCTAGTATTTCAGAGTTGGTCTTTATGGTTCTTGTACTAGGTGGATGTAAGACATAGAAAACCAATTCATATTCCCTAGTTCTTGATATATAATTACAAATAGCATTACTAATGGCAGTGTAATAGCATGGTAATTAGTCTTAAGCTCCATTTGCTACATTGAAACTTTTGTTATACATCATTATATAATACGATGTTAATTATAACAAAATGGGATAAGCCTTTTGGGCAAATTTAAGACAAAGGAGGCCTGTTGGCTGTAATGGGGGTTTTGGTCATTTCAGCAACTTACAAAGCTTTTATTATATAATATATTGGATATATATAATCCCTAAAGTGGCAATAATTTGATAGGATCCATTGAAGAAATTGGGCAAAAAAAAAAAAAGGAGCAATGAAGAAAGGCTTGCTTCTTCATACATTAAAGGGAATCTGCTTCGTGCCACCCTACTTAGCAAATCTTCACAAGAATGATAAGGCTTAATAGTTTAGCTGCAACTCCTTTACAAGTTACCCACATCCATATCTACACTGCTGTAAAAATGTGTATTTCATGTAGTAACACAATGTCTGTGATATCTTCACTTCTCCATTCCAAAGTGAGAATGATGATGATGATGTTTTGGGATGTGAGAGCAAACTCCACAGACTAAAACAAAGAAACGAAATTCAATTCAGTTCAACAAGTTCTGACCACATACCATATGCAAAGCAGCATGCGGATGCTCCAGTGAAAGTACATGGCTGAGCCAGGCGCAGTGGCTCACGCCTGTCATCCCAATGCTTTGGGAGGCCAAGGTGGGAGGATCATTTGGGGCCAGGAGTTTAAGACCAGCCTGGCCAACATGGCAAAACCCCATCTCTACTAAAAAATACAAAAATTAGTTGGGCGTGGTGGCACGCACCTGTAGTAATCCCAGCTACTTGGGAGGCTGAGGCAGGAGAACTGCTTGAACCCAGGAGGCAGAAGTGCAGTGAGCCAAGATCATGCCAGTGCACTCCAGCCTAAGTGACAGAGCAAGACCCCATTTCAAAAAAAGAAGAGGAGAGAAAAGGAAGGAAGGAAGGAAGGAAGGAAGGAAGGAAGGAAGGAAGGAAGGAAGGAAGGAAGGAAGGGGAGAAGGAGAAAAGGAAAGAAAGAAAAGAAAGAAAGAGAGAGAGAGAAAGCAAGAAAGAAAGCAAGAAAGAAAAAGAAAGGAAGGAAGGAAGGAAGGAAGGAAGGAAGGAAGGAAGGAAGGAAGGAAGGAAGGAAGGAAGGAAGGAAGGAAGGAAGAGAAGGAAGGAAGGAAGGAAAGAAGTAAGGAAGGAAAGACAGGACACAGCTGAGATATCTATGGTACTTTTTCTTTTCTTGTCATTTGTCCATTTAGCTGTAGTTGCTGCCAGGCATTGTAGTGGGAAAGTCACAACTAGAGCTCCATTAAACCACTTTATTTGTTTATGTTGCTACCAATAAAAATATGTGTAAGAAAATTGTACAATGATTCATCAAATATGCATCCTTGAACATCTGAGTGTGGATACTATGAGATTATCAACTATTTATTAATCTTTCATTCATTCATACATACAACAAATATCTATTAAAGCATCTATGATGTGCTAGACACTGTTGTAAATGCTGGAATATAGCAGTGGACAAAGCACTCAAAAATTCCTGCTGTGTACTTAGTACCACAGGGATACCAAAACTTTACTTCTTCGATAGCTATTTTATGTATTTATCTATTTTTGTAATACACAGGACACAGTCTCTTCCCTCAAAGAGTTGACATCCTATTCGAGAAGCAAAACTAACACACACCAAATTTAGGAAGCAGTTTTCTGCAAACTATAGGATGGTCGCCGTATGTACAAATCTGCTTCAGTAGAACCTATGTTCACCGGATTTTTCTTCCACATTTCAGATGCCAAAACCATGTCTCTTCCCCCTTCTCTCCTTTTTTTTAAAAAATTTGTTGTTGTTGTTGTTTTTGCTTTTTTGAGACAGGGTCTCGCTTCCATCACACAGGGTGGAGTGCAGTGGCACCATCATGGCTCACTGTAAACTCCATCTCCTGGGTGCAAGCTCCCCTTCCACCTCAGCCTCCTAAGTAGCTGGGAAGCTAATTTTTTTATTTTTGTAGAGGTCTCACTATGTTGTCCAGGCTGGTCCTAAACTCCTAGCCTAAAGTTCTCCTGCCTTGGCCTCCCTAAGTGCTGGGATTATAGGCATGAGCCAGCACACCCAGCCCACCGTTGTCTCCTAAAACAACAGACTCTGCTAGCAGCAGTGCTGCCTGGATTTAGATATGGCACCTTAAAGGCAGTGTTGTGACGTCACATCACCAATTTCCTGGTCATTTATTGATCTATTTGGTGGGTTCTGGTTGAACTAAAAAATCCAAAAGGAGCCCAGTAGAGACGTGTGTGTGTGTGTGTGTGTGTGTGTGTCTGTGTGTGTCTGTGTGTGTGTGTGTCTGTGTGTATGTACCTAAAGGTTTGTGTAGTTTGGTGCATTATATTTTGTTGGCAGTTCAAATATCTCTTTCAATTTTGTTTGACTTGTCAGAACCAGCAGACCTGGATAAAAAGAACCCAGAAATTAAAATTGATGAAACAGGTAAATTTGTCTTGCTGACCAATTTTTTAAAAAAATTTTTACTATGGCTTTCATTGTGTTTATGAAGCAACTTTGTGGAACTCTAATACACCGGAATGTCAAAAGTTCAAATGAAAAACATCTATGCCCATGGCCCTGGGTTGGTGCTGTGGGTCGGATTGTGCCCACAGAGTACCCACTTCCGAGCTGCCCGTAAGACTTGGGGAGCCTCGGTGACGGTTCCTGCTTGTACATACTTGGTTAAGCCTGGGAAGTGTGCTCACCCTGGCCCTTCCCTGCCCAGTCTAGAGGTGGAACATAAAGGATAATCAGCTCAAACACACTGAGTTTATCACTACAAAGAAAGAAAACTAGTGAAGACGATTTCCATACATGGTTATTTGAAACCAACCAAAATTATTGTCTCTAGTTGATATCCAGCTAGGATCTTTAAGAGACCAGAGCCCAATTTCTGAGATAATCCATTGTGTTTGATTCATCTTTTCCCATCTTCCTCTACTAGAACCTTGGTTTTGTGATGACGATGATGATGATGATAAGAAGGATTTATTGAAGAGCTAGTATGTTCTGAGCACTTTACATACCTGATCTTTTTCTTTTCTTTTTTTCTTGAGACCGAGTCTGTCTCTGTCACCCAGGCTTGGAGTGCAGTGGTGTGATCTCAGCTCACTGCAGCCTCCACCTGCCAGGTTCAAGCAATTTTCCTACCTCAACCTTCCAAGCAGACTACAGGCCCACACCACCACGCCCAACATATTTTTGTGTCTTTTGTAAGATGGATTTTGACCATGTTGCCCAGGCTGGTCTCGAATTCCTTAGCTTAAACGATTCCCTGACCTCAGCCTCCCAAAGTGCTGGGATTACAGGCATGAGCCCCTGCACCCATCCTACATACCTTAGCTTATTTAATCCTCACAGCAGCTCTAGGGTTTGTATTTATCCCCATTCTACAGATAGTGAGACTGAAACTTAAGTACCATAGCTAATTGGGTGGCAGCCTTACACTTTAGCCTGATTAACTATAAATGTGTGTTTTTGTTGAACGCTGCTTGGTGATCAAATGCAAGACCTTTGATCAGAGTTAGGCCTTTCCTGGTATAACTCTATTCCCAGAAGTTTCCACATCTCCCAGCCAGCACTGTGTGCTGTTGGATACTTGCTCCAGCATCACTGACAGCTGCTGTGGGTAGTGCTGCACCCTGATCATCAATGCATGTCGGCATCTGTTGCCGTTAGAAATGGGATCCTACTTTATGGCCAGTCGTGGACTTCATACAGGTAAATAAATATGGCACCATGCTGTTAGTAATATGAACACATTACCAAGTCCACACAGAGATATAAACTTTATTAGAGGTTGTTTCAAAACAATATTTCATCAAGGGAGAGAATATTAATATGTCCCAAGGCTTGTTTTCTCTTGGTTAGGGACTTGTGTCTCATATTTTTAGTTTTCTTTGATTGGAATCTTTGTTGATCAGAACACCATTAAGTAAACCCCAGGCACATTGTGCGTTAACATTTTCATCCCGTTTCTAGTACCAGGTAATTAGGCTGAAAGCTGCCATGTTAACAATTTCTCCCATTCCACTCTAAAGAAAACAAGTCCCCAGTGACTGAGCTGCAGAGCAGTGCAACTGTCTCCGGTTAAACTACCAGGGCTGCAAAGATGCTGATGATTAGTAAATGTCTTCTATTCGGCATGACAGACACGGTTTTCTCGATTTGAGCCACACTCTGTTTACATGTCAGCAGCAAGCATTCTCTTGTTCTAAAAAAATCACTCCTTCTTTACTGAAACTACTGTAGACTTTGGGCAAAATTTGTTTGACTTGAAGATTTCCCATATGGGAGAACAAACACATGCATAAACCATGCCAGATCCTGGAAGCAGCACCACATAGAAGGGCGGCCATGAAGGTTTTTCTCGTGCCTGTTTTGGGATTAGGTACACGCACTGGGAATGGTAAAATCCCCTTGCTAGACTAATGTGTGACTAAGCATTTTGCAAAACTTAATGACCACATATCTAGCCAAGGACTGTAAACACAGATTACAATCTAGGACAGATGGGGCAGCATGAAATCTGAATTGGATGAGCATGGAACCTCCCAGTTTATCCAGAACAGGTTGTTTCCACGTGCTAAGCAGTCTGGCAGAAGCCCCAGCGCCCACTCCCCACTACCACTTCCCACTCCCCACTACCACCTCCCACACTTCCATTCCCAACAATGAGTCAGACATGACAGGCAAAACTGGGGTGTGCAATTTGCTCCTGTTTCGTTTCTTTCTATTTTTCTGTCTGCTTTCATCTGGTCCGTTGGCAGTGCTCACGGAGACAATCTTGTTATTTTCCATAGGGAGCACACCAGGATATGAAGGTGAAGGAGAAGGTGACAAGAACATCTCCAGGAAACCAGGCAATGTGTTGAAGACCTTAGACCCCATCCTCATCACCATCATAGCCATGAGCGCCCTGGGGGTCCTCCTGGGGGCTGTGTGTGGGGTCGTGCTGTACTGTGCCTGTTGGCATAATGGGATGTCAGAAAGAAACTTGTCTGCCCTGGAGAACTATAACTTTGAACTTGTGGACGGTGTGAAGTTGAAAAAAGACAAACTGAATACACAGAGTACTTATTCGGAGGCATGAAGGCGGACAGTGATGAAAAGACAGTCAGAGGACGGAAGTGGAAGGACGGGAGTGAGCTGGGGAGCTGTTGATCTTTCACTATACAGGCTGGGAAGTGTGTTGATGACCACTGAGCCAGGCTTTTCTCAGGAGCTTCAATGAGTATGGCCAACAGACATGGACAAGGAGCTGTGTTCACCATCGGACTCATGTACAGTCAGCTTTTTTCCTGTTGGTTTCATTTGAATAATCAGATGCTGGTGTTGAGACCAAGTATGGTTGACATAATCATTCATTTCGACCCCTCCTGCCCCCCCCCCCCGCCTCCTCTCCCTTTTATGGATTCTTTTCGGAAACTGTGCGAAATCCAAGATGCTGGCACCAAGCGTATTCCGTGTGGCCCTTTGGATGGACATGCTACCTGAAACCCAGTGCCCAGAATATACTAGAATCGCCGCATATCAGTGGACTCCTGAAGTTGTACTTGTGTATAATTGCCTGCGTCGTGCATAGGCAAAGAAGGATTAGGCTGTTTTCTTTTTAAAGTACTGTAGCCTCAGTACCAGTATAGTGCATCAGCCCTGTTTACGAAGCAATACTGTCCGATTTTCTTGCTGTTTTTCCAGTGTTGTACTAAACCTCGTGCTTGTGAACTCCATACAGAAAACAGTGCCATCCCTGAACACGGCTGGCCACTGGGTGTACTGCTGACAACTGCAACAACAAAAACACAAATCCTTGGCACTGGCTAGTCTATGTCCTCTCAAGTGCCTTTTTGTTTGTACTGGTTCATTGTGTTACATTAACGACCCACTCTCTTTCTTGCTGGTGAAAGCCCTACTCTTTAATCAAACCCTGGTGGCCCACTGACTAAGAAGAAAGTTTATTTTCGTGTGAGACGTCAGCCCCTCCGGGCAGGCAAGGGCTCTGAAGATTTGGCAACGTGGCTTAATTGTTCTGCTTTTTCTGTAGTTCAATTTCATGTCTCTTGACCCTTTTGTATAAAGCTGCAATATTCTCTCTTGTTGTTCTTTCATATGGAATGTATTTTCAAATGTAAACTCTTTTCTCTTTCTCTCTCCTATCTCTCTGTCTTTTTATCTCTCTTAAAATTGGAGGATTTGCCGTTGTCCAGAAAAGAAACTTGCAGCTTTAACCTGCTGGGAATGGCAAACGATTTTACTAGACTTTATGTTTAAAAATAAATAAATAAGGGAAATTCCTAACTTTGCCCTCCAAAGTCTAACTTTGGTTTTCTTGTTAACTGGTTAAAGTGACAGTATCTTTTTTCCTTATCTATTCTGTTCAAAACGACCTCTGATAGAAATGTTGGCATTTAGTAGAAATAGTGGTAAGTTGAGGAAAGAAATAATACAAATTGGCTTTCAAGTGAGACCCAAAGGAAGAACTGGATAAAATCTTCCAAATATCCAAAAGCATGAGATTTTTCTATCCAAATATGCAAAAATGACCCAAGAGAACCTTCTTGTTTTGCTTCTGAGTCAGACAAGGGAATTGGAAGGAATAACAGTTAATTTAAGAATTAAACTATAAATCCTGATGCCTGGGCGTCAAGTATTTTAAGATAAGAGGGGGAAAAACATAAAGTCAAAACAAATGGTTTACAAAATTTATAAAAGCAACCTTGAAAAAATAGACTTAAATGAATGCTTCTAGAAATTTCCAGCGGCTTGCAAAAAATAAGCCTGCCTTAGGGCTGGCAATACCTAAGCCTCTAACAGCACAGGGAAGCAAATATCTTACCAGGCAGCCTATGAATTAACCCAAAGAAGCTTTGGTGGGTTTTGGTGCATTTTTATCATGCCATGTTGGACATGAGATTTTTTAGATCTTCCTCCCTTCCCGCATTGCTAGACGTCTCGCTCAAAGACATTTGTGGGAGTCACATTTGCATCATAGATGAGACAGTCCATTCATCTTAGTTAAATTGGATTGAGAATGCCTTTTGTTTCCAGGAAAGTATTGATCACCATGAAAGAAGAATAGTTTTTTGTCCCCAGAGGCATTCATTTAGTTGATATAATCCTACCAGAAGGAAAGCACTAAGAAAGACTTGTTTTTTGCTTTTAAAGGCAACAGACTTAAAGTTGTCCTCAGCCAAGGAAAAATGATACTGCAACTTTAAAATTTAAAGTATCTTGCACTGATAAATATATTTAAAAATTATATGTTTATAAAGTTATTAATTTGTAAAGGCAGTGTTACAAAATGTTCAGTTTATATTGTTTTAGATTGTTTTGTAATTTTTAAAGGTGTAAAATAACATATTTTTTCTTTATGGAAATCTATAAAACTTTCTGTAGTAAAATGTTTTCATTTTACTGGTATATTATTGCTTCATGTTTTGTACCATCATAAGATTTTGTGCAGATTTTTTTTACAGAAATTATTATTTTCTATGACAATATGACACTTGTAAATTGTTGTTTCAAAATGAACAGCGAAGCCTTAACTTTAAATGACATTTGTATTCTCAGACACTGAGTAGCATAAAAACCACATAGAACTGAACTGTAACTTAAATTCCAAACTATGACTACTACATTCCAAAGAAACAGTTGAATTAAACATTTTCATAAAATATCCCACACCTGATGGCTTTTATTATATTAGCACTGTTCTAGTTAAAGAAGTTGGTGACATGCCACCATCCAATAACTTTCAAGATTTTTTAAAGTTCTCTTTTTTAAAATATTCTGATAAGGAGAGAAGATTAAGAAGACATTTTCCGAAAGTAGAATCTCAACTCAAATTGGACCCTGTCATGATAAGGAGTACAGAATTTGACGTTAGGAATGGAAATGTTTAAATCCTAAATTGTGTGTCAAATGTTCTATATTTCATTTGGTAAAGTTTCTTTTATCATATTCACTCATAACTTGGTAAGTTTTGTTCTTGTAGAAAATAGTAATGAGTCTGGCAGTATTTATTCATGCACTCATGCTACGTTTAGGTAATGGGAAAAGTTGGGTAGGACATTACAACTGGCTGTTTGGTAATTCTTAGGAAAGTTTTTATTCCATCTGGAACCAGAATAATAGGAAAAATAATAACAACAACAAGGACAACAGAAGTGTCCAGTTAAAGGGGCCCTTTTTACAACAAAACTGGCCTAGCTTAATTTCTATTACTCACAGACCAATAAGTCTTTCTCCACTACCATCCTCTGACTGTAGGAAAACTAATTCCTGGAAGCACAGGAACTCCCTGAGGAGTGGGCTGCTTTGGACAGCCAGACTCCATCAATCAATATTTCCTTCACTTCCTGCTTTTCTCTGGATGCTTATGCCTTTTTGCATTTTCCAAGATTAACCGAGAATAGAAAATTTTCCCGAATGCATGGGTTATTAGGTCTCTCTACTCCCAGAAAAGAGTCAGAGAGAATCACTTTAGTAAAGTTACATTCTACCTAAATTAATGGATGTTTCCAGAAAAATATGATGACTTCCAAGGAGTCTATTAGAATTAATCCACACATACTTTCTGAAAAATGCTAAGGGCCATGCACTAATATTATCTCTGTTTCATTGTTTGAGAAGAACTTCAACATGAATACTTTTCACTCTTATCCCTAGTTAGAGGCTAAGCTAGGCTTTTCGTACTAGGTTTCACAAGCTAAATCGCTGTATAATACTTCCCAGATTCAGGACTGAAACATTTAACTTAAAGCATAAAAATGATTTACTGTTCTGTCTCCTTTCTTCCCTCATAACTTATTAATTGCCACTTGGGCTGAACTGCACTGTATTTTTATGCAAATCAAATCAGCATTCCATAATGCTTCTGCTTCCCAATGGTAATTATAACTGTTTGTGTTGCATTAAAAAATAGCTTTGCCAAGAATTAGCTCTATTTCCCTAAACTATATCCACTAAGGGATCTTAAGCAGAATTTCAACTTGGGGATTGAGAAACCTAGATGAAGGGACTGTCACACTGAGTAGAACTTAGCACCAAGAAGCATGGAAGACAATGATGAGAACTGACTTTTTCTCCACAATGTTCCAAAGAAACATTGAAAGATGATTCAGAGGAGAACATCACATTATCACATGCATGCCAGAAAGGTCCTAGGAGCTGATCCCGTCATTTTAGGAGAGAAAGAGTATGGGGATTGTCTGTGGTGATGGCATCATACTGCTATTTGTTGAAACTCTAGCTGTTTTCACAGCTGCTTTGTGAAAGGTAAGTAAGGTAAGTTTTGTAATTATTCATTCTACTTAAAAATGGGGAATCCAAAGTTCAGAGAGGTTGAGTGATGAGTCGAGGATGTATCTGGTCTCATCTCTCCTCCATTCCTCCCACCGTTCCACAGTTCTGCATTAACATGGGAGAGGTTCACACTGGACCTGGCTGCCCAAAATGTGTCCCAAGAGGCAGCAATAGCAGCAGCATCACTGGAAGCCTATTAGAAATGCAGAGTCTCGGGCTGTGCCCCAGATCTGCTGAGTCATTTTAACAAGATCCCCAGACCACCTGTCATCACAGTCAGGTTTAAGAAGTCCCAACGTGGCCTGCCGCCACCTAAGCCAGGTGTGCGAAAGTTTGCATTGCTTCAGATGGTGGTGTCTGAACACAAAGAGCTTTTCAGAAGCATCTAAACACAATGCAGCCTGTAATAACACCGGTAAATTTAAAATCTCACTTAATCCAGAAGTGCTTTGTGGTCATTCTGCCTGATTACCTGTGAGGGGCCTAAAAGTGGGCTTTTCTGATAGAGAAGAGAGGCTGCTGATGTGGTAATTTGCTGGATTAAAAAGTTTAAAAGTGTGGCAGAAGCATAGCAAATGCTCTTTTCCTTATCACAGTGCAGTCAGTGGAGAAAGGGGAATGCACACCAATATGTGAATACCCAATTCCTTCTACTCAAAAGACGTTGCCTTACATAGCACACACGGCTTAATACCTTCCAAAGATATTAAATTCCTGAAGAGTAAAACTAGATGGAGCTCTATTTAATCTTTCTTATTAAAGAAAATATCAGATAATAGAGCTTTGTTGTCAATAGTGGCTCTCAAGAGAGGGTTTTTCTATGCGGAAAGATTGTCTCATCTCCACATCTAAATGGAATTGTGCTGTAATGATGCAGGCGTTCACAAGTGTATAATATTCATAGCCAATAATCTAATTTTATCACTGTCCTGTAAATGGACTTGGAAAGTCACTTGCTCTGGCAGAATGTTGGGCTGGAAATGGACTCACTGTCCTGGAAGGGGCTTCTGAGTCTTGCCTTTGTGCAGCTTGGACAAGACAATGACTCACTCGGATGGAAAGCAGGTCTCTGTTCCTCATAATGCTCCTTTCAGTGATCTGGGCATCTCTGCCCCGTCATTTCTGACATGAGCCAATTCCACACCCTTTCCTTAAGGCCTCATTATCATTTTTTCAGATAGATGATGCTGGCAGTGCTCATGATCTTGATGTTATCCTGCCAGGAAATCATTCCATCACCTATCAGGATTATCATTGCTCTAATTTTGTCCAACTTCTGAAATTTTTCAATGCTGACTAAATTGCTCCTTAACTTTGTATATGTGATATAGTCAAAGCAGACTCAATTATTATGCTCTCGTCTTTTGCAATTCTGCTGGAATTCAAGCCCTCCAACTATAAGAAACTTATTTTTAGAGTCTTAAACATGATTTCTCTTGGGTCAACTTTTAATTTTATTCATATTTAAGTCACCCAAATTCTCTTTACTTGTAAGAAGAAATACTCTTTTTGTCATGCAAATAACAAATTCTCCCTTCTATTTAATTTCATGTACATATTAGAAAGTTTGGCTGCCTGGAGGGGTCCAAGCAGTGGCAACAGGGTGATCTCTCCCGTGTACCCTAACACACAGAGTTAACTACAGTAGATATTTATGTTCCAACTACTCAGGAAGCACATTGTCAAATCCACTCTGCATAAATATCTTAACTCCTTAATATCACAACCACTACCATTTCCTAAAGGTTTGCTGTGTACCAGACTTTGCTAGATACCTCAATTAATCCTTCAAGCTACCTTGTGATTTGGGGATATAAAAATAGGTTCAGAGAGGCTAAGAAAAGTAACTAATGTCACACAGCTAGTTGGTAAGGTGCACTTGCAAGATTCAAACCCAGGTCTGTCTAACACGAAGCTTATAATCCTAATAGCTACCCTACGCTGCTTCCACAGTGTAAAGACAAAGTTTTGTCACTGCATGTCAGTTGCTACAGAAATGCTTTGCAGTATGTTAAGCTACAATCTCACTTTACTATTAGGCCTGGTATTAGTCAGCTTAGGTTAGGCTATAAGGTAAGAAATATACTCCCAAATATTAGTGGATTAACCTATACAAGTGTATTTGTTGCTCACACAAATTGTAGCATGAGTCTGGTGGCTCTGCAGGGCAGTTCTCTTCCATGCAGTGATTCAAGGATCCAGGCTGGTTACTTCTTGCTGCCATACTAACCAGAACATGTGGCTTGTAGTCTCTGTGCAGGAGATAACTAGAAAGATGCTTATTGTCTCAGATGCTTCAGCCTGGAGTTGACACAGACCCTATCACATTTCAAGGGCTCTGAGAAAAGAGGGGGAGCACTTGTATATTCAGTGAGCTGTTGGCATCTCTGTCATAGCTTTCTTTTTTTTTTTTTTAAATGACAATGGGTCTTGCTATGTTGCCCAGCCTGGTCTCAAACTCCTGGGCTTAAGCAATCCCCACTTCTTGGCCTTCCAAAATTCTGGGATTTCAGGTATGACCCACTGTGCCCAGCCTCTGCCACAACTTTCAAGGGCAAAGCCACACTTCTGCCATAGAAGGGTAGATGAGATCATTCACTATGCTTGTCACATAGGGAAGTGAGGTTCTTCTCCAACTGGAAACCAACCATAATTTAGATGGAGCAGTCAAACAAGATGTCAAATGAGATGAGATGGCTCATGTCAAAGATGAGCCTCCTGAGTGTGGGACTGTGAGTGGCATCCTCCATATGGAAGCAGGTCAGGAGACAGGAAGTGCGGAATCTGCAGTAAGAGTCTTTAGAATTATTTAAGCCCTTTGGGTTCAAAGAAAAAAACTCTTAGGAGGCACCATGTGAAATGAGACAGGCTCTGAGTCCCGGGACCCAACGTTTACACTTCTCATGTGTGCTCATGTATTTCCACTTGAGTTTCCCTTCATATTTAGTCATTTAGTATTCAGTAACTTCAGTAATATGCAGTGATTTTAAAGTCACCATGCATCTCAGCTTTCCAAAGGAGAGGGGAAGGGTTTGTGTTTATATTTGGGCCAAAACCCAAGGAAGGAAGTCAAACAATATCTGGGGCCCAATATCCACAATATTTGTGAATATTCCCATCCACAGGACTTCCTGTCTCCACTCCCTATTTTATTTCTTTCCCTAGAATTTATCACCTGTTAGTACAATATATACTCTACTGACTTATTTTATTATCTATCTACACTGTTAAATACAGATTCCATGAGGGCACTGATTGTCATCCATTTAGTTTAGTGCAGTGTCTACAACACATGGAATAAACAGTACCTGGTACATGGGAGATGTTAAATCAATATTTGTCGAATAATGGAACCATGGTTTGAAACCAGCCTGGGTAATATAGCAAGACGCCACTCTACAAAAAAATTTTTTAAGTTAGCCAGGTGTGGTAGTGTGTACCTGTAGTCTCAGCTAATTGGAAGACTAAGGTGGGAGGATCACTTAAGCCCAGGAGTTCAAGGCTGCGTGAGCCATGATTACACTACAGCACTCCAACCTAGTGACAGAGCAAAACGCTATCTTAAGGGAAAAAAAAAGAAAGAAAGAAATCAGACATCAGGAGACTTTTAAAGTTGGGTGCAGGAGATTCTCCTTTTTCAGCAAGAACTCGGAGGATTACAGTCTCCAGTTTTCATTTTTTTCTTAAAAGAAATTTCTTTCACACCCTGCTTGTTCTGGAATTACTCTATACCAGGATGACACCTCCTGCACTACTTATCTCTTCCACAGAGACAAGCAGTCCTCCTGCCTAAATTTCTTCTTTTCTTATCTCCACCCATCCTCACCACACAAAACTTATTGAGTGCAAAATCACTCATGGCTTCATCGCAGCTCCTCTCCCAGCAACTGGGGGAAGACCAACCTTGTGGATATTGTGTTGAACATGGCATAAAAGGTTAGCTCTGTGGGATGCCAGCATTAAGGATAGATTTTAGAAACACAACCAGGCTACCTGCAGGGTCAGTTAGGGAGGCAGACAGCTTCCTGAGTGGCATTATTTGGGGATTACTGAAAGGTCTCCAAACACCTAGCTCTGAGCCTGTTTCTCATTCAAAAAGACAGATTAAGCATAAACTACTACTTTCTCTACCCCCATGATTTTATTTTATATATAAAAATGATACTTTAAATGTAATAAATGTATAATGAAGCTTAAAAAAATAAGTACAATAGCAGAATGGAAATGAAAAAATACAGGCAGAAAACGAATGAGTAAGATAGACGACGAAACTTTTGAGTTAATAGCTCAAATAGTAAATTAAAACTACATCCTCTACATGCAAGAAAGAAAATTAAGCAGACAGGTCTGGGTGCAGTAGCTTAAGCCTATAATCCCAGCACTTTGGGAGGCCCAGGTGGGCGGATTGCTTGAGTCTAGGAGTTAGAGACCAGCCTAGGCAACATAGTGAGACCCTGTCTTTATTAAAAATACAAAAAAAGGCCGGGCGCGGTGGCTCAGGCCTGTAATCCCAGCACTTTGGGAGGCCAAGGTGGGTGGATCACGACGTCAGGAGATCAAGACCATCCTGGCTAACACGGTGAAAACCCGTCTCTACTAAAAATACAAAAAAAAAATCAGCCAGGCTTGGTGGCAGGCACCTGTAGTCCCAGTTACTCGGGAGGCTGAGGCAGGAGAATGGCAGGAACCCGGGAGGCGGAGCTTGCAGTGAGCAGAGACCACATGCCACTGCACTCCAGCCTGGGCAACAGAGCGAAACTCCGTCTCAAAAAAAAAAAGCCAGGTGTGGTGGTGTGCACCTCTGCTCCCAGCTACCCAGGAGGCCAAAGCAGAAGAATCGCTTGAACCTGGGAGGTAGAGTTTGCAGTGAGCTGAGACAGAGCAAGACTCCATCTCAATAATAATAATAACAATAAAGAAAAGTAAGCAGACAGGGAGATAGAGAATGCTTAAAGACGGGTTATAAATGATAAAAGAGAAAAATATTGAAAAACAGAAATTGGGGCGAAAAAAACCCTGCAACACAAAATTTTCCTCTACTAACTATGAAAATGAGACTAAAATAGCAAAACCCAGCAAAAATAATCACCTAAAGCAATTGAAACAGGTAATGGCTACAATCAATTTCAATGCACTTTCAAGCCTAAAATCCAAGAAACAGAAAACTCTTGAGCAGGCAGGGAAGTGCCACACGGCCTGGCTTCTCACCTGATTCTGTCCCTCTGAGGGACACATAGAGCTGGGTCAAAGAAATCCCGAGTCCGGCCGGGTGCGGTGGCTCAAGCCTGTAATCCCAGCACTTTGGGAGGCCGAGACGGGCGGATCACGAGGTCAGGAGATCGAGACCATCCGGGCTAATATGGTGAAACCCCGTCTCTACTAAAAAATACAAAAAAACTAGCCGGGCGAGGTGGCGGCGCCTGTAGTCCCAGCTACTCGGGAGGCTGAGGCAGGAGAATGGCGTAAACCCGGGAGGCGGCGCTTGCAGTGAGCTGAGATCCGGCCACTGCACTCCAGCCTGGGCGACTGAGCGAGACTCCGTCTCAAAAAAAAAAAGAAATCCCCAGTCCTCATTGACAGTCGGCACCAAATCTTGAGTTACTCTGACTGAAAGGATGCCCTTATCCTTATCCTTTTCCTTTCCTGACCCAGGAGAGATGGAAGACTACTGGGAAAAACTGGTGGGACCTCGGGGGAGGCAGGCACCACAAAGCTCTCTCTGAACGGGGGAAGCCCTCTGAAGCCCAGGGGTTTCCTCACCCTGAGAATGAGCTACACCCCACCATTAGGTGAAGGGTAACCTGGTGATGCAGAGCCGTCTGGTTCTCTGATTTCTTCCTTTAATAATTGCATCCGGTGGCTGGGCACAGTGGCTCATGCCTGTAAATCCCAGCACTTCGGGAAGCCAAGGTGAGAGCTCAGGGTTGGGCCAGGAGGTCAAGGCTGCGAGGAGCTATGATCACACCACTGCATGCCAGCCTGGGCGACAGAGTGAGACCTTGTCTCTACAAACAAACAAATAAACTATACACACACACACACACACACATATATATATATACACACACACACACACATACACACACATAGATATACACACATCCTAAACTTTCACCTGCACAAATGGCTGCCTAGAACAAAGACTACGTTTCCCAATCCCCTAGGTGCTATGTGACCATGTGATTATGTTTTAACCAATCATGTGGGAGAAATGATGCTTGAACTCCCCGTTCCTGTCTCTAAAAAGTGAGATCATGCCCTTTCCTCCCCCTTTTTCCTTCTGCACTGAATAACTGTGGATGTGTCAGTAGGAGCTGAGCATCATTGTAATGTATAGGAAGTTTCACAGACAACCAAATAGAGGAATTTGAGATTCCTGACACCACAGAACTGCCTGGTACTGCTTCTGTGCTGCCAACCTGGGCTGTTTTATGTTCAGTTACAGAGGAGAAATATAAACTTCTCTGTCATTAAATCATTGTTTTGTCCTTTGTAGCTAAACCAGTATCACATCTAAGACCTGATTAGATATCAAATTTAGGACATTTAATAAAACCTTAGAAGAGAAAACTGAGCCCAGATAGTCTAACAAAGACTGAGCACCAACCACGATGATCTCATCTCCTTCCTTTCTTGTTTTCTCACACAGTAAGTCAGATATGGTGGGATGAGAGTCAAGAATGACCCACTCCTAATCAGAGCAAAGAGAAAGTCCAGGCAGAGTTATTTAAGAGTAAACAAGATTGTTAAAAAAGCATCTTGGCACCAGGCAAACAACAGTAAACACAAAAACATCTTTAAAAAAACAAATAACATAATCTAGTAGAAAACATAAATCAAGAAACAGGAATTTACTGATAATTGCTTGATGCTACATATAGAACATGAATATAATAAACAAAAACTTAGAATCAGATAATAAAATAACAGGATATGACAAAAATAGGGCTCACAAACAAAACAAATATGAGGAACAAAATAGCATTATTAGGTCAGGCGCAGTGGCTTATGCCTATAATCCCAGCACTTTGGGAAGCCGAGGCGGGTGGATCACCTGAGGTCAGGAGTTCGAGACCAGTCTGGTCAACTTGGTGAAACCCCATCTTTACTAAGAATACAAAAAAAAAAAAAATTAGTTGGGCGTGGTGCTGTGCACCTGTAATCCCAGCTACTTGGGAGACTGAGGCAAGAGAATCACTTGAACCCAGGAGACGGAGGTTGCAGTGAACTGAGATCATGCCATTGCACTCCCCTGTGCAACTAGAGCGAAACTCTGTCTCAAAAAAAATAGCATTATTATAGATTTAATAATTAACAGGCAAAATACTGCTTAAAATAGAATTACTGACATAAGAGGAGGGATTTCGAGATAATTATAACTGAAGACAAAAAATATATTAGAGCAATTATATTATTACAAAGGGAAGAAAAAAAGGCAATCTAACATAAAGATACTTTGTGTCCGTAAGTTAAAGAACCTACCTGAGGAAAGACAATATACTGAGAGCTGTGATACAAAAATATTGTAATGAAATAAAGGTGATACTTAATCTGCTGATTGAAAAGAATATTGTGTTTCAGGAAAATATGACATAGTGTATTCAGCACTGAGCTATATGCCAGTTAGGCTGTTGAGCTCTAAGAACATTGAACCAAAGAATGTTTCAGACATCCAAGCAATAAAAACAAATTACTAAGAAAGAAGGGGAAAAAAATCAGTCCATCCTCAGTCTTGCCTAGAGTAACATAAAAGAGTCCATCCAAAACAGTGGAGCAAAATCTACCAAATTCCAAAGAAAAGAAAGTATGATACCAAGAAAACTCTGCTAATCTAGGATGTTATTCAACAAGAAAGGTAATAGGCAGACATTCTTTTTAAAAAAATGTCAAGGAGTACAGAATTCTTTAGATGCTATTGAAAGAGCTGTTGTCAAATTCAGACGATCCAGATATAAATTAAAAACAAGGAAGGCTGAGGATGCAGAAAGGGGTAAAAGGATGACTATTAAGCTATGTAAGAATCAAATTTACACTACAGAATGTGAATGCTATAAATCTGAATAATGTAAAAATACTAGTGTATTTCAAATAAACATGTATCGGTCAGGATGCGAGAAGAATGAGGCCAAAGGAGGTGAGATTTCTGGCATTCTCTTTCCAATGCCCTCTTCTTTAAGAGCAAGAATTCAGCTTATATTATCTTAAAGTGAAACAACTGTTTGTTTTTCCAATAACTCTGAGATCTGAAAATGTATCCTAACTCCTTTGTTGAGCATGAAGTGGTCTTTCAGTAAGTAATAATACTAAGAGTAAAGAATCATTTTTGCAGTTCAACATTTCTTTCATTTTAATGTAGTGTTTTGCTATGAACTTTCAGTAAAATTAAATTGGATGATTTTCATTAAAATCACATCTATAGGCCGGGCGCGGTGGTGCTCACCTGTAATCCCTGCACTTTGGGAGGTGAGGCAGGCAGGTCACTTGAGCCCAGGAGTTCGAGATCAGCCTGGGCAACATGGCAAAACCCCCAACTCTATAAAACATACAAAAAAGAAATGAGCCAGGCATGGTGGCATGTGCCTGTAGTCCTGACTACCCAGGAGGCTGAGGTGGGAGAATCACCTAAGCCCAGGAGTTCCAGGTTGCAGGGAGCTATGATCGCATCACTGCATTGCAGCATAGGCGTCAGAGTGACACCCTGTCTCAAAAAATAAAAAATAAATAAAAAAACAGGTATCTATAATAAAATCCCTTTTATATAAATGTATCCAGCCAGGGGCGGTGGCTCAGGCCTGTAATCCCAGCACTTTGGGAAGCCGAGGTGGGCAGATCACGAGGTCAGGAGTTCAAGACCAACCTGGCCAACATAGTGGAACCCCATCTCTACTAAAAATACAAAAAATTAGCTGGGTGTGATGGCAGGCACTTGTAATCCCAGCTACTCAGGAGACTGAGGCAGGAGAAAGGTTTGAACCCGGGAGGTGGAGGTTGCAGTGAGACGAGGTTGTGCCATTGAACTCCAGCCTGGGTGACAGAGCGAGACTCCATCTCAATAAATAAATAAATAAATAAATAAATAAATAAATAAATAACTATCCATGCACTCATCCATTTATCAATTTAAATTATACCTTTAAATTACTGCTTTAATAGTAGGAATATTGATGAATGTTGATTTTTATCTTTTTCTGTACTTTTAAAAATTTACAGTAACATAAGAAAGAAACTGGTATCAGACTGATTAAAAAAAAAAAAACAGAGGTGCCAAGGCAATTTATTGAAGAGTATTGTGTGCCTGCTTTATTATATAATTTTCCTTTTCCCCTTATTTTAAGCAGGCAGCCAGCTTTGTAATTCCTTGCCTCCAGCATTTTTGCTAGATGATAAGCAGCTGAAGTCAACTTTGTAAAAACATAACTCCATTGAAAAATTAATGTTAAGTATCTCACAGCGAGTGAGGAGAGAAGAATGATTTGGGAGGCAGAGAACAACGGGACTGAAATTCACTCAGAATGAAAATGGAAGGAAGGTCTCTGGTTTCCGTATGTCCCCATGGCAGCACCTAAGAACAGGAGTGAGCTCCACTGATGTACGCCTCCCCATCCACCTCAAACTCCTCATGCCCTGGGAGTGGAAAAATAAGAGAATTTTAACACAAAATTCAAAGTTATATTTCTTACTTTCTAAATAAATAAACTTTATTTTAAAAATAACTAAAATCACTTTCCTACATTTCATTTCCATGTGTCAGCTATCCTATTAAGGCATTTGCATTACAAAGAAGGAACTGCATTCACTGAGCAAAACATTGGCAGGAACAGGTTTATCTCATTATCCTTTCCCACTCATTACCACTGAAAGAGAGTGTGGCTGTTAGAGGAGGAAATATCATGCCAGGAAGACACGCCGGAAAGGGAGGAGCCCAGGAGCAGGCTGTGGTATGTTATCCCAGCCAGGAAGAGAAATCAGCTCTGGAGTTAAGGAAACCTGGAAACCTAGAGAAAGTATCAAGAAAAGAAGGAGGCTTCACAAAACGAAAGGAGACATGAAAACCAAAAACAAATTGCCTGTTTACTCACTCCTGAAACAGGTCCCACTAGGAAGATGAATTTTTTTGAACCAATAAGTTGTCAATCCACAATCAGATTACACAGCGAGGCAAGTGTCGGAATGGCCTGGCCGAAAGTAGAGGCTCAGTGAGTCAAGGAATTGATGAGGGGTGAGTGATTGGAAAATGGCACACTCTAGAGAGTATAAGGCACCAGGAAGTGGGGTCTAGATGGTTATTTTTGGCTGACCAACACTATGGATCCGTGTCTGTCACAAGAAAGCAACAACTGCTCATAAACAAACCCAAATGTGAGGAGCACTTGAGGACAGGAGTTTGAGACCAGCCTGGGCAACATGATGAGAGCCTATCTCTGCAAAAAGTTTTTTAATTAGCCAGAGCCTGTTGCAGAGGCTCCCACGTGTAATCCCAGTACTTTGGGAAGCTGAGGCGAGAGGGTCACTTGAGCCTAGGATTGCAAGACTAGCCTGGGCAACATGGGAAAACTGATTCTCTACAAAAAATATGAAAATTAGCCTGGTGTGGTGGCACACACCAGTAGTCCCAGCTACATGGAAGGCTGAGGCAGGAGGATGGCTTGAACCCAGGAATTCCAGGCTGCAGTAAGCTATGATCTCACCACTGCACTCCAGCCTGAGTAACAGAGCAAGACCCTGTCTCAAAAAAAGGAAAAAGAAAAACCAAAAAACAACACCCAAATGCTAAGAGCCTCAATAACATCTCTGTTTTAGAAACTCCCCTCAAAGCAACTCACTCTAGAAAAGAAATATTTGCATCAGTAAGTCAGGCTCAAGCCTATCTTTCTCTATTGAGGGTCCAGAAATGTCACACTTACTCTCTCTTGGTATATACCTGATAGCCTCTGGCTGGCTGACCCTTTAGGTTCTCTTGCAAGTCAAAAGAGGGTATTACTCAGTCAACCTCACTGCATGATCTCAGCATCATTGTCAAATCCCTGGCAGCATTTTGGGCATTCAAGGTCATCTTGATAGTGGCATTATTTGTACCATCACCTGACAATGGTACCCCACGAAGTCATTTTAGTCTATAACCCCTGCTTGTAAGCTCCTACATTTACATGCATTTTTGCTTAAGGGAATATGTGATAGGCAAAGCACTTCTCAGTGAAGCACCTTAGAAAAGGAGTTTTTCAAAAAGAAATATTCTTATTAAGTCCAATTTTCCCATCACGCTCTGAGTTCCCTTTGAAGTCAGCGGAAGCCCTCCTTGGTAGTGGCACAGCCCGAGCAGTGATGCATCAACGTGAAACTTGTCTGCTTATCTGCAGAGCCATTCCTCGGTCCCCGGGGTACAGGGAGATGCAGCGAACATTTTAAAAATGCCGATCCACAAATTGACATCTGCAAGTGCAAAGTATTCTTGTTACGAAATCGCAAGGTAAAGTGCAACTCCTAATGCACAACAGCCAATTTTTCAGGCTGTGTTACAGTCACTTGAGGCTGTTACTCTGAGCTCCAGGGAGCACACTCCACAAAGCACATGTCACACGTTACCATTAAGCCCCTCTAACCCAATCTTGGCAGGAAGCTGGACGGAAACGGTAAGTGAAAAAAAGCTCCAAACACAATGATCTATTATTTAAATGAACTAGAGTGCTATAGATCATGAAAGACAAGCTATTCCATTTCCCTTCTGAATTAAATGATCTCTAGATGAAGTAAAACAATGCAAAATGTTAATATTTGTATAGTGACACTTCAGTCGATTCAGCCACTTCTCACATCTAGTTAGTCATGGGGATCTTGAATGATCTGCATTGTACAAACCTTATTTCTAAGTCCATTCACTTCTTTTTGAGCAGTGTAGATAAACGTCTTTATTAAACTTTGCATTAACTCTTCATAACTCACGCTAACTTGCAAGCCAACCCTCACTATTCTTAATATATTCATATTCATATTTCCTCATACAAAAGGAGGATGGAAACCAGAAATGTATCAAGATAATTTACTGTGGGCCCATTCTTTGCATTTGTTCTGATCAATAATATTCAAGATGTCATTTGTTAGAGTGGAAAGAACAATGACTTTGGCCTCTGGAGGCCTTGGTATTTATCTAATTCCTCTTTTCTCTCCTTTCTTCCTTCTTTCCTTCTTTCTTTTTTTCCTTCTATTCTTCTTCCATTCCCCCATATATATTCATTAAATACCTATCTGCACAAGATGTTACATGACATAAAAAGGGATGTGAGATCTAGATTAGGCCCTCAAGTAATTTGTAGATTTGTGTGGGAAATATGAGTGACAGGAAGAAGAAGCTATAACATGGGCTTTGAAACTTAGCAGCCCTTTGTGTAAATAACCAATTTAATTGTTCACTCTTCATGTCATTTTGTTCAAGTTACTTAATTTTGCTGAGTTTTGGTGAATGCATCTATAAAAATGAAGTTACTACCATGGGAACCAAAAACTGATTGTGAAAACTAAATTGACAATATGTCTAAAACACTCAGAAAGGTACACAATAAATTTTTCTTTAAAAATTATAGATGTGGCTGGGTGCAGCAGGTCATGCCTGTAATCCCAGTGCTTTGGGAGACCAAGGCAGGCGGATCACCTGAAGTCAGGAGTTCGAGACCAGCCTGGCCAACATGGCGAAACCCTGTCTCTACTAAAAATACAAAAATTTGCCGATCGTGGTGGCATATGCCTGTAATCCAAGCTACTCAGGAGGCTGAGGCAAGAGAATCTCTTGAACCCAGGAGATGGAGGTTATGGTGAGCCAAGACTGCACCATTGCACTCCAGCCTGGGTGACAGAGTAAGACTCAGTCTCAAAAAAAATAAATAAAAATAAATAAAAATCTAGACTTGAAGTCAGAAGAGCTGGGTTCCAGTCAGGCACAGTGGCTCACACCTGTAATCTCAATGATTTAGGATTTCAAAGAAGAAGGATCTCTTGAGGCCAAGAGTTCAAGACCAGCCTGGGGACACAGTGAGACCTTGTCTCGCAAAAATGTAAAAAGATTAGCCAGGGGTGATGGTGTGTGTCTATGGTCCCAGCTACTCAGGAGTAGTTCACGGTGCAGTGAGCTATGATGGTGCTGCTGCACTCAAGCCTGGGCAACAGAGCAAGACTCTGTCAAAATAAATAAATAAATAAATAAATAATAAAAAAGCCGGGTACAAATGCTGACTCTGCTACAGGTGCAGCATTGGAGGAGTCATGTAACTTCTGCAGGTCCTAAAATCTCCCTCAAATAAAGGCAGCATTGAATTAGCCTATCATGAACACCTCCTTCATGCCTAAAAAGTACTTTCATCTGTTCCAATGGAGATACAGTGGAGATGTTGGCAGAGGAATTACTTGGATTGATTAGAAAGATTACATTGGTAGTAGTTTGACAGGGGTACGTGTAGAGTTAGGAGAAAAAGACAAGGATGTCTATTAGGAAAACGTTTGGAAACTCTGATTGGTGACCATGAGAAACGAAAGAGTAGATGCAGGGGAATCTGCAAGTGCAAAGTATTCTTGTTACAAAATCACAAGGTAAAGTTCACCTCCTAACGCACAACAGCCAATTTGTCAGGCTATGTTACAATCACTTGAGGCTGTTATTCTGAGCTCCAGGGAGCACACGTGGAGGAGAAACATGAAGACATTAGAAGGCAATGGAGGCAAGAAGACTTCAAGTTGATGCTTGCTTCTCAGTTTGGTTGACCAGAAGTATGGCAGCATCAGCCATTTCAAAAAGAACAACAAAAGCAGTAGCTAGCTGGGTGCAGTGGCTCACTTCTGTAATTCCAGCCACTCAGGAGGCTGAGATGGGAGGATCACTTGAGGCCAGGAGTTCGAGGTTAACCTGGCCAATGTAGTGAGACCCCGTCTTTAAAAAAATTTTTTAAAGAGAAAAGCTAATTTGGGGGGAAAGAAAACAAGGGCAATTTTAGGCATACTGAATGCGGTATAGCAATAAAATATTCTCTCATTTCACTTTTTACTTTCCAAAATGTAAATTGTATCATCATCCCTCTGCTTTAAAATATTCAGATTTCCCATTGCTTTTAGAATAAAACCTGGTCACTGTACCCTGGTCTAGTGGTCCCCAGTGAGCCATACTTCCTGGTCTCTGTGCCCTTGTGTGTTCTCTTCCCACCTTGACTCTGGGCTTGGCCAATGGACACCAAGTGGCTGCTTAATAAGCACTTTACACATGGGCACTGTCCTTAGGATGGCAGTCACCATGCTGTAAAGAAGCTCCAGCAAGGCCAGGCATGGTGGTTCACACCTGTAATCCCAGCACTTTGGGAGGCCAAGGCAGATGGATCACTTGAGCTCAGGAGTTCAAGATCAGCCTGGCCAACATAGTGAAACCCCATCTCCACTAAAACTACAAAAATGTGTCAAGTGTGATGGCGCACCCCTGTCATCCCAGCCACTCAGGAGGCTGAGGCAGAAGAATCACTTGAATCTAGGTGGCGGAGGTTGCAGTGAGCCGAGATTGCACCACTGCCCTCATGCCTGGGGGACAGAGTGAGATTCTGTCTCAAAAAAAAAAAAAAGAAGCTCCAGCAAGATGAATGGACAGTGAGAGATCATGCAGCCAGGGACCCTAGAAGACAAGAGACCAGCTTGAACCTTATAGCCCCAAGGGAGATCTCAGATAAACGAAGCCACATGAGTGATGTCAGCTACCCTACATGGAGCAGAACTGGGTGCAGTCAACCTATTCAATTGCTAGAAATAATACATCATTCCTGTGTTAATCCACTAAGTTTGGAGATGGTTTGTTACACAGCCATAGGTAACTGAAACCTGTGGTCTACAAGTTCTGTGCGATCTGAGGCCTTATAGATACTACAATAGACCTACATTAATAAATAATGACAGGGCTCTGTATCTGTTTCATTTCACCTCAGGCCATTTTATACCGTGCTTGCTGAGGTCCAGATACACTGATCTTTCAATACCTTAAAAGAATCAAAAGCACTGCCTATGCTTTCCTTTCTTAGTTAGCTCTCCCGTGTGTCCCATTCACCCAGTTTTCCCCTGTTAATTATTTGGGTTGCAATTTAAATATCCTTTCCTCTTAGAGGTCTTCACTGACTTACCCCTCAACTTAAACTTGGTCCCCTGTTACTCTCTTTAAAAGGCCCTGTTCTTGAGGCCGGGTACAGTGGCTCACGCCTGTAATCCCAGCACTTTGGGAGGCCGAGGCAGACGGATCACTTGAGGTCAGGAGTTCGAGACCAGCCTGGCCAACATGGTGAAGCCCCATCTCTACTAAAAATTCAAAAATTAACTGAGCGTGGTGGTGGGTGCCTGTAATCGCAGCTACTCGGGAGGCTGAAGCAGGAGAATCTCTTGAATCCAGGAGGTGGAGGCTGCAGTAAGTTGAGATCGCACCACTGCCCTCCAGCCTGTGCAACAGAGGGAGACTCCAGCTCAAAAAAAAACACGGCCCTGTTCTTGTGCTACGCTGTACTGATTAAGATATTAATGGTATGCTGATTTAAGTAACTGTTTGCGTCTGTCTCCTGCCGAGCTGTGAGAGCCGGGCAGGCAGCGAGAATGTGGGGAATGTGGGTCTTGAGCTCCAGTGGAGGTTGATGTGGAGAAACAGGACAAGCCCGGAGGCATTTCTGGGTGGAACTGACAGACAAGTGTAGTACTGGTAGCAGATGGGCCATGAGACTGGGGTCCGAGAGTAGGCAGGATTTGAAGGAGCAAGTTGACTAAGAGGCAAGAATGTCCGTGAAGTATGGCAGCCGCCAATGAGAGGACCTAGCCTCACAGCTGGGCTAAGAACTAGGAACACAGTTCCCAGGAAGAAGCTAGAACCTGTGTCAACCAAATCCCCACTTTTAAAGAATCTCCCCTCCTTGAGGCTCTCATTAGAAGTTCCAAGAGCCCCCATCCCGCATACAGTGAAATTCTCAGCATCCTCCACGCCCAAGTCTCTCCTGAGTTTCTCTAGGATGCCTCTCTTTGTGATGTTGCTTCCTCTGAATTCTCCATGTCTCTGGAGCCTCATGTCCAGTACCTGATCTCTTCTTACCCCATCACAACTAAACAGGCAACACCGCCCAGATAGAGAACACAGCACCTTTTATTTAATCCCCCCAAGTAGCCATGCACACAGGTCATTTTTTATAGCAGAGTTTTACTTAAAGTCCATAAGTAAAAATGCGTGTGTTGTGGAATAGGACAGTAGGGAGTTGACAGAGGAGTTATTAAAAGCCACACCATTATCAAATAACTGAAAGCAGAACTGCATGATCCATCCCCTACACCTTATGCCGCTATTTCCAACATGGGGGACATGTTCATGGGCTTCTCAAGAAAGCCCTGGAACCACAGGACACTTCATGCTACTCTGCTAAGGCGCTTAGAACATTTTCTCTTCTTTCTTGCATTTTTCCACCCTTCACTCCTTCCCACTCCAACCCCTGGAGTCCGAGAGCAGGCAGGATATTTATTTAGTATTGATAATATTATATCTAGCCCTAAAATAGCTGATATTTATCTAGTATTGATAATAGAATTGCTATTTAAGACCTTGCCATGTGCCTGGTACTATTTTAAGCACTTCACATGCTTGTATTATTTCATCCTTACGACAAGCCCACTGGCTAGAGATAATCGTCATTATCACCACTTGCAAAGTATGAAATGGAGGCACAAGGAGGTTAAGGAATATGAAGGAGATGGCCCAGTCTGCATGTGGCAGACGCAGGATTGAAGAATTGACAGTATGACTCTAGGTTCATGCTCTCTGTCTCCCCTAACCAGCTATACCAGGGATTCTTACTCTCTCCTTTTCTGACCTTCCAGGCCCCAAACTAAAAACTCCTCCCATTTTTTGGTACCCAGCAATTCACCTCTTTTTTAAGGAGTATTTTTATGTATTTATTTGTTTGTTTGTTTGCTTCTTTAATTTCCTTTGGTTTCGGGGAGAACAGGTGTTTGGTTACATGAGTAAGTTCTTTAGTGGTGATTTCTCATTTTGGTGCACCCATCACCTGAGCAGTGTACACTTACCCAATGTGTAGTCTTTTATCCCTCACCCCCTCCCACCCTCCCCTCCAAGTCCTCAAAGTCCAGTGTATCATTCTTATGCCTTTGTGTCCTCATAGCTTAGCTCCCACTTACGAGTGAGAACGTACTGTGCTTGGTTTTCCATTCTGGGTTACTTCACTTAGAATAATAGTCTCCAGTCCCATCCAGGTTGTTGTGAAGGCCATCATTTCATTCCTCTTTATGACTGAGTAGTATTCAATGGTATATCTATTTATATATCTATATCTATCTATCTACCACATTTTTCTATATCCACTCATTCATTGATGGGCATTAATGACTTCTTTTCCTCTGGGTAGATACCCAGTAGTGGGATCAGCTTCCTTTTTTTTTTTTTCTTATCTTGTCCTAAGCCTAACCCATAGGCTTGTTTAAGGCAAAGAAAGACTACAGATCTTTGATATTCTTCATTGATCTCTTCTCTGTGGCTTTTCATTGGAAGAATCATTTTGAGCTGATCCTTACTGTCCCTCGGCAGGACAGGCTCCTTCCTAAGCCAAGGTCAAGCATACACTTACCAAGACGCAAGGAAGAGGTAAGGGTGCCTTGGTGCCCCTCTCTCCTTAAGTACGATTAGACAGTTGCCCATTTCAATCTGAATATATACAACTTGACTAAAGCTGACTCTCAGCCATGCTGTCCATTCATTTCCACTTGAATATATACCATCCCCTGAAGTTTATTATTAAAAAATTGACCCGTACCAGCTCTTTCACTATCAGAGAAAGAATAAATGTAGTCACTTTGAAATAAAATTTTTAAAAATTATGAATGTCTGTGGCAGTCATTTTTCACTATTTTGTGGCCTAACATTTTTGTGGCTTTTGCTCATTTTATTGTGCTGCTTGGGTGCCATGATCCCTTTTTGACAGAGAAAACACAAAGGTGGTAACCACCTAACCAAGTTCACCCAAATAAACACATAATGGCCAAGGCAGGAATGAAACCTGGCTCCTTCCAGAGAAACCTGACTCCTGAAATTCACTGCCACTTGTTTCAACTCTTTTTTGTACTCAGCCTTGTCTCAAAGACGAATGGCCTCTATTTCTGTGCAGCTCCAGGAGGAGCTGTTAGTGAGACACAGAGTGGAGGGAAGAATAGGATTTCAGAGGGGACAAGAAGGAAAATGCAGGAATCTTGTAAAATTAAATCATGGAAATGGAGATGGGAACATAGAAGTTGCTGTAGTCTTAGAGGTTCACATATCATTAGCTCTTCAGGAAATAGTATCAAAATATGATGCAATCCCAGTGGGACCGAAAATGTGTCATTTCCTGTTGAGGAGCAATGACTTTTATGTATTTGATGCCAATGTGTCTGCATGCTGTTCTAATAGGAAAGAGAAAAAGACATTGCGGGGGGGATGATTGCTGTCAGAGAAGACTTGGGAGTATATGGTCCTTCCTAGCACACTCAAGAGTAGGGTCTCTGGATGATACTACAGGGCATTTTCACCTCCTCTCGCATGAAGATTTTCAGAAAACCAGCTGGTGACCATCTCACTTCACACATGAAGGAAGTGTGGGCAAGATGGTGTAGAGGAAACCCAGCAATGGACTGGACTGATTGAAGAAAAGAATCAGGAAAGAAAAGTCCTTCCTCAAGAGCCTCCTAAGGAATCTTGGTTATTTAAGATATTTCAATAGAGATGATGAAATAGACTAATGTTGATGGAAAATGCCATATACAACTACATCCCTCTTGAAGAATCTCAGTGTATCTCACCACGCTAAAGCCATTTTGATATGCTAAAGTACACTTTAATCCAGAATTCCCCAAATTTACTTACCCATGGAAAAAATTTGCATATTCAATACTTTAATAATGTCCCCATTCTAAGAAATGGTTGAATAGCAATAGACTAAGAAATATATTTGTTTGTACAAATGAATATCAGGGCACATTACGGTTAGAAACTTTACCCCAAGATGTAAAGAAGTGATTCTTGAGACATTTGGTCTCATCGAGCAAATAAAGGACCAAAAAAAAAAAAAAAAAGCCTTAGAACAGTCTCGATACGCAAGACTGTGATGTACAGGAATCTCTTAGGGAGGAATTCTTTGCTACAATTTACAACTTGCTCCCTATCCGTTTCTATCAACAAATACTTTATGCTGATGAGTCTGGCATTATCACTCATCATTTCCCTGTTAATCACCCTGATTGCCTCAGTTGTGTGTTTATAACACTAAGTTAAACAATGCAGACAACCCTTTCTTCTTCTCTGACTGTGACAATGTATCATAATTGAGTCATTTCTGCCTCCCTGGTCACCTTGGTATTCTTGGAAGTGCATTCTCTGTATATTAATCCTCTAGTTAAATATTGATAGCAAGCCTCTGCTTTCATATTTACTTTGTTGCTCCATTATTGCTACATACAGGGTGATTATTTGTTTCTGTCTTTTCAGTCTGTTTAATCAGGACTGAGTCAACGTTCTCTATGTTTAACCTTCTTGTCCAATCATTGTTGGAGAGTGTTTTGGAGAATACTCTGAAATCAGCTCAGAAAGAATTCTCTCTGCTTGGTGTATGCTCCATCATAGCCAGTAGGGGTCAGAAGGGCATTTCTCTCTGGGGTCAGGTGGTTGGTGGTGAGAAAGCAAAGTCCTGGAGGCATTGTCTTGGGTTGAACATCTCTCCTTGAACATTGTCTCCGAAAAGTAGACGAGAGAGAGAGAAAGAAAGAAAAAGAAAGAGAGAGAGAGAGAGAGAGAAATGTCACAGGGCCAACAGCTCTTGTGTTTTTGATGGAGTGTTGGCCCTGGAACTCTTACAGGGTATGAATTTGCAACAAGAGTGGCTATCCCAACAAGGGCTATGGAGTGGCAGAAAATGTCCCTGCCAAAAATAGAGACCTGGGCACAATCCCTGGTTTGATGATCTCCAATCCCTCCCGTCTATTGGAGATTTCTGGGCAAGTAACTGAACTCTTTCCATTTGTGCCAGCTGATCACGGGGTCTTGCGAGAGCATTAAGTGACACATGAACAAGGAGCATCTTTGCAAATACACCATTCTCTGCTACTACAGAAAGATGCACGAAAGCATAGAAATGGAAATATCATCTTTGAAGGCAAGCAAGTCATTCTGCTTGAATGAGAATGGTGTGTGTGGTGGTGTCTTCAACTCCAAACTGAAAGCTGTGAACCCTCCCCAGAGCAGAAAGGCCGCCATTGCTTCCCATATGTGTGTATTTTAGGAAGGGGTGATGATTAAGTCTTAGACACCATTTGTGTCACTACCAAAAGAAAAAGACTAAACAGATGTTCTCTGGGCCCTTTCCAAGCCCTGGCTGCAGTTTGTTCATCAGTGTCTTAGGAACTGTCTTCCTGACCCTTCACTCTTGCAGAAGAGAGGTAAGTAAGAAGTGAATCTTCCAAAAGATGACAATCTGGTTTCCAACAATAGAGTGTCTTGCAGTTTAAAGACTTTAAATAACATAAGTGTCATATGTAAATACATTGTTCAAAGTTTCCCCAGAGATTGCTAATAAGGTAAATAACCCTTTGCATTGATAGAGAAGGAGGACAGAGGCCTAAGTTTTCCGGTGATTTTCAGGTGATCCCTTCCATTCTCCAAGTCCAGGGGAATTTGAGGCTTCTGTGGCATGAGTGATGCCAGCAGGCATAAAAACTGAAATCTGAATATCTAAGCTCTGAGTAGTCTGCTTGTTTTGTGTTTAACCCATTATTCAATGATTGGTGAATATTTGCCATTCCTCTAAAACTTCATATTTTGTCACATTGCCATACTTCTGGCAAATGTCTGGAATACTCCCTCCCCACCCCCCTGGGATTTTCTACTCATTCTTGGAGATGCAGCTCAAATTTTCCATTCAAGGAGAGCTTTCTTTGTCCCCACAAGTAAGACAGAGAGACAGCCACCATCTGTGTCACCAGAGGGCCTTGTACAGGCGCTATTTATAGCAGCATCATATTACATTTATAACTATTTATTTGTTTTTTGTATTTTTCAGGCTATGGTCAATAAAATAAAGCCCTTCTGGGTAGTTCAGCAGGAGGAATTTAATGCAATAAGCCAGTTACAAAGGTGTTAAGAGAGTGAATAAACCAAAGAAGAGATAAGGGGGCATCTCAGATTTTAGTTACACTAGGAAGCTGCTAACAGTCACAGGGCTAGAAGAACAAAGGTAAAGCATAAGCTGTTACCAGAGCCCAGCAGTCAAGGCTCCCTGGCTGGATCTGGTCCAGCAGAACTAGGATCACCGGAATACCATCTGAAGCAAAGAGAGGTGGGGATGATTCTCTGGCCATCTACCCAATACCCATCCTCCAATCTCAAGCCAGTGTCCCCACAGCCTTAAACAGGGACCAATGCCTGTTGTTAAGGCTATCTGGGAAATGCAGATTTCAGAGAAAGGCCAATGACTGGACGTGACAGCAAAGAAGTGAGTAACTGCCTCCTATACCCATCTCCCTCAGTAGACAGAGAGTTTCATTCTGATTTCTCCAGCACAAGAAAGATACTACACGAGTTTACTGAGTAAAGTGCTGAACTGAAAGTAAGATCCATTTCCTTTGTATTCTTGTCAAAGGAACTTACGCCTCTTTAGAAAAATACCTTCTTAGCCTAGCTTAAACCATTTTCCCCACCCCTGCAATTATGGTGTTTCCATCTTTGTCTGTTGGCTTTGTACAGTTTACACAATCTCAGACTTCCAAGAGGATGAGAAGCCACTGGTAATCTTGTTTGAAATTTGCATTGAATTTAGTTTTCTGGTACCAAGGGCCCTCTCTGTGGGCCAGTCAGGCTAAGAAAGGAGCTGCTTTGCTCTCAGAAACTTTTTAAGTCTTTTCGTTACCAATTTGTCAGCGTGAGCACATAATGAGGTCTTGAAGTAGCAGATAGGGAATTCATTTCTCAGCCAAGTGGCTGAACTTGTAGCTGCCAGATCATGGACTGTTATCTATAATTACTTCACGGATATACCACAAAGATAATTTTCTTTGTATGATTTAAAAAAACAAAAAAAAAACAGGTATTTCTGAAGGCTTTCATTAAGCCTGGGCCAAAGCAAGATGAGCCCATGTTGATACCTAAGAGGGGTGTGTATCTCTTCTCTAGGATGAAACCATGAGGCTTCAGTCCCAGCCGTGAAACCACCTTCCAAAAGGCAACCAATGGTAACTATATGAATGGGCGTCTGCTAGTCTCTGAATCTCTGGGCTGTTTCCCATTCATCAATTTTTACATGCAGGATCTATGTCAGTGATTCCTATTTGTCATGACATTCCTCAGAACCTTCTTATACATCAGCTTAGCGCCAGATTCCTTGCTCAAATTCAGGGAGATACAAGATCATAAGCTACTCTCTGAAGAAACAAATGGAAAACTCAATGAGAAAAAGAAGTTCTTGTTTGAGAAAAGTGGGTAAGGTGGGGAGGAAAGTGGGTAAGTGGTTTGCTGGATGCAACTTGTAAAGACCCCCAAAAGCTGATTGAGTGCATCTCTTCCCAACTCTGTGTTCAAAATGGCATCATGCTGATAGCTTGAAATTGACCAGAATGTTGAGTAGTTACACCACAAAGGCTGGCAAACACGGCAACTCGGGGCTTGTTACTATTAATTTTTCTCAGAGATCTGGTTGCAAAACATATACCTCTGGAAGGAGAAGAGTCCTATCTTTGCCAACCACTCCTTTGATAAAGTCCATCAAATGAGGATTACTAAGAATGTACTTGTGGCCAAAAAAAAAAAAAAAAAATAGGTTTGTTAACCTGCTACGACAAGGGTGATGGAACACCACGGGAATTGTGAGGCATGTCATTAAGACAGGGTTGCAGCGGTTATGGGTTTGGGGCTGGTGCAGAATGATTTTTAAGAGGGGCTAGGGAAGATGGAACAGCTCTATATTGGATGCTGCCATGAAGAATAGGCAGTTTAGAAACTAGGCACACAGCAATCATTATTCAGGAGGAAGAAGAGTGAAGTGGGGCTGAGGGAGTCATTGGGAAAGTAAAGTTTGCCATTAGGTAGGAAAGCAATAATTGCTCAAAAGGAAGAGGTTGCCCATCCTTCTGCAGCTGTGGGATGGCCTAGGAGGCACGCTGTAAATTTATGTGGCCTTGGCCACGTCCCATCACAAACTTTTTTTTTCCTTTTTAGATTCTATTGGGAACATCACAGTCTAATAACCAGCAGGTCTAAGACTTGGACTCAGGGTCATGTTTCCTTGGAAACAGCAAAGATAAGAGAACTGTGGAATGTTGTGTGCAAACTTCTTATCGCCTGGTTTGGAAACCAAGGCTGCTTCCCTATGTCAAAGTGACCCATGAGGCTCGGCCCCTCCCATTCCCATCGAAGCGAACCAAACAGCAAAGTTTCTCAAAGCATAGGATCTTAGAAAACATGGGTTCTCCACACAGTTTCACTGAGGTCGGTTAAGAAAAGCAGTTTTTTCTGGTTCACACCTTCTACTACCCTTCTTCCACTCACCATTGCTGACTTCATGCTCACTGGTCTTGCTACTGGATTCACAGGGAACATGGTTGCATTTTTGCCCAAAGAAAGTACAGATGCGGTAAAAGATTTTAAAAACCTTTATATTTCTTTCTTATTTTTTATTTTTTAGAGACAGGATCTCATTATGTTGCCCAGGCTGGCCTCGAACTCCTAGGCTCAAGTGATCCTCCAGGCTTAGCTTCCCAAGTAGCTGGAACCAGAGGTGTGCACCATCCTGCCTGGCTCAAGACTTCTATTTCTGAAACACCTGTTGTCTCCAGAACTGAACACAGTGCCTGGCACAAAGTAAGTGCCTGTGGGATGAAATGCTATAGGATGAGAGATATTTGGGAGTGAAATAAGACTTCGGCACATCTCAGCCCACACTGTGTGGATAGCTCACCCTGTGGATTGACAAGTCGTTTGTTGCAATAGTGGTCAAGTTCCTTTTTCGGTAGCAAGTTCTCTCCAATATCATGTGGATAGGAAGACAAATGCGGTATCTGCAGCTGTGTCCTGTAGGTGTGGCCCTTGCTGGGAGTAAACATAAAACATGGTTTTTTCTACAACTCACATCCCTAAGGCAACATGCCACAAATGACCAGCACTTTCAGCATTGTTTCTCTTAATGTGGTCCCCACACCACCTGCACCAGACTCACCTGAGATGTTGTTTTAAAAAATGCAAATTCTCCTCTCCACCCCAGATCGACGGAATTGGAAACTTGAACACTGGAAACCAAGGCCTGCAGTTTTCACAATCTTCCCCACGCAATGCTTGTGCATGCTCAAGTTTGAGAACAACTGATCCACATGATGTGACTTTTTTTTTTCCTTAGGGTCTCCTCATCTAACAAATCAACAGGAATGTATTGATGCTGGACAGTCATTCACTTGTCCACTCAAGCAACATTGACTGAGTGTCAGGTACAGAGGTAACTGCACTGAAGAAAATACTCAAAGTGCCTACAGTTGCCTAGGAAATCCATCTGTCAAGGTTGTTTGCCCTGAAGAGAGAGAGGTCTTGTTTGACTTTGTTTAGATGAAAAAGATAAAAATGGCATCGTGCTTCCTGACCAACAATCAGAGATGTTAATATTTCTGAGCTAAGCTGTTGAACATGGTTACTTCTCAGAGGGTGGGTTTGTTTGGGAGGGGGAAGTGAAATAAACTTGATCGCACCACCCCAGTTTTTGTTGAGCCCTCTCTCCTGTCCACTCTCCATCCCTGAGGCTCTCAGCCGGGGGCTCAGTGCAGAGCCTGGTACCCTGGCTGTTGCTTCTTCTCCAGCAGACTCAGCTTCTCTCCTGGCACCTACCATGGTGGGAGCTGAAGCATGAAGAACTGTAGATCCCATGCCCTGGCCCCACATGACCAGATCCCTTGGAGGGTCTGCTTCTGCCTTCCCTCCCAGACTTCAGTGATATTCAAGGATCTCGCTTGCTCAAAGCCTACAGGCTCTGGGATGCCCGCATGGGGCAAACTGGCCAATAAAGAACAAGACAGGTATGGCTGTCATTCTTGGGCTCCTCTGTTTTGGGATCCTATGTTTCTTAATTTACTGTCAAATTTAATTATAGACTAAATACATTTATTGATGTGTAGGTACTCATATTTTCCATTTCTCTACAGCTGTTGGAGGATATGATCTTGCCAAATGAGAGATTAAACCAAGAAACAAGAAGTCACAGGATCTTGAACACACAGGCTCAAAAATAAGACAATGGCAAAAGGAAGTCGAGACAGTTCTCTGAATTCCTTCTCTGCTACTACACGACCTCTCTTACGTACTGAATGAAAGGACAGATGAATTAAAAATGTTTTGAAAAAGTGTTTGCTAGCAAACATCCTTACACTGACTGACTGGCCTGCAAAGCACAGCCTTAAAGAACAAATAATCTTACATTAATTTAGTGCTGACTGCAACAAGATTACCAGCATTTCCTTATCAGTCTTTCAGCTAAGCATAGAATTTTAGTTTGGGGCCAGGCACAATGGCTCACGCCTATAATCCTAGCACTTTGGGAGGCCGAGGTGGGCAGATCACCTGAGGTCACAAGTTCGAGACCAGACTGACCAACATGGAGAAACCCTGTCTCTACTAAAAATACAAAATCAGCCAGGCATGGTGTTGCGTGACAGGTTCTGTCACAAACAAACAAACAAAACCCCCAAAACTAGAATATCTCCTCTTACAGCATTTTATTACAAAGGTTAGAAGAGAAGATAAGGAAATGGATTTTTTTTTAAAAAGAGAAATGGAAAATAGAAAAATGAAAAACTGAAAAATCAGAAGTCGAATGAAGAAGTCCAAGATCTGATGGACAGGAATTCCAGAAACAGGAAATGAGAAAATAGAGTGTACAGAATTATTAAAAGATTAATACAACAAAACTTCCCAGAGCTGACGGACACAAGTGTCTAGATTGAAATGGCCCATAATGTGCTGAGAACATATCAAAGACGGAAAATACTCCTACATAGAGACATGACATCATGGAACCTGTGATAATGGAATGACCTTAAAAGATTCCAGAAATCAGCCTTATATACGAAGGATTAGGAATAAGAATGGTACTGGATTTTCCAATAGCAACACCATGAGCCACAAGGCAATGGAACAAAGCCTTCCATATGCAAAGGGAAAATAATTTCCAACCTAAAATTATTATTATTTTTTTGAGACGGAGTTTCACTCTTGTTGCCCACCCTGGAGAGCAATGGTGTGATCTCGGCTCACCACAACCTCCACCTCCTGGGTTCAAGCGATTCTTCTGCCTCAGCTTCCCAAGTAGCTGGGATTACAGGTGCACACCACCATGCCCAGTTAATTTTTTTGTATTTTTAGTACAGACAGGGTTTCACCATGTTGGCCAGGCTGGTTTCAGACTCCTGATCTCAAGTGATCTGCCTGTCTTGGCCTCCCAAAGTGCTGGGATTACAGGAGTGAGCCACCATGCTAGTTTTAATCTCCATTACTTCATTCTTATTCTCTAATTACTCCTTTTTCTTTTCTTTTTTTTTTAATTATGGAAAAACACGCAGCACACAAACTTTGCCGCTTTAAACATTTTTAAGTGCACGATTTAATGACATTAAGTACATTCACAATGTTGTACAACCACTTCACAAGCCAGTCGATAACTTTTTCATCCAATATGGAAACTTTACCCATTAAACAACTTTCCATTCCTCCGTCGCCCCAGTGCCTATAAATCACCTTTCTACTTTCTGTCTATGAATTTGACCACTCTAGGTACCTCATATAAGTGGAATCACATGATATTTATCCTTTTGTGTCTGCTATATTTAGATAAGCATGTTTTTGAGGTCCATCCATGTTGCAACATGTATCAGAATTTCATTCCTTTGTAAGACTGAAAAATATTCTACTGTACATATATACCATCTTGTATTTATTCATTCATTCATCAATGAACATTTGAATTATTTCTAACTTTTGACATTGTGAATAATTTAGCTATAAACATGGGTGTACAATATCTGCTCAAGTCCCTGCTTTTAATTCTTTTTCTTTGTGATTTCTGTGGTTCAGCATTTCCCAAAGGATGTTTTGAGGAATGGCGGTTACAAGGGTGTTAATAAAGATGTGTAAAGAAAGGATTCCATGGCCAAATAAAACAAGGGAAGTGTTAGGCCACAAGCATCTTCTGGCAATGGCAATATCTTTTGAACAAGTTGAGCAGCACTCTTCAAGAAATGCCTTCTGAGCCAACTTAAAATCCACATAAACTTACTGACATTAATGATATAATTCATTGCATTGTGACACGTTTCTTATTATTACAAACACACACATATGGAAAACACACACACAGTGTTGGTCCTTTTTGCATTGCTATAAAAGAATACCTGAGACTGAGCAGCTTATAAGGAAAAGAGGTTTATTTGGCTCATGGTTCTGCAGGCTGTATAAGCACGACACCAGCATCTGCTCAGCTTCTGCTGAGGCCTCAAAAAGCTTTTACTCATGGCAGAAGGTGAAGGGGGAGCAGGCATGTCACATGGCAAGAAAGGGAGTAAGAGACAGGGGAGGAGATGCCAGGATATTTTAAACAACCAGCTCTCGAGTGAACTAACAGAGCCAGAACTCACTCATTAGTCCAGGGAAGGCACCATGTGAGGGATCTGCCCCCACAACCAAAGCACCTCCCACCAGGCCCCATCTCCAACTCTGAGGATCACATTTCAACACAAGGTTTGGAGGGGACAAATATCCAAATGATCACACACCTATATTAGATTCAGCTTGCATATCTATCCTAGTCCTCAGATGTGGTTCTAAATTATTTTAGAGCTAAAATACTAAAATAAAAATAAAAATAAAAAGCCTTCATGTCTATGGAGAAATTCCAAGCAATGCTTTGGGAAATGAAAGTCAAGGTAAGCCTAGAACTGTCCAAGATAAGTCCTTCAAAAGGGACAGCATACAGTTGAACACAGAAGACTTGCGTATGAATAATTTTTTAGTCTTTTAGTTCTGTGGCCCCAACTTTTACACTTAATTGTAGGATGGCTTCCAACTTTCTGAAAAACAAGGATTCATCTCCCCAAAATGGCCAATGAAGTCTTCTGCCTTGACAGGCATCAAAACCATCAAGGGTCTGGGCTTCTGTTTTCTTTATTCTTTCTGTTGAGCTCTTCCTATGAAGTTGTCCCACATTTGATGTGTCCTTTGTTTAAATACCACTCATTCCCTGCCAATTTAGAAAAACATGCTTTCGTTCTACTGCTATAGCTGAAAGGAAGGATAAAAGACAGTCTGGGATTTTTTTTTCAAGGGTAGATGGGGAGAAGTATTTTCCAAAAGCACCCAGCAATTTTCTCCATTCCCAATTGTGACATTTCTTTCATGGTTCGTCTCTTTTTTGAAGAAAGACGATTCTTGTATGCCAAAATGCCACATGTTACAAATGCAGTTGGCATCCCTGAAACACTCATAGGGTAACTTTGTGATCTGCTGAAGTGTCTGGGTGACACAGTGTGCAGCTCAGCTGCCAGGACCCTAAATGAATGCCGATTACAATTAAATGCAAATTAGTTGCGGCAGTACATACATAATTTCTTCAGCTGCCTGCGTGTTCCAAGGCACAAATGCTATTCCAGACTGTTATAATTAATTGCCCCAGATAAGTATATGAAGAATGTCTCCATCATTTCATCTTTCATCATTGATGATTTATCCATCTGACACAAGGAGCATGAGTTTACCAGTTAGGCAGTTTAATTAGGTTAATTGCTGCAGCCACCAGTATACTGTGGAAGTCACTAGACTGTCTGTTGCCTAGCCACCTTGTCTTTATGCATTACAGCATACCCCGTGCCGAACTGCAGGTGAACCAGGCACAGCTCCTGCGGCATGGTAACACTGTCCTTCTGGTCGAATTCACAGTGTCTCTCTAGTGCCCAGCACTGTGCCTGGCACATAGTAAGTGCTCATTAAATTTGTTAACTAAATGGATAAACGAATGTTCTAGAGTGTTATACTTTTATCACTGAAACGCTTTACTTCCACAGGAAGTCAGAGAAGCTCTATAAATGAGAGGATCAGAGGATGTGACAAGAAAATGGCTGGTGAGGACAGAGCCCATGACAGAGTGTCTGTCTGCCTTGCTACATTTCTGCGGCTGTCAAGCTGAGCCTAAGGTCGGCCTGGCCTGGTCCACTTCCACTGGGATGTGTTAAAAGAGTGTCGGAACATCAGAACACTGTCTGGGAACCATGTGGTCACACTTTCCCTTCAAACAGAGACTCAAGAGCTCACAGCGTGGTGCTGGTATCTCTGCCAACACCCTACAAAGTGTCTTTGCAGATGTCTCCATTTGACCAGTGAGCATTACAATGGACCCATTCATGAAGTGAAAAAACTCCTTATTGCATGAGCCAGAGGTCACGCGCTACAACCAAAATAGGCTTTCCTGCCATCACTGCCACTCTGAAGGGGCTCCCCAGCTACGGCTATATGGTCTAGCTCATCTTGCATCTGGGTGGCCTCATATGACTAGTTCTCACCAAAGGAATTGTGGCAGATTCCCTATAGTGGACCACACCAGTAATTCCCACTTCATATTGTTTTATAACATGATGTTGCACTCCTGTAATAAGCCATGGGCTCTATGTTCTCTCCCCTTCAATCTGGGTAAGCTTGTGAGGCTTATCAGGCCAAGTCACAAAAGGTGATACAGCTTCCATCCAGGCCTGTTGGGATACTCTTGGAACCCAGCCACCAAGGTGTGAGGCAGCCCAGCAGCCACATGGAAAGTCTAACTGTGGGTGTTCTGGCTATGGCCACAGTTGACGCACATGGAGACACCAGCCTTTGAGGTGAAGGGGAGGTGGTGGTAAGTTGTCCAATACCTCCACCCCCAGCCTTCAAGCAATCCTAGGAGACACCAAGTGGAACAGAAGCAAGCAGTCCCCACCAAGCCCTGCCCAAATTGCAAATTCATGGGGAAAACAAATGTTGTCATGCTGTAACACACCAAGTTGGGGGTGATTTGTTAAACATCAATAAAGAAGTGGAATGGGAATGGGAGTGGAAATGGTCTATGCCACTTCTAGTCCAGGCATTCAGGAACTGGGGATGCCTTCTCCACACCCTCTCCTTCTCCAAGGCCCTCAGACCACAAGATGAAAAGAACCAAGTATCTCAGCCAGGTGTGGTGGCTCACGCCTATAACCCCAGCACTTTGGGAGGCCAAGGCAGGCAGATCACAAGGTCAGGAGATGGAGACCAGCCATCTGGCATGGGGCTAACACAGTGAAACTCCATCTCTACTAAAAATGCAAAAAATTAGCTGGGCGTGGTGGTACACACCTGTAGTCCCAGCTACTCAGGAGGCTGAAGCAGGAGAATCGCTTGAACCTGGGAGGAGGAGGCTCCAGTGAGCCAAGATCACGCTACTGCACTCCAGCCTGGACAACAGAGCAAGACTCCCTCTCAAAAAAAAAAAAAAAAAAAAAAAAAAAACTAGTGTCCCGATTGCTACACTGTGGTAAGTCTTGGGTCAACCAAAAATACTTGCATCAAACTGCTCAAGAGCTAGAAATAAATTTCTATTGTGTGAAGCCATTAAAATTTAACAGTTTCTATTTTTATAGCATCTCAAATTACCCTAACTAATTCAATTCATTTTTTCTACTCTGTCCCAAACCTTACACTTTTACCAGCATTTTCTTCTCTGTTCATTTCCCAATTTTCTGAGTAATACCAACCATTGTGTTTCTGTTCAATTAGCCTTGCACCAAGAGATTAACAATTGTGTATTCCCAGAGGGACAACACTCACAAACTTTGAACCCCATTGGGTGATGGTTAGTCTGAGGGCAAAGGAAGAGTAGGAACTCCCCTTTGCCTTTTTTTTTTTTTTTTTTTTTTTGAGGTGGAGTTTCACTCTTGTCGCCTAGGCTGGAGTGCAGTGGTGCAATCTTGGCTGGCCGCAACTTCCACCTCCCGGGTTCAAGAGATTCTCCTTCTTCAGCCCCTCTCCCCAGTAGCTGGGATTACAGGCGCCCACCACCACGCCTGGCTACTTTTTGTACCTTTTAATAGAGATGGGGTTTCACCATGTTGGCCAGGCTGGTCTCAAACTCCTGACCCCAAGTGATCCGCCTGCCTCGGCCTCCCAAAGTGCTGGGATTACAGGCATGAGCCACCGCGCCCGGCCAGGAATTCCCCCTTCTTATCCTTCCTCAACATCTCAGTGAGGAGGGCAGCACTCGTGAAAGACAAGAGGGAAGGAGGAAACATAAGTCAGCAGCCGGGATCTCTGCGCTTTACTCCAGAGGAGATCTCATACAGTGAAGCTGGAGCATCATCAAGTGAACTTCTTGGGGTAGATCATGTTGATGTCCTGGCCATTTCATAACCAATTTAGAGGGAACAGACAGATATCTGACCCCCGGGGGCTCCAGTGCCAGATGAAGGGCTAAGAAAATGTGAGTTTCAGGGAAGCTCCTGCTCTTGGCCTCCTATTTCCCAGTGCCCAGTCCCTTCCCCACAGCCCTGAGGGATCTAGGTCCAGAACTTGTCTCTTGAGCTCTCCACTGATCAGAATCTTCCCACCTGCCTGGTTCTGACGGGCCCCATGCCACCAAATCCTCCCGGGTAATAATGCCACATCTTACAGCGTCATTTCTGACACTTGAGAACATGAAAGCAGAGCACACTTGCTCGTGTTAACATGTAAATATGAGTCACTGCTGCAGGGGGTGGATGATGAACTTCTGTGGGTGCCTTTTCAGCATTTCAGGGTTCTGAGAGACCCCTAAAAGTCCTTGCCCTCTGCCTAGTATTAAAATTCACTTTCTAACCAAAAACATATTTGGAAAAAAATTGAGACATTCTTCTGGGGAGCTCAGATTATATTCATAACGCCCTGGTTGGGGAACCTTGGGTGAACCGTGGTGGTCCAGGGAGTGATTTTTAGAATATTCAGCATAACGTATGAGTGCCCCCAACCCAGTCCTTGACCCACGCATCCCTAACAGCACAGAACCTGCCCCACATCCACCCACAACTTCCTTTCTGATGGTATTACTTATACTCCACTACTTAGAGTTGCCTCAAGGTTTTTTTGCTTTTTTTTTTTTTTTTTTTCCTGCAAGGCTGGATGGCAGCTTCCCAGTGAAAAATTAGGATCCAATTCAAGATGAAAAGACTTTACCAGTAAAGGAAAAAGTATGATAAAAAAATACCCGTGGTTTGTGTTTACTTTCTGAATTCTAATAAGAACTCATTTTATCATGGATTTCAAATCTCACAACTCGGGTGCAATCACAGACAATTACAGGTCTGTGGGGTCTGCTGTGTAGCCAGCCCTGGAGCAGTAGAGAGTGGGTTCATGTGCCATTTCCCCCAAATGGGCTGTGGAAGAATTTTCTGGCTTTTTATGCTTCATCAGAGACCCCAGAGTAGAATTCAGCATTTCACAGTTCATTCCTGAGTTGAACAAGCCCCTTTCCTATGGGGAACTCAAGAATGTTAGCGAGCTCCTCATCTTCACATGGTTTGGAGCGTGGTCTAATCCCTTATCTCTTCACGAGCTGTTTGGCTCATGCTGTTTTGATTTCACCGGAACGGCTGAGCCTTTGAGATCCCTGGCTCTGGCCTTGTCTCTTCGATGGGTCCCTTTGGGCCTCTGGGCTTAATGTCTTCAATCTTGTGGGATATGGGATAATGTTTCCAAATTTGTTTTCCAGAGCCTCAGCCCCTGGGAGAGGCCTAGCCCAGGTTTTGTCAGTGTCCCCCAGCCCCTCCTTCCTCTCCTCTTTCTCCCCCTCCCGTCCCTCTCCCTCCTCCATCAGCAGCTCCCTCCCTGTCGGCTTCATCACTCAAGGCTGACCTGGGAGAAACCGTAAGTGTGTTTGGTGGCTGGGCTCAGCTGGAGAGACTCAGAGGTGCCAAAAGCCAATTTCTAGTTTCCAGCCTCTCCATCTTTCACTAGTTCTCAACAGATTTGGGGATTTTAAAGGCTTTCGTCAATGCATAAAACCTCTTTTCACTCATCCTTGTCCCTGGAGATCTTCATTAAAGGGACAGCCACTCTCCACCCTGTGACGAGATTCTTTTTTTTTTTTTTTTTTTCTAAGAGAGTCGCTCTGTCACCCAGGCTAGAGTGCAATGGCGCTATATCGGCTATCGGCTCACTGCAACCTCTGCCTCCTGGGTTCAAGCAATCCTCTCACCTCTGCCTCCCAAGTAATTGGGATTGCAGGAGGCTGCCACCATGCCCAGCTAATTTTTGTATTTTTTTTAGTAGAGATGGGGTTTCCCCATGTTGACCAGGCTGGTCTTGAAATCCTGACCTCAAGTGATCCACCCAGCGTCCCAAATTGCTGGGATTACAGGCATGAGCCACCATGCCTGGACAAGATTTTTTTTCTTCTTATTAAGGGAACCAGGACTGATGTACTTTTGTGGTGCATGGAGATACTGAGTGCACAGTGGACTCAACAAACCCCCAGGACTAGGTGAAACCATCACCCCCGTTGACTTGAAAAATCAGTGGGAATGGGAGGAGCTGTCTTCCTAGGTAGCCCGCCCTCCAGTGCTGGGCCCCTCATCTCCTACGGACCCAGGCTCTGTAACCACTGCTGGATTGCTGAGAAAATAAGAGCATCTGCCTGAGGAAAATAAGCTGAGATCCTAAACAAATCCAGATTCTCCGGCAAATCAGATGAAGAGGAATGTAAATGCAGGGTGAATTACATTACACTTTAGGCCAATACCACTCAGGGCCCAGGCACACAAGCTGTGTGATTAGATGAGGCCTTCAAGTTGCAATCAGGTTTCAAATCTGATGCTCCATTCTTCACATATAGGAGCTGATGGAGTCCTAGGGTCACAAAGGAAACAAAAGACAGCGCGTTCTAACGACATATTTCATGGATGCAGACACTTACACCCAGAGTGTAAGACATGCCCAAAACCACCCTGGACTCATTACGCCCTCGATCCAGGAAGCATTTCTGGAATGGGTGCTGGGAGCCAGGAAGTGAGAACTCCCAGAGGCGCAGTCCCTGTCTTCAAGGAATTCCCAGTCGAATCAGGGACACGAGCTTGTAAACCTGGCTTCTCCCACACCTGGCCCTCCGTCCAGATCTGAGTGAGAACCTCTGGGGCTGGACCTCAAGGCGCACTTATTTAGACACTGCAGATGGTCCTGATGTGGGCTCCGCGCTGGGGACTCCTGTAGACACACAGAATGGGGTGTGAGAACCAGAAGCAGCTCATCCATGCAGAGGGAAGAAGAGAAGAGTGGGGAGAACACAGGGAGGCAAGTAATAAGTGTATGCATTCACTCCACACTTTTTTTTTTTTTTTTTTTTTGAGACAGAGTCCAGGCCAGGCTAGAGTGCAGTGGTGCAATCTAGGCTCACTGCAATCTCCGCCTCCCTAGTTCGAGGGATTCTCCTGCCTCAGCCTCCCAAATAGCTGGGATTACAGGCACGCACCACCACACCTGTCTAATTTTTGTATTTTTGGTAGAGACGAGGTTTCACCATATTGGCCAGGCTGGTCTCAAACACCCAACCACAGGTGATCTGCCCACTTCAGTCTCCCAAAGTGCTGGGATTACAGGCGTGAGCCACCGCACCCAGCCAGCCCACAGATGCTTACTGAGAGCCTCGAATGTCTCCTGGGTGCTGGGACTATGGCAGTGAGCAAAACAGGATTTGCGGTGGCTCAAGCCTGTAATCCCAGCACTTTGGGAGGCCGAGGCGGGTGGATCACGAGGTCAGGAGATCGAGACCATCCTGGCTAACATGGTGAAACCCCGTCTCTACTAAAAAATACAAAAAAAAACTAGCCGGGCATGGTGGCGGGCACCTGTAGTCCCAGCTACTCGGAGGCTGAGGCAGGAGAATGGCGTGAACCCGGGAGGCGGAGCTTGCAGTGAGCCGAGATCGCGCCACTGCACTCCAGCCTGGGTGACACAGCGAGACTCCGTCTCAAAAAAAAAAAAAAAAAAAAAAAAAAAAATCCCCATTCTTGTGGAGATGATGGGCCTTGATCTCGCTGTATATCATCACAATTGGCGGAGAGGTGAGGGAAGGAAAGTGCTGTGATTTGAGTGTCTGTCCTGTCTGAACCCCATGTGGAAATTTGATCCCCAATGTGGCAGAGTTGAGAGGAAGGGCCTTTAAGAGGTAACTGGGTCATGAGTACTCTGCCCTCATCAGTGGATTAATCCATTCATGGATTAATAGGTGGATGGGTTAATAAGTTATCACTGGAATAGGGCTGCTGGCTTTACAAGAAGAGGAAAAGGCTGAGCGTGGTGGCTCACGCCTATAATCCCAGCACTTTGGGAGGCTAAGGCAGGCAGATGATGAGGTCAGGAGATCAAGATCATCCTGGCCAACATAGTGAAACCCCGTCTCTACTAAAATAGAAAAAAAAGTTAGCCAGGCATGGTGTCGGGCACCTATAATCCCAGCTACTCAGGAGGCTGAGGCAGGCGAATTGCTTGAACCCAGGAAGCAGAGGTTGTAGTGAGCCGAGATGGCACCACTGCACTCCAGCCTGGCTACAGAGCGAGACTCCATCTCCAAAAAAAAAAAAGGAAAAGAGACTTGACCTGAGCCAGGACACTCAGCCTCCCACCATGTAACACCCCGTGCCACCTGTCCCCACCAGTTATGACCCGTCAATCTTGGACTTTTCAGACTCCATAAGTGTAAAAAATACATTTCTTTTCTTTACATATTACCCAGGTTCCGGTATTCTGTAATAAGCAATAGAAATCGGACTAAGACAAGAAAGGGTAACTAAGGGCAAGGAACAGCAGTGGAGTAAAATGAGAGAGGGAGAAGAGGTGGATGGAGAATGGCTTCACCGAACACGGATGGAGGGGAGAAGATGCGTGAGGCGAGCATGAGGAAGCTGGAGACGGGGGCTCGTGCTGAAGGTGCTGGAGGGAATATTGCCAAGAAGAGGAGGAAGAGCTGAAGGGACAGGGAGTTTAAGATGTGGGCTCCAAAACACAGTGTAGATGATGACAAGTTCCAGGTTGTGATTGTGGGATGCTGCCTTGGAGTGGAGGCTCAAGCTCTGAGGTGGGGGGTGCGAGCAGCAGCAGCCTTCCGAGAGCGAGAGTCCATGACTTGCCCATCCAATGAAAAGGAAGTAACTGCCCCCTGCACAGCCTTGTTTTTGCACCTTCTACCTATGAAAGGACAAATTGTTGCCAGCTGTGAAAAAAAAAACTCACCGTTGTTACCACTTCAAGCATTTGGGGTTTGTTTTGTTTCTTTTTGAACGGAAGTAACCATGGGTACCTGGTAACCATAGATAGATAAGTGTGTATCTCAGTTTCCCTCTGAAAACCAAGCTGTTGACAGATTTCCTTGACAAAGTGTTTTCTTTCCTGTAACTGATATCAAATCAAAAAAAAAAAAAGAAATTGCTGGAAAAGTACTCATTTATGCCATGCTTTATTCCTCTAGTTAACTGATAGGGTGATTTTTTTTTTAATTTTTTTTTTTTGAGACAGAGTTTCGCTCCTGTTTCCCAGGCTGCAGTGCAATGGTGCAATCTCAGCTCACCGCAACCTCCACCTCCCGGGTTCAAGCAATGCTCCTGACTCAGTGTCCTGAGAAGCTGGGATTACAGGCATGCACCACCATGCCTAGATAATTTTGTATTTTAGCAGAGACTGGGTTTCTCCATGTTGGTCAGGCTGGTCTCAAACTCCCAACCTTAGGTGATCTGCCTGTCTCAGCCTCCCAAGGATTACAAGTGTGAGCCACCACGCCTGGCGGTGATTTTTTTTAATACAGGAATTTCAGGCTTGGTCTGGGGTAAATGTAGAAACAAAAATTCCCTGAAATATGCAAGTTTACTATTATGATTTGCCCCGAAAATAATACGCTGATCAACTCTATGCTTTTTTCCTCATATATTTGTTAAATTCTGGTTCTTAATTACAGCTTTGCATCACAAACAATGGTTACATAAGTGTTTTGTTATGTTTTGCTTTGCTTTGCCTTATCTTACAAATTTGATTGTGGTTTCTGAAATGCCTTGAATTATTTCAAAGAGTTATGTTATTCGTGTAGATGAATATCTCTATCCAATAGGCCTGGAAGTTGATCCTAAAACTGATGACCAAAAGATACATGCATTTGTGACCCTTGTCTCCCCAGAAACTACTGGAAGGACCAAATTTATGATCATAACAACCTTTGGTGCCAGCCTTTGTGCAATTTCCTTGCTAGGGCTGTGTGGCCTCTCTCACAGGGACCCAGCTAAGCGGGGTGGGGGAGTCCCTATGTGTGTGGGCACCAGCACAGCAGAATTGAGAGACCTGAGTTTGCATCTTTGGGCTGCCACTTTGTAAGTAGAAAGGCTTTCGTTTCCTCAATTTCACAAGGAGATTAGAATACCCTTTTCCTCCCTCACTTCTCCAATAATCCGGATGCTATGCAAAGAGATCAAGTCCCATCACCTCCATCGTAACAGGGACTTTTTATTTAAATCTCTGCTGTTCCCTACCATAGTCCCAGCACCCAGGAGAGTGATGGACACGGGACAGGCTCTCCTAAACAGCTGCTGAATGAATGCATGCATTCATTACTTCACTCCTCTGGTTATCTCCACTCTTCTCTCCTTCCCTCCGCATGAGTAAGTGGCTCCTCTATTTCTCCCACCTATACCGGCGGACTTCCAGGACCTCCAATCCTGAGTGAGCATCAGGATGACCTCAGGGTTGGGCTGGGTGCTGGGTATGGGAGGAGTCAGGTTTACAAGCTCACGTCCCTGATTAGACTGGGAATTCCTTGAGGACAGGGACTGAGTCTGTGGGAGTTCTCACCTCCTAGCTCCCAGCCCCTGTTCTGTAAATGCAGTGTCGCCCAGAGAGAGTATACACTCAGTATCGATGGGTCTACTCTCAGACTGTCTGGCTCTGAGACATGTTAGATCGTGCGGTCCACGGAAGTGCTTTACCCAGGTTCCTTCAAAAACATCTCCTGTCAAGGAGTTTCACCCAGGTTTCTGAGGACCTGGCTTGAGAGAAGGCAGGGGGAGTTCCTCACTTCAGCATTCCTCACTGCTCTGGACGTAAAGGTTCACTTGTGGGGGCACAGGCACGCCCAGCCTCCCCTCTGCCGATGCAGAAAGTGGAGCCGTATTTCACATTTTGTTCAGACCCCTCATCCCCAAGGGCCCACAGTCTGGCAATCAATCCCAAAGCCCCTTGCACTGCTCCTCCTAGATGGCCCTAGGACCTCAAGTTTAGAGGGAACAAACGTTCTGGACCAGTACCCTAGAGAACCCGAGTCAATATGGTAGCATGTATGTGGGCCCAACTGATCCTGGGAGACAAAGTTTGTCCCTATGATGCACATAATTTTCAGAAGGAAGATAGTATATTTTGTAGGAAAGAGCGTGGGATTTGGAGGCCTGGGACTGTGGTTTATGATCTTACGATCTGTCTCCTCTTGCTAGCTTTGTGACCTATGGTGACTCACTTAGCTTCTCTCACTTGTAGATCCGACATATGCAAAGGAGCATATTAGGCATAGCTACCTCCAGAGTTTTTGTTAGATGAATCAGAGCACAGATCCGTCTCCTTGACTGGTTGCTAATTAATCTGTGTTGCTGATTAACCATCTCTCCCCTGCAATCCATGCCCCAAGCCCTTGGTCATATTACTGCATTGTCCAACAGAAAGGAAGTGTTAAGAAATACGCATTCTTCTTTTAAAACCCTGATAAATTACTTAATGGAAGGTGGAGGAGGTTAGGTCTGTTTTGGGTTGAAATGGGTTTTCATGAGTGAGTTGCAGATCACTTAGTACCCCATCCCACCCTCATTTTCCCCAGAGAGGTTGCACTCGAAGCATATACCTGTCTTCCATCATGTGGAACCCAAGTCAGCTCTTCATTTCACGTTAGCAGGCTTTCTCTTCACAACACCCCCACTTTGCTACCTCATGACCCCCTCTTGTGCAGAGGAGTTTGCCACAAACTACTCATCAACATGGATCTGTGCACATAATTGCTTAATCTCCCAGGCTTGGCACATCTATGTAAATAGCTTTGATTAGTTTCAGTCTCACTTAATAGTAACAGTTGTGTCGGCCAAGGGAGGTTAGGCTTGATCTTAGACTAAACCAATTAGCAGCAAGACTCCCACTCCCCCATCTTTCTGCCCCACCCCTGCATCATTGCCTGCATTTGTAGCTATGAACAATCTCTAAGGAGGCTGTGCCAAGTTCTAAGCCGGGACTTTCAAAGATTTGCCTGGGTGCTGCTGCCTCTGGACATAAACTTTGAGAGCACTGTGCAGTCTGGACTGAGCTTAGCTACCTCTGCTATAAGTCACCTTTAATGTAAGTTGCTCTTGTGGGGGCTTCCGTAGTTTAAATATGTTGAAAGTTGGCCTCTAATGTGAGCTTCACCCAGTAGGGCCAAGTTGCATGGTTTATAAAAAATGCTATTTCAGTTATGTAATATCCTTTAAACTCAGAAATGCACTGAAAATGGGCCAAGCACAGTGGCTTACGCCTGTAATCCCAGCACTTTGGGAGGCCGAGGCGGACGGATCACTTGAGGTCAGGAGTTTGAGACCAGCCTGACCAACATGGCAAAACCCCACCTCTACTAAAATACAAAAATTAGCCAGGCATGGCGGCAGGTGCCTGTAATCCCAGCTACTTGGGAGGCTGAGGCAGGAGAATCACTTGAACCCTGGAGGCAGAGGTTGCGGTGAGTCAAGATCATGTCACTGCACTCCAGCCTGGGTGACAGAGTGAGACTCCATATCAAAAAAGAAAGGAAAAAAGAAACACACCAAATATGTAAAAGCTCCCAATTTTAGCTCAGTGCTGAAAAGTTGCACTCTTACCACACAATAGGTAGGATTGGTTACTTGGTAGATATCACCCCAATGACCACAACCAAGCAGGATTTATTTATTTATTTGTCATTTTAGATAGAGGAGGTACATATGTTTGTTTGTTACTTGGGTATAGTACATACTGGTGGGGATTGGGCTTCCAGTGTACTCAATATGCAAATAGTGAACATCGTACCCAATAGGTAAGTTTTCAACCCTTGTCCTTCTTCCATCCTCTCTGCTTTTGGAGTCCCCATTGTCTGTTATTTCCATCTTTATGACCATTCGTACCCATTGTTTAGCTCCCACTTGTAAGTGAGAACACGCGGTATTTGGTTTTCTGTTTCTCAGTTAGTTCACTCAGGATTATGGCCTCCAGCTCCATCCACATTACTGCAAGAATGGTATATATAAACCATGGAATACTACACAATCATAAAAAGAATGAAATCATTATTTTCATTAGTATTCCATGGTGTATATAGACCACATTTTCTTTATCCAGTCAACCACTGAAGGGCACTTAGGTTGGTTCCATGACTTTGCTATTGTGAATAGTACTACAATAAACGGGTCTTTTTTTATGTGATTTCTTTTCCTTTGTGGGTAGATACCCACTCATGCACTCAGAATTGCTGGGTTGAGTGGTAGTTCTAATTTTAATTCTTTGAAAAATCTCCATACTGTTTCTCACAGAGTTGAGCTAATTTACATCCTCACCAACAATGCATAAGTGTTCCCTTCTCTCCACATCCACGCCAACATCTGCACAACCAAGGAGGATTTAGCAAGAGGATTTTATTCCTTGCAATTAGCAACGAGAATACTTGGGATAACTTCCAAAGCAGTGCCTCCTCAAGCTGGGCGCTAGGTCTGGTTTTGTAAGCGTAGGGTAATGAGGTGTGATCTGATTGGATCTCACAATGAAGTGACACCAAAAGCCATGATCTGACTGGATCCTGCCATGAGGTGATGCCAGGGCCTGATCTGATTGGATCCTGATCCTAGCATGCAATGTTCGCTTCTTATTTCAGTTCCCACTCCTCAGTCCAAGCACTAAGTTTCCCCTATGGTTGCATGCCTCGTCTCATCAGGGCATGCTCATGATCTTCAACCTAGGAGTCCAGGGCAACTGAAAAACAAATCACAACTTTGTTACATAAAATTTGAACCAGACTGGTCTGGTACAGCTACAGCACTGGCAAGAGTGGAGCCATGGGCTGTGTGTCAGCCGACAGATGAGCTGGCAGATGATCTGAAAATTAAGGTGGCTGTTTTGCCACCCATCTCTTTGAGCTTGTGGAGCCTCTGAGCTGGGACTCTGAGCAGAATCTAGAAATGACTGGTTATCTCCTGTTCACTGATGCTCATTGACTGGAAAATATTACTGGGTACTGAACTGGCACAACTCTGCCTTGAAATGACTCAACCTGCATGAGTGGGGTGAGTCATCCCACTCTGCCACCTTACAGCACAGGCCCCACGTGTCGGTTTTTATTACCCTGCATAAGGTCCAGGCCTCATTCAAGTAGGACTCCAAGGTTGCCTGTCCCCACTTTCTCCATCAGGAAGGAGGTGACGAAGGTGGATAACAATTTTGCCACCTGGGGATGTGGATTTCTGCCTCCTATTCATCACATTCCTGACATAGGTTTGGCGAGTCTATGGGTGCCTTTGCTCCTTGCTCACAGCCAGAACTGAGAATCCTAACAGCCGGAGAGGTTATTCTTTTTCTTATGTTGTCACTAGATTCCAGCTCTGAAATTGCAGGTAATTGTCTCTCAGTGACAAGCATGCCATCTTTCTCCTCTCTATTTTACACCCAAGCAGGCAGGATGGTTGCTGTATGGTGCATTTTTATTTAATTAGCTAAAAGGCTTGGATCTGCTTCTGTTACCCATAAATTAATGCCCATTGCGGTGTGCCATGTTTATTAGTCATGGTGTGGGATTAGCATGTCAAGAACGAGAGCTTCATCTTCATCACTGGGCATTGTCCTGTCCAAAGAAAGCAAATGATTGAATAGACCAAAAACAATCTGGGAATCCTGTAAGTAGCATCACATAAGCAAAGCAAAGTAGGCTTTGGCAAAGGGACCACATTCAGTCCCCTGCTAAGAAGAGCCACGGCTGAGCTGAAGGCCCCCATAGCTCTGTTTAAAGTGAGTTAAGGATCTAGAACCAGAAATACCACTTGACCCAGCAATCCTATTCTGGGTATATACCCAAAGGATTATAAATCATTCTGCTATAAAGAGACATGCACACATATGTTTACTGCAGCACTGTTCACAATAGCAAAGATTATTTTTTGTAGAGATGAGATCTCTACAAACCAACCTAAATACCCATCAATCATAGACTGGAGAAATAAAATGTGGCACATATACACCACGGAATACTAGAAAGCCATAAAAAAGAATGAGTTCATGTCCTTTGCAGGGACATGGATGAAGCTGGAAAACATCATTCTCAGCAAACTAACACAAGAACAGAAAACTAAACACCACTTCTCTCTCATAAGTAGAAGTTGAACAATGAGAACACATGGACACGGGGGCGGGGGGAACATCACACACCAGGACCTGTCGGGGGGTGGGAGGCTTGGGGAGGGACAGCATTAGGAGAAATGCCTAATGTAGATGACGGGTTGATGGGTCCAGCAAACCACCATGGCACGTATATACCTATGTAACAAACCTGCACGTTCTGCACATGTACGCCAGAACTTAAAGTATTAAAAAAAGAAAGTGAATTAGGGCACTGTGGGAACTGGGCAGGACACCCAGCCCAGCCTGGTGGAGTGAAACATGAAGGTGATTCTTGAGTTGAAGCCCAAGGTTTAGTAGGAGTTGGCCAGGTGGAGGGTGTGAGCCTAACATTCAAAGGGAGCAGACACATGAACATAGGAGAGAGAACCTGCAGGTGGTGCAGTAGACCTGCAGAGGGGAGAATGGCGCCCTGGGTTCTAGAGGGCAAGGCAGCATTGGATCAGGAAGGTCTTGCACGATCTGCATGAAGGATTTTAAGCAGCAGAGCAGCATGATCAGAAGTGCAGTTTCTAAAGCTTATGCTGGTGGAAGAGGGGAAGAAGGCAAGAGTGGAAGTAGAAAACCCAGTAGGGAAACCAGGAAAGAAATGCGAACAATGGCCGAGCTCTGTGTCTCATGCCTATAATCTCAGCGCTTTGGGAGGTGGAGGCAGGACGATTGATTGAGCCCAGGAGTTTGAGACCATCCTGGGCAACATACCAAGATCTCATCTCTACAAAAAATAAAATAAAATAAATAGCTGAACTGGTGGCACATGCCTGTGGTCCTAGCTATGAGGGAGGCTGAGGTGGGAGGATTGCTTTGAGGCTGCAGTGAGCTGTGATCGCACCACTGCACTTCATCCTAGGCAACAGAGTGAGATGCTTGCTTAAATGAAAAAAAAAAAAGAAGAAATGTGGATAGTTAGAAACCTAGGCGGTGGTGGTAACAATGGAAAGAGACAGAGCAGACAGATGTGGGGGACAGTGTAGGGCAGGGGATGTATTGGTCTTTGAGGCTGGTCATCTAAGAGAACATCAGAGTCACTCACTACAACCAGGCACCCAGGAAGGGGAGCAGGTCTGCAGAAGAGGGCACAGGAAGGAAAGATGAACTGATGGCATGTTTCATTTAACCCAGGTTGAACTTGAAGCCTTCCTGTCATATGTGGTGTGCATCCATGTGGACTAGTTGCACATGTTCAGGTAACTGTAACACTCTGTGCCCCACGCGACCCTTTCCGCCACCCCTACTGGGGACACAGGAGAAACTGTAGTTAAGTGCAGTGTGGGACTGGGGAAACTGATCAGCTGTGATCTAAAGCAGGGGTCCTCAACCCTCCAGGCCATGACGGGTACCAGTCTGTAACCTGTTAGGAACTGGACCAAACAGCAGAAGATGAGGGATGGGCAAGCAAGGGAGCCTGAGCTCCGCCTCCTGTCAGATCAGCGGCGGCATTAGATTCTCATAGGCACGCAAATCCTATTGTGAACTGTGCACATGAGGGATCTAGGTTGCATGGCTCCTTATGAAGATGTAATGATAGACTGGGCACAGTGGGGCACGCCTATAATCCCAGCATTTTGGGAGGTTGAGGCAGGCAGATCACAAGGTAAAGAGATCGAGACCATCCTGGCCAACATGGTGAGACCCCGTCTCTACTAAAAATACAAAAATTAGCTGAGCGAGGTGGCGTGCACATGTAGTCCTAGCTACTTGGGAAGCTGAGGCAGGAGAATCGCTTGAACCTGGGAGGCGAAGGTTGCAGAGATCGCGCTACTGCACTCCAGTCTGGTGACAGAGCGAGACTCCATCTCAAAAAAAAAAAAAAAAAGGAAAAAGAAAGAAGGAAAATGTAATGATAAATGAAATGTGCTTGAATCATCCCAATACCCTTCCCTGTCCCTTTCTGTGGAAAAATTGTCTTCCACAAAACTGGTCCCTGGTGCCCAAAAGTTTGGGGACTGCTGATCTAAAGCATTCTCTGAATTCTCATCAACACACACAAAATGCACACACAAAATATAGAAATGCTATATGGTTCATGAGAAGAAAAAGATAACAATCTTTTAACTCCAATTTAAAGAACCATAATCAATTTTTTAAAGGTCCATGAAGGAAAAACTATAGCCCCATTATAAATTCTGAAAAGAGCCAACTGGTCATGATCAATTTTGCTACCTGAGTAAAAATATCAAGATTCAGATAATTAGGCAATAATAATGAAGAGTGCCTACTCTGTGAAAAGGCAGCAGGAGATACAGAGATGTCTATGATGGCTCGCCTCCTCAAGGTATTTGTCATTTTAAAGGGCATTCATGAACAGCAATAGCTATAAGTAAAGGTATCTATTTTATAAGTAGTGTTAGCTAACTATCAGCAAAATGCCAGGGTGAGGAAGATTAATTCTTAATTATTTATAAAAAGATAGGATCTCGCTATGTTGCCCAGACTGGTCTTGAACGCTTGACCTCAAGCAATCCTCCAGCCTCAGCCTCCCAAAATGCTGAGAGTAAAGGCGTGGGCTGCCACATCTGGCCTGGGGAGATTAGTTTTGATTGGGTTGTGAGAAACCATGAGTGGCTTCATGGGTCTAAAGTCATCTTAGCCTAGGATGCTCTATGAATCCCCCAAGACTGGGCCTTGGAGGCCAAGTAGGATTTCATCTAAATTCCACATGAGGTTGTCTTGCCATCATGAAATAAAAAGGTCACAGTCAAATCTCAAGCATATACAGCATGTCAAACCATAAGAAACAGCCATTTTTATGGGTAAAAGTTGGTTGAATATTGAACAATTTCATAGAGTTCAATCTAATAATCCAGCTTTATCTGAATTTAGAATTCCTAACATGAGCAGGGGGTCCCACAGCCTCCTGCAGAGGCTCGGCTTGTGGTCACCATAAGCATCTTCACATCAGCTGCTGAAGGAGCAACACTCCACAAAGCCTACTCTTTTCCCAGACCAAATTTACATGGTCTGAAAACTAGACATTTTGCACAATGCATTGATGCTGTCTGCCTCATTCCCGGGGCTCCCAGTCTGTGAACATTAAAAGAAAATCAATGGGATTAGGTCATGTTTTTGATGGCACGTGCACCTGACAGGCCTCGCATGTTAAATTCTCACTAAAATAAAAGCTCTGTGCTCTGCAGCTTCTGGGGGATCCATGTTAACTTCTCATTCAACCTTTCCTGGAGTAGATTAATCACAAGAGCCATACCATTGTCCCAGCCCTACTTTACTGAAACTCGCCCAGTGTTGAAAAACTCAGTTTGAACCCAGCCCCGCACCCCACAGGAGAATCCTCTAAGGCTGGACTGAGTCAGTCTTTTTGAAGCACACATGCTCTTTGGAGCTGACTGATTGCTGGCACTGTCAAGTGATGAGAATGTCATGATTCCCCGAAGCTGGGGTGATGAACCCAGAGCATATTTTAAAAATGAATTAGAGAACCATTTCAACATCCATGTGGACATGAGGAGAAAAATTTGTTGATAAATAATTTAAATGGTTCATGTTGGCCCTGCCCCAGGACTGTGGACACAACCAAAGCTTGAGGGTAGGATTATTGTGCAGAGTATATTAAAATTCACCCCACAAATGGCTTTCTATTTTTAAGGAAGAGCCTTATTCTAGAGTTAGAAAGAAGAATGCTTTGGAAACCCAAAGATCTCACAAGCATTTTCAGATGTTACTTTATTGACCTCTACAGCCCCCTGGATGGCTGTAGTTCGGAGAGGTTTGAAAGCTCCGGCAGAGAGTGGAGGTGGCTGAGGCCTCACCCCTGCATTGGCAGAGACATGGCTTGCAGAGGATGACACACACTCCATGACCACTTCAGAGAAAGACTACCTCAGTAGCTTGGCACTGGATCACCAGCTTTTTTCCTTCTGTCCCCACACTGCCAAATGTGGGCAGTAGAGAAAAAGAAAAGTACTTATTACAGCCAACTCGGCAATCAGAGAGTTTGGTGGAGTGGAACCGCTGAGAAGTCCCTGGGACCCCATCAAAAAGAAACCACCCTGGGTGGGCTGTCTAGAGCATTTGGAGGGCATTCCAAGCCCTTGGTCATCATTTCAACTAGATCAGCCCCGACCACATCTTCCTAAACTGTAGTCCAACTTCCTTCTTCTCCTCAACAGGAAAGAGAGCCCCAAGGGGGTGAAGGGACTCTTCTAAGGGCACAAAGAGAAGCAGTAGAAAGGCAGATCTCTGGGTTCCAAAAATCTGGGGAGGGAAAATTGAGCTAGCAGGAGAAAGGAGAGAACCAGAAAAAAAAAAAAGGAAGATGAAAGAAAAAAGGGCAGAACGTGAAAATAAGGAGTTACAAGTGTAGGATACTTTTGTGTCCCCACCCTCATGCACTTCTATGTGGCCTGACTGGCCACCAGGTGGGGACCTGCATCTTGGAAAGTGCCTCAAGGAGAAGCCTCAAGTTTGGTCACTGCTCTTGTAGAAAGGGAAATCTCAGGAACTGAGGACCACACGTGCCCCAGGCACTGTGCACACATGGTCCTATTCAAGAAAACTCAGGCCACACGGTAGCTTACACCTGTAATCCCAGCACTTTGGGAGGCCGAGACAGGTGGATCACTTGAAGTCAGGAGTTTGAGACCAGCCTGGCCAACATGGTGAAACCCCATCTCTACTAAAAATACAAAAATTAACTGGGCATGGTGGTGCATGCCTGTAATCCCAACTACATGGGAGGCTGAGGCACCAAAATTGCTTGAACCTGGGAGGCAGAAGCTACAGTGAATGGAGGTCATGTGATTGCACTCCAGCCTGGGCAACAGCACGAGAATCTGTCAGAAGGAAAGGAAAGGAGAGGAAAGAAAGGGAAGAGGGGGGAGGGAAGGGAAGGGGAAGGGGAGAGGAAGTGGGGGAGGGGAGAGGAAGGGGGGAGGGGAGAGGAAGGGGGAAGGAAGGGAAGGGAAGGGAAGGGAAGGGAAGGGAAGGGAAGGGAAGGGAAAGGAAGGGAATCAGTCCCTATTTTGTAAATGACTGAACTGCTGCTGCTATGTCCTGGGTTTTTGAGGCAGAGACCCCCTCCCTTCCCAACACTCATGCTCCCCTGCATTGTAAGTGGCCTAGATTCCTGCCCAGGAGTGCAGGGAGCACAGTGGAAGGGTTGTGGAGTAAAGCAGAGGATGCCTGCATCCAGGTCCGCATGGTGTTATTATTTCTTTTTGTGATTCTAAGCAAGAATCTTCCATTTAGCTTAAAGCAACAAAATACGGCAGCTGAGAGGGAGGTAACATTATCTTTTTCAGTATCTTAACCCTAAATGTCCATTTATTTCCCTGGAATGGAGTGTGGATTTTTGGAATTGTTTTTGGCAGGGAAGGGGAAAACATGGGGGTAACATTGTTTTGTTTTCTCTCTCTCTCTCTCTCTGTCTTATTTTTAATTTTTATTTTGAGATGGAGTCTCGCTCTTTCACCCAGACTGGAGTGGTGCAGCGGCGTGATCTCAGCTCTGTCTCCCAGGTTCAAGCAATTCTCCCACTTCATCCTCCTGAGTAGCTGGGTTTACAGGCACCATGTCCTGCTAATTTTCTTTGTATTTTAAGCAGAGATTAGGTTTCACCATGTTGGTCAGGCTGGTCTCGAACTCCTTACCTCAAGTGATCTGCCCACCCCAGCCTCCCAAAGTGCTGGGATTACAGCACCTGGCCACGTTTTTTTGTTTGTTTGTTTGTTTGTTTGTTTGTTTTCAATTGAGCTGTGGATGGTAAAGATTTCCTGGACTTACTGAACTTGAAGGAATGTGCAGCACTGCCTAAAAGCCTGTGCCTGATTCAGAGGCACTAATGGAGGCTGTGGGTGATGGGGTGGCATCAGCCAGTGGGGCAGGGTGGCAGAGGGCATATGGCACCAGTCCCCAACAAAGCCTCCCATATCTTCCTGCTGCCTGCCTCCTCTGGGGCCACAGACAGTATTTCTCCTGCGAGTAGGCAAGTAAAATGTATGGTTTAGAAATGAGAATTAATAGCAAAGAGTAAGTCCTTGAGCCTCTAGCTGAGGGTGGCTGCCAGGGGTGAGGGTGTGGGAGATGGGCATCGTGGTTAAGAGGAACGCTGAAAGAAAACATCCTGTCTTGCTTTGCTTGCTAATTATTTATCCTCTGTGACTCCCAAACTAGTATGCTGTCCCTGAGGTCAAGAGTCATTCGACTGACGTTTGAGCCCAGGAGTTTGAGGCTGCGATGAGCTGTGATTGCACCACCACCACTGCACTGCAGCCTAGATAACAGAGCTGAGATCTCATCTCTAATAAATAAGTAAATATTTTTTTAAAAAATTCTTTTAAAGAGTCATCTGATTGACAGTCCTCTTTTCTGGAGCTGCAAAGGGCAGGCCCAGGCAGCCCATCTTCCCCGAGAGTGAGCATGAGTTTACAGAGATCGGGGTGTAGCTTAAGAGCCCAGAGAGCAAGAGACAGAGCCTGAAAGTCTTTAAGTCCCTGGCAGGCAGGAAATGTGAGCTTATCTTCTATTCCTCATGCGGCCTGGGCAGAACAGACACACAGGATGTGACCAACACAGATCTATGCACTCATTCTTGGGAACAGCTGAGCAGAAGGGCCGTGTTTCCCGGAAGCCTACTTTCCGCCCAGAGAAAACTCCAGAAGGGTCAGCTACACCCTACTGTCCTCCCGCTTGAGAAGAACTGGCTGACCCACCTCTTGGCCCCACTGTAAATTCTGAACTGACTTCCTAAGAATATCTCAGATCTCAAGAGCGAAGTAGGGCACAGGCGAAGTCGGAAGCACAACCACATTCTCCTTTCATAGAAATGAGCAGGAAACGGAGGCAGGGACACAGCTTCTGGAAACAGGTCAAGCAGAGGGAATGGCTTGGAAAATCACCTTCCATTTGCCTTCAGAGGCTATTAAACATGAAAGGAAATTCCCAAAGCAAGAAGTGAGATATCTGTGCCTGTCAATCTCAACAAATACCCTAGATACTCAGCACTCTGTAGTGATTCCAGGGGTAATGGGCCCTAGCTGAGGGCAGGAGAAGAGAGAAACCACCCCTCACAATTCCTCCATTCACAGCATTGCAAGCTTAAGGTCTGATTTCGTTGTTAAAGCCACACTCACAAGGACACACACTCTATTTGAGCATTATTATTCATATCATACAAGTAACTTAAAAGGCATTCCCTGAACCTTCCTGGTGCTTTAAAAACAATGCCCACTAGTTTACAGACTTTCCAGGAATGTATAAAGGAAGACACGTCTGCTGATCAGCCAACCTCATGGCCTGTGGCGTTCAGCATGAAGCACCCCTCTCTGGCCCTGGACAGGGCTTTCATTTTTGTGCCTCCCAAACTTGGCCATTCCTTTCTGGCGTTGTCTTCAAGCTCTGATTACTGGGCAGTGCGCCTATTAATCTTGAATGAAATGAAGTCTCCGCCACTTCCATTTGAAAAAGAAATAGCTTTGCCTTTTCCATTTGATTCGACAGTATAAAATATTTATGATTCCTCTGGCACCTCCAACGCCCCCTCTCTCCCATCGATTCTCTCAGTCGGCACTAAGTGCTCACTTGGTGGCAAGTACTTGTTATCCATCAGGGACAGCCAGGGGATGACAACAGCCAAGAAGCCCAGCTGCTCCAGGACCATCGGGTCACCAGAAAATCTTCTGCTTTTCCCCTGGGGGGCTCTTGTGAGTTTCCAAGCCCCCACAGCCACCTTGCGGAGGATTTCGCTGCTGTAGGCTCTGAGGTCCAGCTTTTCCACCTTACTTTCTTCCATTGGTGTGTTCCTTCTATAATCACACACAAGCACAACTGACACCTTTGGACCTCCTGTGACATCTAGGGCCAAGCCAGGGCAATTGGGAGCAGGGTTGGGCTGTGGGGTCTATAGTTGCACCCCAGAGAGCTCTGACCTCTAGGCTGTTTGATTAACCCACATGCAGCAGTTAGATTTCCCAGAGGGGAAAGCACCCCGTTGGTGTTTCTGAGGCTAACGAGAGGTTTTTCTCTTGCCTCTCAAAAGTGACTCCTAGGCTGGCTGAGGTGGCTCATGCCTGCAATCTCAACGTTTTGGGAGGCCGAGGCAGGAGAATCACTTGAGACCAGGAGTTTAAGACCAGCCAGGGCGACATAACGAGATGCCATTTCTACCAAAAAAAAAAAAAAATTTAATTAGCTGGACATGGTGGCACACACAGATAGTCCCAGCTACTTGGGAGGCTGAGACTGGAAGATCACTTGAGCCCAGGAGTTTGAGGCTGCAGTGAGCTATCATTTCATCAGCAAACTCCAGTCTGTGCAACAGAGCAAAACCCCGTCTCTTTAAAAGAAAAAAAATGACTTCTGTTCACCCCTCGCTGGTCCCCATACCATATCCCTGACCTCCTGATAGCAGTAATCCCTCCAGACTCGCTCCCTGTTGTGGAAGTAGAAAATAGTGCTGGGAGTAATGGAAAACAGAATGATCTCAATTTAACAAAAGAAAGATACAGAGCTCCGTACATCTCTAAAACCTTCCATTCCTCAGTTCCCAGGCTGTGTAATGAGGATAGAGATGATAGCCACCATCCCGAGTTATTAGGAAGGTTATGTGTTACAAAGCCTAAAACAGTGCCTGGCATTTAGAAAGTGCTTAGTGAAAGCTGGGCGTGGGGCTCATGCCTGTAATCCCAGCACTTTGGGAGGCCGAGGTCAAGGTGGGCCAAGGTGGTCAGGAATTCAAGACCAGCCTGACCAACATGGTGAAACCCCATCTCTACTAAAAACACAAAAATTATCTGGGCATGGTGGTGGGCACATGTAATCCCAGCTACTCAGGAGGCTGAGGTCAGAGAATCACTTGAACCCAGGAGGTAGAGGTTGCAGTGAGCCAAGATCAGGCCACTGCACTCCAGCCTGAATGACAGAGGGAGACTCCATTTAAAAAAAAAAAAAGTGCTTAGTAAATATGAGCTAGCATTGTTGGTGTAATGGTCGTCAGTTTCATTTGGCCAGGCAGTATCGGTTCCAGCCATCAGTGGCAGGACTGGCTCTGGCCAATGGCAGGTAAATGCAGTGGGCAGAAAGCCAGGAAATAAGGCAACTTCAATATGAGGATAACTGCTGCCTCAGCCTGGAAGGTCCTTCTAGACTTCTTGCCATTAGCCCAAAGATGAACCCCATGCTCCTAGACTTTGTATAATTCTCTATACACAGTAGGTGTTCAGTAAATGCTGAATGTATAGATTTATGTGTCTCACTCCCTAAGTTCCTATTTTCACATCTTCTCAGTGTCCTAAGTGTTTTCCACAAGAAAGACCTCTTTCTCTCCCCTCACAGAACCTACCATCAAAACATAATTGTCAGGGCCGGGCACAGTGGCTCATGACTGTAAACCTAACACTCTGGGAGGCCGAGGTAGGTGGATCATTTGAGATCAGGAATTCGAGACCAGTTTGTGCAACATGGTAAAACTCCATCTTTACTAAAAATACAAAAATTAGCCAGACATGGTGTCAGGAACCTGTAGTCCCAGCTACTCAGGAGGCTGAGGCAGGAGAATCACTTGAACATGGGAGGCAGAAGTTGCAGTGAGCTGAGATCATGCCACTGCACTCCAGCATGGGTGACAGAGCAAGACTCCGTGAAAGGAAGAAAGAAAGAAAGAAAGAAAGAGAGAGAGAGAGAGAGAGAGAGACAGAGAGAGAGAGAGAGAGAGAAAGAAAGAAAGAAAGAAAGAAAGAAAGAAAGAAAGAAAGAAAGAAAGAAAGAAAGAAAGAAAGAAAGAGAAAGAAAGAAAGAAAGAAAGAAAGAGAGAAAGAAAGAAAGAAAGGAAGGAAGGAAGGAAGGAAGGAGGGGGGAGGGAGGGAGAAGGGGAGGGAGGAAGGGAGAGAGGGAGAGAGGGAGGGGAATTAATTGTCAGGTATCCCAAATTCCCAGAGTCCTGCAATTTGCCAACTGTATAACTGTACAGTGTTTTAACACAAGAATTTTGGAGTAAGATAGACTTGGGTTCAAATTCTGACTCTGATCCAGCTTTGCTGTATACCTGGGGCAAGCTATTTAGCCTCCAGAAGCCTCAGTTTCCCTATCTATGAAATGAGGAGAATAAGAGTGACTGACTGGTAAAGTTGTAACTCATAAAGTAGGGCTTTTAGAAGACATTGCAAGAAAAGAGATCAGCAAAGTGGGTGGTGCACACTAATTAATTGCCCAATAAATATTATTATAGTCATTATTATTCATTAGTTAAGACACTAAAGCATTAAGTAGTAGAACATTCAAGTTTTACTGAACCTTCTAGAGACAATCAAAATTGCAACTGGTGCTGAGCATTTTGTTCAGGCCACAAGGGGACGTATGGTTGGAGAAGTGATTTTCTGGGCACCTTCTCCAGTGCCCATGATGGGGTGCTACCTCCTCTAGCCCTGACCAAGAAAAGCAAAGGAAAGAAAACTTTGCTACTGGTCTGGAGGGTAGATTGAGCTCATTTGGCCCTTCATGGTGCCAAGGGAGGCAGGATGGGAGAGGCAGAACAAATAGAAGACTGGTTCTGAGTGAAATGTGGTCACCCTGGCAGTGGGGACCGTTTCACTCATGAAGTTATTTTAGGTGGTAGCAGCAGGAGGTTGGTTTAAAGTAACTTAATTGTATTGTCTGCCCTGAGAAAAATTCAAAACCTGGAGAACATAAAAGAAATGATTAAAAGTCACTGTTAGTCACTGCTAACCTGGTACATCCCCCTTGAAAGCTCATAAACAAACAGGCTGCTCTTCCAACGTCTACTGAACTGAAATGGTGCCGCCCAGCCTCTCCTGGGTGGACCCCGAGAGAGGCATTCGCTGTGCATTTCCCTGATGTGAAACTTCTGGGCCCTCCTGGAAAGGGTTGAGCAAACACAGTTGTTTAATGCGGCTGCATTTGCCCACAGTGTCAGCATGCTTCTGCATTAGAATGTATTACACTCGGCCACGCTGGCGCTTTCTCCATCTGTTTACATTTAGAATGGGACTCGCTGCCAAAGATTAGGAATCCCAGCGCCCACAATCCAGAAAGCACAAGCCAAGGGGTAGAAATAAAAACAAATTGAAAAACCACTTGTTGCTAGCTGGTTTTGTTGAATTCAGAAGGACTAGGAATTTTTCCCTGGTGTGTTCAGTTCCAGAGAGGAGGACCTCAGTGGCCGAAAATCTGAATGGGCTTCACAGGGTCTCTCTCCAGGTATATGACCCTGACTCTGGGCTACATTCTCTGCAATAGCAGACCATGAACTTTTCAAGGCAGGCAGGGGTATGCTCAATTTTTCTTCATTTTCCCAGCGTAGAGCCTGGTTCCTGTATTTAATAAATGCTGGTTGGTGGAACGAATAAATGAGTTATACTCAGTTCTTTGTGTAGTTTATTTAATGTGGCTGCAAATTCTTTTGATTTACACTGAGAAGTACGATCAGCATCCCTTCCCTTTGAATCTGGAAACGGTTGTGGCTGCTTCCCTCATCTTAGCTGAGCAGAAGTGGCTCCATGTAATTCCAAAGCAAAGCTATCAAAGCCCACGCAGCCAACACCTGTTATCTTTTGCTTTTTGATGCTAGCCATCCTAATGGGCATGAGGTGATAACTCATGGTAGTTTTGATTTGCATTTCTCTAATAATTAATGATATTGAACATCTTTTCATATGCCTGTTGGCCATTTGTATGTATGTGGAAAAACTGGAGCTGGTACACTGTTGGTGGGAATGTGAAATGGCATAGCCACTGTGGAAAACAGTATAAAGCTTCCTCAAAACATTAAAAATAGAACTGCCAAATGATCCAGCATTTCCACTGTTTGGTATATACCCCAAAGAATGGAAATCAGTATATCAAAGAGATAGCTACACTTCTATGTTGACTGTAGTATTATTCAAAGTAGCCAGGATAATAGAAACAGCCCAAGGGCCCAATGACAGAGAAATGGATACAGAAAATGTGTTATATATGTACAGTGGAATAGGATTGAGTCTTTGAAAAGGAAGGAATTCTGCCATTTGTGAAAACATGGTTGAACCTAGAGGACAATGAGTATGCTAAGTGAAATAAGCCAGTGACAGAAAGATGAATACTGCATGATTCCACTTACATGAGGTATCTGTGTGATACCATAGAAATAGTGAAACCTGTAGAAACAGAGAATATAATTGTAGTTGCCAGAGGATAGAGGGTGGGGAAATGGGGAGTTGTTCAACCAGTATAAAGTTGCAGTTATGCTAAATGAGTAAGTTCTAGAGATCTGCTGTACAACATAGTATCTGTAGTTCACAATACGGTATTACACATTTCAAGATTCATTAAGAGGCTAATCTCATGTTAAGTGTTCTTACCACACACACACACACAAAAAAGAAACAAAGAAACAAAGTGGTGGAACAAAAGAAAACTTTGGAAAGTGTTAAACATATCTGTTTTCTTGCTTATGGTGATGGTACCAAGGGCATTTGCATATGTTCAAACTCCTCAAACTGTACACATTAAATATGTGCAGTTCTTTGTATATCAATGATACCTCAATAAAACTCTTTAAAAAATAAGATAAAACAAAGTAGCCTTATTTTTTTTGAAAATGATTTTTTTTTTTTTTTTAAGAAAAAGGCCATGTGGCTTTCACGTTTGCTCTTGAGGTCTGAACCAGCATGCACCATGTCCAGCTACTCTGAGTTGCCCTGTTTAAGAAACCACGTGCAGTGAGGTCTTGACACTCCATAGAGAGAGGTGTCCGATATGACCCCGGGTGTTTGACACGTGAGCAAAGAAACCTACAGATGACTCTGGCCTCGTTGTATAAGTTACCCCTAGCCTTTTTAGTTTCCCAGCTGAGGTCTCACAGTCACTGTACAGCAGAGACAATCCATTTCTGCCATATCCTCTCTGAACTCCTGACCCACAGAATCCAAGAGCAGAAGAAAATGGTGCTTGCTTTACAGCAAGAAGCTCTGGGGTGGTCTGTACATGACAACAGGCAAATTAACTTTCTTCAAGACTCTAGGCAGAAGAACCATCGCAACGTTAGCCCCTTGTAGTTGGTAATAATTCCCACAGTCAGGAATTTGATCTTAAATTCCCTCTTCAATGGAAGCCCATAACATCTTTCTTTATATCTGGAGAGTTGGGTAACAGCTGATTCCCACTCTATGTTTTTCATAGACCTTCACACATTCGAAGATGTCGAGTAAGTAGCTTTTCAGCTTCTTCTTCTTTGGGTCATGTACTCTGAAATCTTTGTAGATCCTTTTATTTTCCTTTTACTTTGTATTTGTCACCCTCTAAAAACAGATGTCAACAGCTTTTGGAGAGACAGAAGATATAGTCATGAAATGAGAGCCTTAGATCAAAATAACAACTATTTTGACATCTAGGGCACTTTACAGTATGCAAAACATTTTCACCTGCCTTATTTCTGAATCCCCACAACTACCCAACAGCATGAATGAGACAAACGTTTATTCCTATTTATTAAAGTTAAGTTCCTTTCTCAGGATCATAGTTATTAATGGCTGAGCTAAAACTAGAAAACAAACCTCCTTGAATTGCCAGTATATGGACAAGGACAAAAAGAAAATTGAAAAGAATAAAATCAGCTGATGTGTCTGAATAGCAGATTATTTTTCTCTCCAATGTTCCTTGATTGTAATTTTTGCCTTTTCAGTAAACAAAATCAGAACTATTTTTTAAAGCTGAGTCTTTATAAAGTGTTTGGGCAGGGCTGGAATATTTTGAAGTATGTAATTTAAAAATAAATAACTCAGATTGTGGGCACAACAGAAAACTACACAGTGAATGTTCTTCTCGCTACTTTCATTGACTTTGATTTTTCTGGTTCTAGAAAAATGGTAGAAAATTTGTTGTAGTCAGAATTAGAAATAAAAATATATTGAGTACCATTGTGTTGAGGTAAAATATTTGCATGCATTTATACTTAAATGCCAAATACAAGTGTGTCATATTGCATGAATAATGGAAGTGTTAGACCCTAAAGGTGCAGCAAGATTTTATAAATACCATGGAGTATTCTCATGGACCAGCCACTAGAATGAAAGTTCCACCTTTGTGCAGTTCTATGGTAGCAACAGAACATAGCAAGTTAAGGCATAATGGCCTCTGCTCTCTATAATAGGTATGGGCTCATGTTTAGTTTGTATGTCAGCCTTCTAGTGGGTATAATAAAGGTAGACACAATCTTTATTTCCATGTGCTGAATAGAGACAAGGGAGAAGTAGTGACCCAGAGTGATGGGGGTGGAGTAGACGGTGAATCAGGTTTACAGTGATTCCTACTTAGTGAAGTTCAGTCACATTCTCAGGAGTGCATCTGTCCACAGCTGAGCTGAAGCTAGAAGGCAAACAGTGAACAGAACAAGGATCGGAGGCTGTGCCACGGACACAGCAAACAGTCCCATTTGTCCCCACAGTGTTTCACAAAGAATGAACCTCAAAAACTGAATCCAAATCTTTGGTAGAGGCCAGGGGTCCAAAAATCTGCACACTTAACCAGTATCCCTGGCAACTGGGGGCACACTAAAATGTCTGTGTTCCTTCATGCCACCTGCTCAACAACTCAGAAAGTTACCAAAAGTAATCCAAGACTTAGGGAGGTTCTGTCGAACAATGCCTGGGAGAACCAAATCTGAGCCCTTCTGACAACAGAAATAGATTCTGTTCTTCATTGCGCATTGCCACAACCTGGTGGCAAGTCTTTACACTTCTCTGAGCCTTGGCGTCCTCTTGTGTAAAGTGAGAGTTTAGGATTTCATTTGTGTTTGGTATTTGATGATGACCTGAGATGAAACAGTTGTCTGCGTCCAAGACAGCTGGATATCAAGGTGCCATTTTGGATCAGAGAAACTTGCACAACTCTGGGCCAAATGGTTTTATAGCGGTCTCTGACTCTCCCAGACTAATTTAACATGTATCCCAGAACGATTAGCCTATGGCCCATTTATATCAAGATCCAGCTGAGTTCTAATTGGCACGAGCAACCGCTAGCAAGGTACACACAAGTGCTTGCAAAGGTGATTGCCAACAGCCACCCAGCTGCAGCGGAGAGGATGTGGGCACAAACCCTTCAGTCTAGGGTGTGTCACTTGAGACCAGGCCAGAGCCATCAAAGCACCCTGTTTTCCTCCACCCTTTCCGACTGCCCCAAGACTGGCACAGGGTTTAGTAAGAGCGAAAGTAACACTTGCCCATCTGGGGGCCAACAGTCTTTTCTAGGTTGAGTTTTCTAACTTGAGTGAGGTGCCAGACAGCAAGATGCCACCAGAGAGATTGGGCTGCCCCGATGTGCCATGCAGCAGAGCCTGGCCCTTATGGCCTGCCAGACAGCATTACAACAAGTGACAAGCGCACACTTACTGTCACGGCCTGACCGAAAATCCTTGTCATCTTAATTTGTCATTCCAAAAATATACGAAAACAGCTACTTAGGCCACGAAGCCTTATTTTTTGCCTAATGGTGTTCTAGAAATAAACTGGCGATGAAGGATACTGCACTGTTACGGGGATGTTGTCGGTTGGTTTCGTTTATCAATTTATCAATGCCATTTTGCAAGAAATAGTCTCTGCTTTAGAGATGACACTTCATACATAACAGGGAGGGTGTGAGTTTTCCTTAACTGCCAGAACATTACATAATATAACATGTCACCAGGCCTCAAATGCAGCAGCAAAGACTCTGTATATAGGTGGCTCCAGAGCCAACATGCACTCAGCCAAAAAAAATGATTTAATGCCTTCAGAATGTGAGATGCAAAATGAGATTCTTCAGGAGTCAGGGATCAGTGGTGGGAGAGTGTAAGAGACAGATCTGACAGCTCCCAAGTTCTGGGCAATCTGTTCTCAGTTAACTAATAGTCGAGAGGGAACACTGAAGGATACAACATTGATACCCCAAAGCACTCCAATCGGTTTCACTATTTCGCCTGATTTTATGTGTCTGTTGCCCATCCCTCCCTAACTCCTTCTTGGGCTGCAGAATGGGCCTCATTTGCAGGTTTGGTTATCAGTTATCAACTTCCACTGGGAAAAACGACAATTAGGAGGTGGTGGGGACAGGAATCCTACCTGTGAAGTCCCAGTTAATCACCAAGCCATACAACCTCCCCTAAAGAATCAAGAGCAGGTGCAGGCTGTTGGTGTTTTTCATTCAAAGCTAGCAATGCACCATTCTGAAAACTCCTCAGCATAGAATGCAGGAACCCTGAGTTTTCTATCTCTGTCTAGTTCTGGATTGAATGGGCTCAAGTCATCTAGTTAACCTCTCTGGATCTCAGTCTTCTGAAAAGCGAACCTAAGAGATCTAGCATTCTGCAGAAAAGTACTGGAGATGACTCAGGAGTGAAACTGATCATGAAGCCCTTTGCAAATATCAAAGTGGTGATGAAGCAGTCATGAGCTTTGACCAGAAACCGTGTTTTGTGGGATTGCCGCTTGAATCGCTCCTGTTCATCATTAGCATTGTTACCAGAGTGTGGAAGGTGAGTGCTTTGGTGGTCTTGCTAGGCTGCGGAGCGTGGGCTTTTGCAGATATGCAACAGTGCCCTCTATTGTCATCCAGCATATTTTAAGCCACTGAAGCTGATCAGTCCATTTTCCTCTGCCTTGTGTCTTTGTACTTCTCAGCGGAGGCCCAGCGAGCTTGTGTGTAAGGGGCTGTGACCGGACTGCTCAGCGAGGGCTTTTGCTTCGCAGAGTGTTGCGCGTACATTAGAAAGCTGCTGAGTGGAAATCTTATTCCCTGGGATTTTAAACAGCCACATTTCCTGGCATTTGACTTCAATGGGACATTTAGCAAATGGAGTGCCAGATGGAGCTCCTGGCTCTATTTTCTGTAAGACACTTGAGAGTCAGAACCCTCCCGATGTTTGCATTTGATAGGCTTGCCCACCATAGGGCCGGCCACGGCTCAGTGGATGTGGGGCATTCTGCGGGCTGGCAATGTGGGGAGAGTGGGGACACACAGGACAGCACGTGGCAGCTCAGCCTGCATTGCTACACACAAAAGAGTTTCAAATTCCAGCATCCTTGGTAATTCACTTTAACACTCAGTCACCCACTTCTCTTACGTTACTTGTGACTTCCTCACAAGCCACATGCAAGGAAACAAATAGTAATTGACTCACACTTTCACAAGCACTGTCTCTCCTGAACTTCTCAAGGCATAGTAAGTTAGGGCAAACCTTGGTGCCACCGTTTTGGAGATCAAGAAATGGAAGCTTAGAATGCTGAGGGACATGCTCACAGTTCCATGGTATCACCTTGTAACTTATAGAAAAAGCAATGAAATCTCAGATTTGTGTCTAATATCTAAGCAGTGCTCTCTTCCCCACCCCACCCCACCCCCCCTTCTTTTTTTTTTTTTTTTTTTTTTTTTTTTGAGATCGAGTCTCACTCTGTCACCCAGGCTGGAGTACAATGGCATGGTCTCGGCTCGCTGCAACCTCCATCTCCCAGGTTCAAGTGATTCTCCCACCTCTGCCTCCCTAGTAGCTGGGACTACAGGCACACGCCACCACACCCAGCTAATTTTTGTATTTTTAGTAGAGACATGGCTTCACTATGTTGGCCAAGCTGGTCTCAAACTCCTGACCTCGTGATCCACCTTCTTCAGCTTCCCAAAGTGCTGTTGTTACAGGTGTGAGCCACCGCTCCCGGCCGCTCTTCCCCCTATGTGAACACATGTACTTTTATTAAATCATTTTGATTATTTTCTGTTAATAATTCGCATTTATATGAATCACAGAATTCAAGATTACTATATAGTTCCTAGAAATTGCTTTATTACTCACTATATTTATGAAGGCTCCTAGTAAATCACCATGGTGATATTTGGAGAGTCTCTGATATATTCAAAGTTGTCCCGTTTATATACTGAAGGCAGCTGGCACTGATCAAGTCAATGAAATCATGATTCTCTGAGAATGAATATTTGGATTTTTTTTTTCTTTTCATAAAGTTGCTGTGTCTTTAGTGTTCAGGCAGGTAGGTGCCACATTGCTTTATTAAATTGGTGTAATGGAGCAGGGATTTTTTTATATTGTCATATGCAATGATATTCTAAAATTCTAGAGCTATGATTCATCTCTTAGGATGTTTCACTCATACTGCACAATAACCAGAAAGTATTTAGACCTCAAACATCGGGTTAACTAGGCTTGGCCCTGTCCTTGTAAACTTTGCATGCTGTTATTTTTACCGACGTTCTCCTCAGTTCCCACCTTAATTCAGGTCAGGGGAGTTAATGGGAAATGAAACTGCATCTCCTCTACTTCCCTCCTTCCTGCATGGTTGACTTGAATTATAAGCCAACAGCTATGCTCTGCCTGTTGATAACTGAGTTGTTTACCACCTCAACCAGGAGATGCAATGATTAGCTGTTTTTTTTCTGGCTTTAGAAAAAGGTTACCTCGTAAATAGACAAGGAGACAATCTGCACATCTGCCCCATCTTACCTTTGACTTAGATACCTACTTCCCTACTGAAACAATAAACCAGTCTCGGGCTGTTGCTGCAGAAGAATCTGCTACAGAAATATCTGTCACACTTTAAAATTGTTTCCCACACACGAAACAAGCTCAACCGTTCTTCTCTTGTTCCAAAACAAAACCCTTATCCTGTAGGACTCTTTCAACAAAAACCGATGAAAAACATCTTTACTTTTTAAAGTAAAACTAATAATAAGGATCACAAAATGAAAACTTTGTCTTTATATTTATTCAACTTCCTCTGCTCCCCCCTACATTAAACCAAGTGTTTGAGAAGAGTTTCATGAAATCTTAACTTCAGAAGGAATTTCAGAAACTTCCTATTGCAATCTCCAACTAACATAGAAATCCATTCTCTTGATAAATACTTCCACTAACAAAGAGGCCTCTCTTAAAAAGATTGTCCATTCCTTTTCTGGAGAGTTCTAAAAGAGGATAATCAAAAGGAAAGACCCTTCTTTCACTGGAATTTATGTCTTAGTAAGTGTTCATTTCAGATATATTTATAAGTAAAAAGAGTAAACTCTAAGACTCAAAAGTGGGCCATTTCTATGAAATAAGGACACAATAAACCAAAGCTGAAAGATGTGATCAAACTTATCAATTGTTAAAAGACAAGTCTTATGGAAGGAGGCTTCGCCAACTCCAAAACTGACTCTTTTCCAATGCTTAGTGATCATCTGGATACACTTGTGGAATGTGACATTTTGGTCTAACACAAGCACAGAATAATGTGTAGCATATACCCAAATGAAGTGAATCACTAGCAAACAGGTCCTTAAAGTCTACAAAAACCAACCACAGGACTGTAATGAAAGAAAGTGATGACAGACAAGTTATAACATACAGCCAGCCAAATTCTGAACACGGTATTTTGGCTGACTAGTCTTGGACATGGGAAGAATTATGCTGTTCAATTTGCAAGTATTAAAGAGGGAAAGAAGTCATCGATACAGATAGCTGGTTCTATATCAAAGAAGACTAGGAGAGGTGATATTACAGAGCTTCTATGGAGCAAACTGTCAAGCAGTACTTAACTCACTTTCCCCCATAACTAACCATTAGAAAAGAATGAATTTTCAAAAAGTTAAAAAAAAAAATTGCAGTGTTCTTAGTAAGCCATGGCTTTACTCACATATCTGCAAAAGCCTGGACATGCTGATAGAGTCAGCTTCATTCCTTAGGCAAGGCAATAATTACTTTTTCACATGGTGCATGCTCTCTGCAAGCAGTTGCTCACATGTGGAATGGAATGCCTTTGTTAGGGGGTGGGGAGAGTTTACCATAATGTTTTATGCTAGTAGATTAAATCTGCCCCTAAATATAACATAAAAACTACTTTTGATTTACCAGAAGAAACACATGGTACTTTAAGTACAGTCTATGAATATTTTGAACAGTAGGCCTCAAATAGGTAACAGAAGTGTCAAGCATGAGACCAAAAGAGTCAGCTGGGCCTAAATGGACTTTGAAGTTGCTTTTATTACACCATAAACGAAGTAATGTTCACTGTTGCTTTCAGTTGCTGTCGTAGAAGAACCAGAAGTCTTGCGTTGTGGTTCCTGTTTTGCTCTCAATCATGTGTGCCTGATTTTGGATAACCTTTCAGAGGCCTAAGCTGGCTTGTCTATAGAAAGAAGAAAGCTGGATTAAAGTATCTCCAAGATTCATTCAGTCCTTATATTCTATGATTTTTATCTTCTTGAATGGATAACATCACCACCCAGCAGTGGGGAAGAAAAGACATCACTCTCCTAAGCCTTTGTCCATGGAGGTCTCCTGAATAATATATTTCAGAAGAGAAATAGGATGTTAGTCCCCTGACACCCACGTGGGTGTGAATTAATCATCCCACCACTGAGCCATTTGTGACCTTAGAAAAGACTCTTAAATTCCTTTCACTTTCATCCATTTGTAAGTGGCAATAACCCGTCCAACCAACCCGCAGCCCAACCAGACCTCATTTATAAAAATTAATTAGATAACATCTTAGGTTTCCTAGTCCATGGAAGTAAATGTTGTAAAAATGTAACTATTAGGTTGGTGCAAAAGTAAATGCAGTGTTTGCAATTTAAAAGTAATGGGGAATTATCCTCAGCAAACTAACGCAGGAAAAGAAAACCAAACACCACACGTTCTCCTTTATAAGTGAGAGCTGAACAATGAGAATACATGGACACAGGGAGGGGAACAACACTTACTGGGGCCTGTTGGAGGAGGGTGGAGGTGGGAGAGCATTAGGGAAAAGAGCTCATGCATGTGGGGCTTAATACCTAGGTGACGGATTGACAGGTGCAGCAAACCACCATGACACACGTTTACCTATGTAACATGCCTGCACATCCTGCACACGTACCCCAGAACTTTAAAAATGTATATAAATAAAGAAAAGTAATAGCAAAAACTGCGATTACTTTTGCACCAACCTAATGTTTATTTTTTAAAACAATCCATGTAACTAGCAACCTCTTGTGCTGTCATATATAAGCTTTTAAAAAGAATATTTTGAGTGCACTTTGACTCAAGATTTAATTACCGCTTTTCTTTACAACCGTGAAGCTTCTCACTTTAGTTCTGAATGTAGAAGCTGTTCATCAGAATAAGATGCCAGCTTGGGCCACTTCCTTTTCTCTACAGAAGGATTTCACATGGCAAGTTGGAATTTCCTTTATTTAAGATGCTTGAAAAATCTGGAATGGTCTCATTGATTTATTTCTGGAGTGGGAGTGTCCAACCTAAAGGGTCTGCTCAGCATGTCTGTAATTTCTATTTCACACAGGAAAAGTTAATGCCAAGCAGTTGCTCAGCACATGCTAATCAAAATTTCATAGATGTAAAGCCCCGAGTTAGGAACATCCAGATGTATTTAAAAATTGGGTAAAGTGCCCCAGCACATCTCCAGGGTAGCTATGTATATGGTGGGTGGCCACTGGGCTTTAACTGGTGAGTAATGACTAGCATGAAGGATTCTATGGAAGATTCCATTGAACTTTGCAAGACTCTAGCAAACCATGTGGTTTCCTTCCTTCTGTTTCAGTTGATTAATCAATCCATAAGGAGTACCCATTTATGTAGAATTTTAATATTTCAGAGTAACAAATTATGCCCCTCATATTAACATAGCCAGGACAAGATATGAAGACATTGCTGATTTTTTTATTCAATATTAATTCTACCACAGCTATTTTTCACCTTTAAAAATCCAACCATAACACAGACCCAAAAATAGATGATTCAGGCCTCTTGTTTTTAATACATTCTGTGGGGGAATTTTTGGTTAATTTCCCAGAGGTACACAAAACTAAAAAATCCTTCCCCATACTAGTTTTAGGTGGAGCCAGCCCAAAAATTTCCTCATGACCCTGAGTTAACTGAGCTATTTCTGGATGTGAAAAATAAATCTGAACATTGTAGTAGAGGGAACCCTAGGGAGATCTTCCCATTAAGACTTTGGAGTTCTCTTCAGAAGTAAAGAGGAAGAAGTAGACGGCGTAGGGGGCCAGGATTGAGAGGCAAGTCACAAACGAGTTAGCACTAACACTCAAAAGGAGAAGTTAAAGAAAGTAAATTTCTGTTTTCGCTCTGGAACAGGGAAGAGTGAGGAGTCATTGACTCTGAGTCTTCAAGTTTAGGAAGGACCCTGACACAGGGCGATCGGAAGGAGATGGACTGCACTTCCCTGAGGACATGTCAGCAGGAAGGAGACACAAAATTGCAATACTGGAGGCTTGCATTAGGCACCGAGAAGCGTTTCCTGACAGTGAGGGCTGTTAAACACTGGAATGAGGTACCAAGGGACCGTGGGCAATCTCCATTCTTGGCAGGTTGAGAAATTAGATCCTTATCTGCTGGAATCAAAGCTCTGGGGAGAGAACTGGGCAACCTCAAGAGACCCCTTTCAAGCCTAAGAATCTCTACTCCGCCACAGTAGGAGGAAAGTAGATAATTTAAAAATGAAGAGGGCTCGCCACTGACTTGCTTATACATTTCCTTTTTCTGTCAAAACGAGAAATTTTTTTTTCTTTTTTGAGAGGATGTATATCCTGAGGAAATTATTATTTTTTATTTGCTTTTGATAAAAATAGTGCCAACCACTTCTGGGTTTTTTGCAGAACTCACAGGTGGGGGTGAAGAAAACCTTTGACAGTGCTGGCAACAATAGCCCAATATGAGTCCCCCAAGAGGTCTTCATTAAGGGAGGCCTGAGAGGGCAGAGCCACTCAGTGCTACAGTTTGCAAAAATCCTTAGAATGTTGGTCTGTGTGGCTAGAGAAAAGAAAGAAAGAAAGAAAGAAAGAAAGAAAGAAAGAAAGAAAGAAAGAAAGAAAGAAAGAAAGAAAGAAAGAAAGAGAAAGAAAGAAAGAAAGAGAAAGAAAGAAAGAAGCTGCAGGGGTAATTTGTTTTGACAGGGCAGCTACTTCAGGGGTTTGGTCACTGTTGCTGAGCCACAGCATTCTGAGTACTGGGGAAAGGATACACTTACATTCAACATGAATGCTTCTAAGAAAATCGCACGTTTCTTACAAGCTTCCGGATAAGAATTGTGTAGAGTTGTATCGCATCAAAACATGTGGTTTTCACACGCATGGCTGTGCAGATCACAGGATTCTTGCACTTGACAAGAACATCTTGGGAGGAGACCGAGAAAGAAATCTGAACCCCTCTGCAGACGTCTCTTCCCATTAAGGTGATTCACAGCTCAGATGTGATCCGCCCCCTTTCACTGTTCCCATACCTTTAGACCAGTTGTGCTAGATTTTGTTAAGTAAAAATGGAGACTCTGACTGCAGAAAGCGATACAGCCATTCCAGCAAGGAAGGATATGAATCCATTTTGTCTCTTTTAAAATACAGAGTTAATAGGAACTTCAAGATGGTTTCTGCAGCCCTTTCTGAGAGAAGCTGAAGCAAGTGCCCTTAGGGAGTGATTATTATCTGTTCTCTCTTGGTTGTTGTTTTGGGTACAATATGTAGTTTTCCCCTGGCAGCTGGAAAATTATGTTGTGGCAGGAAGGACATCATTCTGCCTGTCTTGAAATGCTTTTCCCAAGAGATCTCAAGCTGAGGCTGTGTTGATAAAACATACACACAGAGAAAAGAAAATATCTTCCTTACTTACTGCTTCTCTCTTTCTCATCATTACACACCTTTGGAAGGGAATAAACTAAATATAGAAATAAAGGACAAGAAAATTGAATGAATGCCTAACTTGAGATAGGCAGCTTCTGTCCATGCAGTGAGTGGGCTAAATTATCGCAGTTTCTATAAAACTCTTTCAGCACCACATGGAAATTGGCCCATCTGCAGATTGGGGCAGCTTTCTGCAACTGACCCAATTGAACTTTTTCAAAATTGTACATATACGCACATCTGAAAGCTCAGTACAACGGACTGTGTGGTAGCTAAGGACTGGTGAAATCCCCAAGGGAACTAGTTATACTGCCTTTCTAGGTCTTTCTAACTCTCAAAAGTTGTGTTTTAAACTCTTTCTCACATCTTCCTACGCATGACTTCACTATTTTATTTGTTGTGCTTACTAGTAACCAAAAATTATTTCAAGGTTCTATCCCAAAGTCCCCCACATTTCTGGTGGTTTTGAAGTTACTCTAATGATTCTCTGTTCAGAAAGGTGGCTCCCACTTATCTGCGATTAGAGCATTTTGTGAACAAACGAGGCTGCAGAAATGAGTGCAGTGACATAAATTCCTACTCACATTTGGACAAATGAGTTTATCTGATGTAAATTGTTCTCCTTTCTCCTCTGAGACCCTGGAATAGGCAGAGGAAAGGGTCTAGGCATTGAACTCCAGTGCACCTGTGATTAAACTTCAACTTACTATGTCTGAGCTGTGTAACTTTAAGGAAATTGCTTACCCTCTCTGAGCGTTAGGTTCCTCCTCTGTCAAATGAAGGTTCAAGTCTCATCCTTACAAGGTTATTGAAGATTAACTGAGATGATGCATATGATGCATGTGGTGTAGAACAGGTACCTGGTGCTACTGATGTCATCCTTTGGTCCATTAGTAAGAACATGTCCCAAACCCAAGTTTGTATCAAGTCCCTTAGAAGAAATTGAAAAGAAGACTCACAAGAATACAAACAGAAGGATAGATACTGATATTAACAAAATAGGCTCGAAAAAATCCTAAAAAGTGACCTCCTTATTTTTCTATCTACCTTCCTGGTCTCTTTCTTTACCTCCTGAATAGTTTGCATGGGTTCCCAGATGCGGACACTGGCTTAACCTCTGCAAGTTGTAACTCTCATTAAAGTGTTTCAACTGTTCTGCTCTTTGCTTCCGGAATAATTAAGAATAGCAATGTCCAGATGCTCTCCTAACCAGTTCCCACATTAGCATCTTCCCTGTTTGCTAAAAAAAAAAAAAAAAAAAAAAAAAAATAGGTGACCTTTTGACCTGATTCATTGGGAAGGCTGTTGTGAACTTCCTGGGTCAGTTGCCTGGGTCAGTTACATTAAGAGCCATCCCACCTCTAAACCTTCCTGGGAATTGTAAAAACCTCCCAGATCCTCAGTAATAATGAGCTTGAAGGGTCCTTCTTCTCATTTCCAAAGGATTGAGGAATTTGGGCTTTACCCAGTAAGCCTGCATTGCACTTTGTCTTCTTACTCCATTAATTCATCACGCAGCATTGGATAATCCAAGAGTTTGTTAAATTCTCTATCTGTACAAAATATTTCCCATTGAATAAATTGCTCATTGAAACCAAGTCTGTCTTCAGAAAGAGTTCTACCAAGATTATATTGATCAGTCTCCAGAGTAATTAGTACATCTATTGAGCACATGCTTCATAGCTGACAAGGTTCTAACAACATTCGCTCAATTCACTCTCCTAACCTTCTATGAAACAAGTGCTTGTGATACAGATAAGGAAAACTGAGGACTTGAAAGTCACAGAGTCACTGAACGGTGGGATGGGGAACAAACTCAGGCTGTCTGAACTCACTCTGATATCCTGCAAAGCAGTTACTAGCACTAACTCTTTCATTCAATTGCTTATGATGGACTCTGCACTGATGTTTTAGAGAAACTGAAATGAAACATGAAAAATACGGTTTTGGTTGATGTTTTTCCTAAGGAATGAGGATGAGGTTACTTCACTTTAATATTACATCTACATTTAATTAGAATGAATGCAAAACTAATGAAAATTCTAGATTTTTCAGAAAGAAGCCTTTTTATTTTCCTGTTTGAGCCAAATCACTACAATGTCTATTTCCAAAAGCCAATAGTGAAAGAGCTGTCCCCAAAGTGAAGAGATCCTATGGGAATTTAAAACCATAATTAAAAACAAACCATAGTGATCATTTCCGTTTGCTGTGACAGCTATTCAACTGCGGTACCTAGATTTCATCTCCACCTAGAAAAAGTGAGTTCTAGTATCTTACTACTTTGAGAAAACTAGTGAGACGGGAGAGTTCCCTGACCCCTTTGTGGGATGTGCGACAGTGGAGTGGGAGGCAGCTCCATTTTGCTCGGCAGAGCTTAAACCCCTTGTGGGAGGGGGAGCATGCAGGTGAGCAGGTGAAGGAGCCGGGATGAGTGTCTTTAGGTGCCAGCAGGAACGAACCCTGTACTGGCCCACAGCAGCCTCTAGGGGTTGCCCCGACCTCTGGAGCCCCAGAGGGCATGTGTTACAAACAATTCTCTTTTAGTATTTGCCATCCACAGATGGCTAAGTGTTAACCGGCTCAGTGGAGAATCCCGGTGGCATACACCCTGCCCTCTTGGTACCCTGATTCTTGTCCAGCATCCAGGAAGAATCAGGTCACATGGACTTGAAGGATGGCGAATGCAGAGGTTTTATTGAGTGATGGAGGCGGCTCTTAGCGGGAGTGGCGGGGAGCTGGAAAGAAGATGGTGCAGAAAGAAGGTCATCTTTCCCTGAAGCCCGGCTGGAGTCATGCCTTCTGAAGTTAAGCCACATCTATCCATAGTCTCTGACACTCAGTTACTCCTTCTTCTCTCCATGTTCAGCTGCTTGACTATCTGCCAGCTGAGTCTGGGGTTTATATGGGCACAAGATACAGGGGGGATGGACAAGGAAAGCCAAAAGGTAACATTTGGGCAGAAAAACAAGGATAACTGTTCTCATTTAGGGCCGTAGTTTCCAGGACTGAGGGTGGGGCCTTTGCCAGGGAACCACCCTCTTCTACCCAGTATTTCCCCGTCTCCTGTCCATATTGCTAGTATGGGAATCATACGGAAAATTTTAAGCCTCTATTAAGTTGGCAAAGCGATTTAAAAATCAAGTCCTAAGCACTGAATTTTCCCAGGCTTTGTCTCATTCTGACTGACTGACTAGCTGTGATCTAACAACCGTCCTTGTGAGGCATAGAAGCTCTCTATGACATTTTCGGTGCAGGCGCCTGAACCTCAGATGGATAACCAGTACAACTAAAGCTTTAAGGGCATTTCTTTTTTGTCTGTTTGTTTGTTTGTTTGTTTGTCTTGAGACAGAGTCTCACTTTGTTACCTAGCCTACAGTGAAGTGGTGTGATCTTGGCTCACTGCAAACTCTGCCTCCCAGATTCAAGCGATTCTCCTGCCTCAGCATCCAGAGTAGCTGGGATTACAGGCGTGTGCCACTACACCTGGCTAATTTTTGTAATTTTAAGAGACACGGGGTTTTACCATATTGGCCAGCCTGATCTCGAAGTCCTGGCCTTACGTGATCACCTGCCTCAGCCTCCCAAAGGGCTGGAATTATGGGCGCTTCAAGGACATTTGTGATGTGCTGAATACTTCTGTGGAATAAGGCATTCCTGGATCCTAATAAATAATGAATATTTATTTTAAATGAATTACGCATCTGTGGTGTTGAACTTGAGCTTGAACAGTGCTAGCTATCAGTTTGTCTTCAGTAGGTTAAAAATCTCCCTCAAAATGTCCTAGTATCTTCAAGTGTGGCTATACCAGATCCGTGCTTAAGGTCTGACCTCTGTGTGCAGTGTAAGAGTGCATTGTTTTTTCTCCTCTGCTTTTAAAAGTCATGTACATTCACTGTAGAAACTATGTCATATAACAAATATTGCAGCCATAAATTATATATTCGATATTTGACCCATGCTGGTAAATATAAATTTAGTATTTTTCACATATATCTTGTACCATATAGTACCAGTTGTTTAATAACAATTTGATATTGTTAAATAACAATTTATTGTGAATATTTTGTCATGTTATTATTCTTCTATTTCATCATTTTAATGACTGACCTATATCCTATCACATGAACATGCCATAATTTTATTTCACAAACCCACTATAAGTGAATGTATTTGTTATTTATTGTGTATAATAAATTAGCCCAAACTTAACAGCTTAAAGCAGCAAACATTTATTATCTCACAGTTTCTGTAGGTCAGAAATCCAAGAACAGCTTAGCTGGGTCCTCCAGCTCAGGGTACCTCACAAGGCTGCGATGCAGGTGCTGGCTGGGGCTGTTTTCATCTGAAGGCTCAAACCGGGAAGGATCTGCTTCTGGGTTCACTCACGTTCTATTGGCAACCTTCAAGTCTTCACTGGCTTTTGGCTGGAGATATCAAATCCTTGTCATGTGGGCCACCCCATAAGGCAGTTTATGACATAGGGCGTGCCTTTCCCCAGATGAGGATTCCAGGAGACAGAATGTGAGAGAAGATACCCCTAATGGAAGGTGCAGTCTTTTCATATCTTCATCTTGGAAATGGCATACCATGATTTTTGCCATATTCTAACTGGTAGATATCAGTACCTAAGGTTTGTCCACACTCAAGTGGAGAGGACCACATACCAAGGCATAAATATTGGAGACAGGGATCACAGAGGACTATCTTAAAAACAGACCACCACAGTGGGCATTGAGGTAACACACACATGCATGCATAGTTCAGACACTAATAACAGGGAAATATTTTTCTAAGTAGCTTAGAGGAAGTGACCAGTTGAAGTTTTCAACACGTGATGTTTCAGCCATTGAATGAAAACAGCAGAAAACCCGTGATGACATTTTTTCAAGTCAGCTTGGAACCTGAGCCAGAAAAATCACCTGTCAATGGACTACTTTGTGGACATTTTCCAGTGTGGTGGTGGATTTAAAGAAGTAAGTTCTGTACCACTTCACTTGTGTCTTCCCCCTAAACAAATCATTCATCACCAGCCCGGGGGCTCATGTCTTCATCGGGCCATTTTGGCAATGAGAGAACAGCCTGTGTAGCCTAGCACTGAGCTTTCCCATGGCCCAAATGCAGGCCATTTTTCCAGTCTTCTCACTACACAATCTGTCTGGTCCATGCCAATGATAGAAGCAGGAGGCAGATAACTCTCCTAGGCAGACAGGGGAAGGTCCCTGGAGAACCTCCAAACTGCCAAAGTCATTGTGCACAGGGAGCTTGCCTAAACATGCCTGTGGTGAAAAATTCCATCCCTTAACACATGCACAGTAAGGGAAATAAATCAATATGAAGTGGCTCAGACTAAGGTCCCACACGTGCACTAAAAGGACAGGGTGGAGCTTCCAGGAATTCATGCCTTATACACATAGGGAACCCAGCCCTATCACCAGATATGCCCTTGTAGTCAACTGTGAAGGGGCTGCCAGGAACCTTCTTTCAGGACCCTCTCTTCGCTGAGAGCTTTCCTTTCACTTAATAATTCTATTCCACTCATTCTCCAGTGTCCACGTGCCTGATTCTTCCTGGTCGTGAGACAAGAACCCCGACCTAGCTGAGCTAAGGAGCAGAAAAACTGCATCACCAACACTAAAAACAATGCCTTTGTATTCTCTTTCTCTCCACCTATTTGTATCTTATCCATCCTCTGAGTTCATCCCAAATTAGCAAAAACCTCCATTCTACTTTCTGTCTGTCACAACCCCTAAAATTGTTCTAGAAATCACTCAAGTATGTCCTATGGTTAGAGGACTCCAGAACTCAGAAGACTGAAAGAGTAAGACTTCAGACAGGGAACAGAGTAATAGAAAGAGAAACAGTAATATCCACATACACAAGAGTGGCTTATGTAGCAATGGCAGCATGCCCAGTACCACCTGGGAGAGGGATTGAGCTGATAAAGCGCTTGAGAAGAGCTCATGTTAAAACAACACGAAACGCTCAGTGAAGCTCAGGAATGTGGAAAGCAAAATACCCGAGAACAAAATATTAATGGTCAAGATGAAGCTCTAGACCTGGACTGAATCATTGATCACTAAGAGGAGCTGGCCCTGGTCACAATGGAGAAATATTGAAATATTAGATACAAAAGAACACATATCTGAATGTAACATACGTAATCAGCCACATGTGTCTATGTTCTTTAATCAGATAAATGTTTGGCTCTTCTCAGAGTCAAACACTTATTTTTCTAAACTGCTAAAGTAAAAAATCCCTGTTGAATCCAAAACACTAACTCTGTTAGGACTCGTCTTCTAGGAGTCCAGGCACAGAGAAGTGAGTTACATAACTGGCCCCAGAACACCTCCATCAAGCTGTGACTCTCACTCTCCATCCATATGGAGGCACAGATGACTGTACATAACTGGGGAGAAGCAAACAAAGTAGATTCTCGGTCCCTCTATTGCTTAGAAGAATAGCAACAGCTCAAGAGCTGATTGAGTGCAACCACTGCAAGCAATCACAGAAGTGTGTTGACTTCTCTTCAGTCCCTGGACATATAAGACCATCCAGATTTGCCTGAGGACTGCAGAATTTCTGGAGATGGCCCCCACATCTGGAAGGTCTTTTTCCTGAAGGCCTTTCAGAAACCCCCAAAGCTATGGGACAGAGTTCTCCATCCTGCGTGTATTTCTTGTCTACCTTCTATTTTTAATAACAATATGTTGGGTACCATGAGAAAAGAAAAAAAGAATCAACTAGAGTTCTTATCCTCACAGTTCTTACCATCCCGCTGGTAAAACAAAGCACGATAACCTTCAAACTGAAGTGGCCCAGACTGAGCAACATGATGAAACCCCATCTCTACCAAAAAAAAATACAAAAATTAGCTGAGTATGGAGGTGTATGCCTGTAGTCCTAGCTACTTGGGAGGCTGAGGTAGGAGAATTGCTTGAGCCTGGGAGGCAGAGGTTGTAGTGAGCTGAAATCGCACCACTGCACTCCAGCCGGGATGACAGAGTAAGACTCCACATTGAAAAAAAAAAAAGATGACGTGGCATAGGCTGCAGTGTACAGTTAAGTACCGAAAGAGTAGGTGATCCATCAACGGGGTGCCATGTTGTTAACCTGCACTCTGGTCTGCTGGCCAACGCAGTGCACAATGACATGAGTCAGAATGCAGGTACACTAGATCTAAAATCAACCTGAGGCGCTTATATGTGTATAATCAACTGAGAAAAGCAGCTAAGAGAAATTGAAGGGGAGGCCAGGAATGAAGGGAAGCACCCTACCCCCTTCTATCTCCAACCTATAGGATGCTAGTGCCTTGATTTCCCCTCAGTGCAGCCCTTTGTTGGGTAGGACCCTCTCATCTCTTTTCATCCCCCATCTTGTTACAGGAAAGAGTGGTATTTAAGTTCTTTTTATTTTTTTCTCAGTGCATTTCAGTTCTGCTTCTTTCCTTGTTCTAGCTCAAACTCATCAAACATAATTTAAAATATTTTACCTTACCTCTTTATTCATTTAGTTCTTCAAAGTTTCCCTTCCCTCCTTGTGTTTTATTATCACCTCTGCATTCTAATCATGTTTCCAGCTGCAAATATCATCACACAACCTTGTTTTAGCGATAGGTTTCCTTTTCTTTTATCCTCTAATTGGAATTTACCTTCAAAATCTTCCAAGATTCCTTCCTGCAGGACCCTAGTTTTATCACTAGCCAGCCTTCCCTCGGATTCACACCCTCTCATGTTAAATCTTTCTCCCTTCAGGAAGCCAAGGTTTTTCCTTAAGGGCTTTGCCTTTAAGCTTCTCTCTCTGTTCCATTACTCATTTCTTAAAAAGACCTGTTTTAGAACCTGAGGTTTACTGTAAAATGCACAGCTAAGTTGTGATGAAAACCAGCTTGTTCCTATAGGATGAAATAATACAGAGTTCACCTTGACTCAACCATATAGTTAGATACCTAGGAAAGAGGGTTGAAAGCAAAAAGAACAAAGTTGCTGTTAAAAAAAAACAAAGAGAGAGAAAGAAAGAAAGAAAGAAAGAAAGAAAGAAAGAAAGAAAGAAAGAAAGAAAAAGGAAGGAAGGAAGAAAGAAAGAAAGAAAGAAAGAAAGAAAGAAAGAAAGAAAGAAAGAAAGAAAGAAAGAAAGAAAGAAGAAAGAAACTTACATTTTATTATAATGGTGCCATATGTTGTTTTTTTCTAAATAAGAAATTAAAAATAGAAATGTGTTTGTTCCATGATTCTTTAGTGAGCAGTAGCTGGTTGGCAAGGAACAATCAGCTATTGAACTCTCCACATAAGGAAAGCCAAGCGTGATCATGTCAGCCCCAGACTCAAGGAAAGGCCATAAATGACTGTCTCCTGTGAGAGACCATCTTGGGAACAATGAGGAACTTGTCTTGGTCTGGACCAGCTAAGTGCCTTCCAGTAGTAGTGACTGCCAGGACAAGCTACAGGAGCAACAGAGAGTCAATCTTCTCAGTTATTCTGTCGGAATTTCCTTATGCTGAGAAAATGAGCCAGGAATCTATCCTGAGGAGGCAACTTTGCTGCAGTTAGAATTAAATATTCAGAAAAGTAGAGAGGGGAGGACCAGTCTATGACATGAATTCTAAGAAATTCCTGAGCATGGGGAAGGAGTGGACCTAAGCGCTAACTGATTTTGCAATTGCACTTACCCGGAACCAGATATATTCTCACCATTTGAGATTTCAGAGTCTGAAAACTTGACACAAAATAATCATCGGGTATTTACTTATTTATTTATATTCATTTAGAGATACAGTCTGGCTCTGTGGCCCAGGGTAGAGTGCAGTGGCATATTCCTAGCTCACTGCAGCCTCAAACTTCTGAGCTCCAACAATGCTCCCGCCTCAGCCTTCCAAGTAGCTGGGACTATAAGTGCATGCTACTATGCTTGGCTGATCTTCAAATTTTTGCAGAGATGGGGGTCTTGCTATGTTGCCCAGGCTGATCTTGAACACCCGGGATGAAGTGATCCTCTCAGCTTAGCCTCCCAAAGCATTGGGATTCCAGGTTCAATCCACCACTCTTAACCCGATATTCTTTAACCATTATAAACAATCTCCCCTTAATAATTGTGTGAACTCAGAAGGAAAATAGAGTGCTGAAAGGCTCATAAGTCATAGAAAGAAATATATCGGTAGTATTAACGGAGGTGGAAAAGCCCCAGATTAGTGGAAAACAGTGTGAGCTACTGAACTGTGATGCCAACCATCATAGAAAATTTTCTGAACTAAGTGGCAGGGCGTCTATATCTAAGGGCATCACTTGGATCCTTTCTAACCACACTAACTCAGACTCTGTTTCTGCATGGAATTAGCATGCAGTGGTGATCTTATGAAAACCATAGTCACCTTGTTTAGATTCTCTTTCTTGACCATTAGAATCACAGAAAAGACTCTTACACACAGTGACTGTTTGATAAATAAGTATGAATCACTGGATTTTTCAGCAGCACCATAAACTAGCCAGCGTTTTGTTTTGTGCCCGGTGGCTGTATTTTGTTAGATTGTGCTAACAGTTCTAAAGAATGCAATGATTCCACCGAAGGCTGTGATTCTGTGAAGTGAAACTCCAAGAATGCATCACTCATTCCAGCATTCAACCAGGCATCATTTCTGTTCTTACAGATGCTCGCAGGGTGTCAGGGGTTTGACCACCTAGAAATAGAAGTCCTCTGTGCTAAGACTGCAAGAAGATACAGTCTAGGAAGCAGAGGAGATGGACAAAGAGCTCAGCAATGTGTGATGCGCCAGGCAAGCAGTTGGCAATGAGATTCAAGACAAAGAGGGGAGGCCAGGCACAGTGGCTCATGCCTATAATTCTAGCACTTTGGGAGGCTGGGGCTGGGAGTTCGAGACCAGCCTGGGCAACATAGCAAGGCACCATCTCTACAAACAAAACAATAAAATAAAATTAACAGGGGATGTTGGTACACACCTGTAGTCTTGGATACTTGGGAGGCTGAGGCCAGAGGATCACTTGAGCCCAGAGTTCAAGGATGCAGTGAGCTGTGACTGCACCACCACACTCCAGCTTGGGGGACAGGGACAGAGAAAGACCCTATCACTTGAAAAAAAAAAAAAAAAAAAAAGGGCAAAGAAGGAAGTGCCCCAAGAGTGAAAAACCTCAGGGTGGAAATTTCTATGCATTACTGTCACAAAAATAAAAAGGCAAGCCACAGACTGGGAGAAAATATTTGCAAAAAGTATCAAATAAAAGACATACCTAGAAAATAGAAACAATTCTCATTATTCAATAATGAGACCAAAGACTGAATTTTTTTAAATAAGCAAAAGATTTGAACAGATACTTTACCAAAGGGGATATACAGATGGCATTTTAGGTACATGAATACATAGTCTTTAGTCATCGGGGAAATGCAAATTAAAACCACAATGAGATACCACACCACTCCCACCCACTGGAATGGCCAAAATTAAAAAGACTGATCTATGAAGTAATAGCAAAAATGTGGAGAAACTGAAATTGTCACATACTGCTAATGGGAATGTACAATGGTAAAACAACTTTGGAAAACAGTTCAACAGTTTCTTACACAGTTAAAGATACACCCACTGAATGATGAGGCCTAACGGTTAGAATCTTGAGTGGAGAAATGTGATTGTACAACCACACGAAGATTTGTTGACCAACGTTCATAGTAGCTTTATTTGTACTAGCCAAAACTAGAAACAATCCAACGTTCAGCAGTAGGTCAATGGATAAGCAATTGCAGAATATTCCTACAGTGGCATGCTATCCAATGAGAAAAAGAAATGGACTATGGACATACGTGACAAAATGAATCAGTCTCAAAATAATTATATCAATGAAAGAAATCAGGCAAAATAAAGAGTACATCTTGTATGATTCGTTTATACGAAATTTTAGAAAATGCAAATTTACCTACAAAGATAAAAAGTATCAGGTTGGTGTGAAACTAAATGCAGTTTTTGCCTTTTTTTTTTTTTTGGCAAAAACCGCAGTTACTTTTGCACCAACCTAATAGATCAGTGGTTCCCTCGAGGGAGAGGTAAGGGGAGAGAAAGGGAGAGATCACAGGGACACCAGGAAACTTGGGGAGGATGAAAATGTTCTTTATCTTGGTTGTGCTGATGCTTTCATGAGTATATACATATAAGGTCAAAATTTATCCAATTTTATACTTTACACATGTGCAGTTTTTTGTACTTCAATTGTACATCAATGTAGTATTTATTTAAAAAAAGAAATGGAACATGTCTTCAGATTCTCCATTATTAAACCATAAAATCTAAAGTTGCTTTAATTCAAAAGTTCCAGTGTTAACGCACATGAAATATGAAATCATTATTGAGATCTCAAAAAAATCGTTAAATTAATCTACTATGCCACAGAAGATAGGAGCGATCTGAGTCAATTTATATTTACATGATGAATTAGATGAAAGGAGTGTTTGGATAGAGCAGGAGACAACAAATTAAAAATTGGTTCACAACAGTCAACCAGGCAAATGACCTAACCTGTGAAGACCTGAGACTCCAGCACCACTGATTGGTTGCAAGCTAAGGGAGGTTTACCAATTATTTCAACTTCTGTGGGGTCAAAGAATTTTAATATAACTATAATATAATCTAAAAATGTCTACAACATAAGTGGTACTGAGGCTCAAACGAGAAAATATATGTCAAAGTTTTTATAAAACTTTAAAGCAACTGGATGGCTCATGCCTATAATCCCAGCACTTTGGGAGGCCAAGGTGGTTGGATTACTTGAGTTCAGGAGTACAAGACCAGCCTGGGCTACATAGGCAGAGACCTCATTTCTACCAAAAATACAAAAAATTAGCCAGATATGGTGGTGTGCACCTGTAGTCCCAGCTACTTGGGAGGCTAAGGCCAAGGGATCACTTTAGCCAGGCAGGCAGAGGCTGCAGTGGGCCAAGATCATGGCACTGCATGCCAGCCTGGGCAACAGAGTGAGAACCCATCTCAAAATTGAAAAAGAAGAAGAGGAAAAGGAAAGAAGAAAGAAGAAAGAAGGAAGAAGGAGAGAAAAGAAAATAAAGAAAAGAAAAGAAAAAAGACTTTAAAGCATATAAGAATGTAAACCAAAAAATTCTAAGCCCCCCAGCCAACCGAATGGATCTCTCTCTTGGCAAAAAGGATTCCAAAGAAACCTGAAAAACTAGTTTAGACCATGATAGGAAGTGGGGGCGGTTGGGCATGGCTCATCATACTCTCCCACTTTCAAAGATCTGAATAGCAAGCATTTGCCATCTATTGTATCTAACGGCTGCAATCTATGAGACTTCATCTACATAATAAAAACCCTGGTCTCCACAACCCCTTATGTTAACCCAGGCACTCTTTTCTATTGATTCCCCATCTTTAAATAATAACTTAACTCTTTAAACCAATTGCTAATCAGAAAATCTTTGAATCTACCTATGACCTGGAAGCCCTTTTCCTCACCACCTCCCCCCCAGCTTCACGTTGTGTTGCCTTTCCAGACCAAACCAATATGTACCTCACATGTATTGATTGATGTCTTATGTCTCCCTAAAACATATAAAACCAAGCCATAACCCAACCACCTTGGGCACATGTTTTCAGGACCTCTTGAGGCTGTGTCATGGATCATCGTCCTTACAGTTAGCTCAGAATAAATCTCTTCAAATGTTTTATGAAGTTTGGCTATTTTCATCAACAAGAATTAACAACCATGTTCTGACTATAATAATTACTGTATGCCTGACAGCATCCTGAGAGCTTTTCCTCATGCAATCTTTCCAACATCCTTCTTGAAAAAATTCCATGACTTCTCCTCCACTGTGGACCAGCACACAAGGGCTTCTGAGAGGTTTGGTAATTTGCTCACGGGCACAAATCCAATGCCTTCTGGAGCTGTGACTTTCTGAGACCCAGGTCTTGCATACTTCACAGGCCATAATTGTGAGCATTACATGAGCGTCTTCTCCTCTGATTTATGTATGAAGGGACTCCAAATATATAAGTAGATGCTTCCACACCCTAGGAGATTGGATTCTCCACTGCGCTGGCTTTCTCAAGCTCTGTGGAATGTGTTGTTGGCTGGAACTTATCATGAAGAGCTTTGCTGTAAAATATATCTGGGGTAAAGTGGGTCTTAAAAATCCTTTCTCTATACATACATGTAGGTAGAGACCATCTCCATTAACAAAAGAGGGAATTATGTCATTCTTATAAAGAAGCTGTACTGTGGGAACATTTATTCCTAAATCGAGAGTAGCCATTTTAACTATGAAAAGAATCTGCCCAGATGAAAGAGGGGTTGCCTGCGGAGCACAGCTGGATGGGGGAAGCAAGGTTTTCTTCCGGGACACCTGGCTTTGTTTATCAGGTGCTTTATTGAGACTTCTCTGTTTCATCACCCCATTCATTTCCTACCCATTCTTCTATATCTCTGCTTTTCTTTTGCAAACGTTTTTCACCTCTCCTCTTCTGAGTCTTACTGTCACAATGATCACTCACTGATAATTTAATCAAATGCATCTAACATCTTGAACTGACAAGTGAAATAGTCTCACAAAAATAAAATGGGGAAATGAAAATGAATAGTAGCTTAAAATGATATCTAGCTGACTTTCAATTTCCCCATTACACTGACAGAAACAGAGAACACAGTAGCAGGAAGATACTCCAAAGAAATTACTTAAAATATCACTTTACCTCTCTCCCTAATCACCTGTTTAGCAAGTGATAATACTGAATTATTAAACTGTTATTTAATGAGTTTCAAAATAATTAATATGAGGTAAAGGGAGAAATTAAGCAAAAGGAGAAATAAGACCATTTATATGCTACACTATGCTATATATATATATACTATGTTATGTGTATTATGTGTAATTATACATGTTTAATATATAATTTTCATTATATATCACAAATAATTACATTTCATGTATTGTTCACTAATATGTGACATATATTATGCTATAGAATAATTACATTATGTATCAAATATGTGTGTGATATTTATTTACGTATTTTTAGTCTGAAGAGTAAAACTGCATCATAAAGATTCTTACTGAATTTTGTTGATTTGGTAAAAGCATGTATCCAAGTGCATATGTTCCGAAGTGCTGTTCTGTTGATATAATAGAAAAAAAAAAAAAAAAACCCTATTATCACAAAGGAATTGTGCTGTGTGTACAGTTAACTCCAAATCATTATTTCACCCTATATAGCATTATTTTTGAGATTTGACACAATTTTCCGGAGGAAAAATTTTAAATGCAAGAATTAGATCTTACCCTTTAGGACAGCCTGCTTGCTGTCTCCCAGACAGTGTATCTTATTTCACATGTGCCCTGTATATTATGGAATTGCCTCCCTTGGGAAAACAACCAGAAGTCCCCAGAAGCATGAGGTAGAGGTAGTCAGGTTCATCTCCAAGTAACAAAGGAAGCTGAGACTTGGGTTAATAAAACAAGCCCAATTTAGTCTGCTCTTGTTTGGAAATTTCACCTTCAAAGGTGTTTTCTGGCTTGAGTTAGATTTAAGTTTCTGGGTATAAGTAGTGGAAGTTGTTTAGATATCCAGCATTTAGTAGACTCCTTTGTGTATTTGAGGAATTCCCTAATTAGGTCTTTGTATTAGTCTATTTTCATGCAGCTAATAAAGACAATTTACAAAAGAAAGAGAGGTTTAATCGACTTACAGTTCCACGTGGCTGAGGTAGCCTCACAATCTTGGCAGAAGGCAAGGAGGAGCAAGTCACATCTTACATGGATAGCAGCAGGCAAACAGAGAGAGCTTGTGCAGGGGAAATTCTCTTTTTAAAACCATCAGATCTCATGAGACTTATTCACTATCACGTGAACACTGTAGGAAAGACCCACTCCCATAATTCAATCACCTCCCACCAGGTTCCTCCCACGACTCATGGGAATTGTGGGAGTTACAATTCAAGATGAGATTTGGGTGGGGACACAGCCAAACCATAACAGTCTTGGTGGGAGATGAGCCTTGCTCCCACTACTGAAGCTAGAAGATGCAGATTACCCCATTTCTCCACCTCCCAGTCATAAAGTAGGTATGTGTGACCTGGGCTCGGCCAGTTAGGTTTTAAAACTGAAGCTGGTGATCAGAGTGGAGCATGGGGAACCAACTCTGGCAGCTGCAAAGCCCACTGCCTGGCCTCAAGGGAAGCAGTGCTGAGGTCAGCAGCACCCAGCTGCAGCCTACTTAGCATGTGCTGGGCCTGGCCTTGACTATGATTTCAGTTATCCAGCTTCTCTTGTTTTCTACTTGTTCAGTTCCTACATCTTTGCTCATCAGTATCATCCATTCAATTTCACTCTGGCTTAAGTTAAAGGGAGTTGGTTTCTCTTACTTAAAACCAAGAGCCCTGAAGGAATACCATAGATGCATCTTTTTCTCAAACTTGTGTTTTGTCCCAATGCAACATTTGTTTCCATAGTCTTATTTATTCTATGTAGAGATAATCATAACTCAAACAGATTGTGGTCTGGGAGTAATATCTGAACTAATAAAAATACTGAATTATGCGTTTTTTCTAAATGCAGTATTACTCCTTTCAAATGTATGAAATGATTGGAATGAGCTTATTCTAATTCCTGGAGGAAAATTATGTTAAAAAATTCATTAAAATGAGCTCTGTTTAGCAAATAAATGACTTGTTAACAAAAAGAGGCTCCTATGGTTTTAAGAGTATGTTGAAAGTTTGGTATCTCAGGAAATTATAAATATCCAGTGGCCTATATTGTTTCTGATACTAATTGAGTAAATGGAAGCTCAGAGGCTGGGATTTGCCTTCAAGGAAATCAATGGGAAAGAAATCAAGATCGTCCCCATTTTCAAACTCTTCTTCTGGGTTAAGACTTTGGTTCCTTTGCTAAGGATGCGGAGATGTAGGAGAAGTAGGGGGATTCTTGTTTAAAATAAAGATATTCCTGGATAATTGATGTATGAGTAAAGTGTTAGGGAATTAGGTTACTATTCATTATGAAAGTAAGTTAGAGGAAATGGGACATAAGAGAACCATGTTTTGAAAGTAGAGTGCTGGGTAATAGCCAAGAGATAGTCCCAGCCTGGGGCCACGAAGGGGCAGCGTGAAGACCCTGGACATAAAGGAGAGATGGGGAAGCTGGGAGGGCAAGAAGACCTTCAAGAGGGTATGGAGGGGGAACAAAGGCTAACTATGACTTTCACTATTTTGTCCAGTTCAGTTCAGTTCCATTGATGCCAGAATTCCTACCCATTCTGAAGCAATGGAACTCTAGTTAACAATAATTTGTTATGATGTAAAAAAAAAAAAAAAAAAGGCCACATTCTGCATTTTAAGACAAGTTAATAAGGCTGGGTGCAATGACTCACATCTGTAATTCCATCACTTTGGGAAGCTGAGGTGGGAGGATCACTTGAGCCCAGGAGTTTAAGACCAGCCTGAGCAACATTGCCACACCCTATCTCTGCAAAAAATAAAAAATTAATTGGGTGTGGTGGTGCTTACCTGTAGTCCCAGCTACTCAGGAGGCTCAGGCAGGAGGATATCCCTTGAGCCCAGGAGTTAGAGGCTGCAGGGAGCCATGACCACGCCACTGCTTTCCTGGTACACAGAGCAAGACCCTGTCTCTCTTTTAAAAAATAAAATTAAATAAATAAAATTTTTTTAAAAAACAGTTTATAAGAAGGTTGGTCTATCCCCTCAGCTTTTTAAGGTAATCTTTTTTTAATGTTCAACCTAAATATCCTTTTATTATCAATTTTTTTACCATTTAGGTCTCTAAATTGTGATTCAAATATGCTGGCATTTTGCCTCAGAAAAGAAAACATTTAGTCCCTGGGCTGGCCGAGAAATAAATAGTTGAGGTCTAGCTTGTTTCTGTTTATTGCTGCTATTGTTGCTGCTGCTGATTTTACATTTTCGCCTCCTGAATCTATCCTTCCAGATCACTGATTATTTCTGAGACTCTTTCTGAAATCTGCCACAATTTGTCAGTATCTCCCCAGCCCTTAACAAACATCTCTCATTTTTTTTTCCCTTGACTCACCTGTTTTGTAAGAAATGAAGGAAGCTTGAACATGAGTGCCTGTCAAGCACAGGGATGCAGCAAGACTCTAGATGCTAGAAACATAACAAGCCAGATTCTCTCAGGGACTAACCGTGCTCCCTGAAGTGAAGCTCATGTCGCCTTACCCGAGAACGCGTAGACTCTCTGGTGGGTCAATGTCAGGTCAACACTGGTAGGATGATGTGAGGCTCTGTACAGAGTCCCAGGAGGAAGGGGAGGTGGAACGACTCAACAGCGTCCATGGTTCTTGGAAACTGCAACTTTAAGCAAAACAACAAATAATGAAAGCAAGTTGACCATAGGCTAATTGATAAAACAAGAATTAAGAACCTATGGCCTATTTCTGATCACAAAAACATGACCAAACTTCCAAAAAGACCCAAAACACTTCTAATATTAAACATTGAAATAAATGTGAGCCGTACTTAACATTTAAGAAAGATGAATAAAAACAAGTAACACAAGGAGCTCCCCATTTATTCCAGTTCAGGATCACGGGCAGTGCAGACTGGAAGACAGGGGCCTAGACTTCAGTTCCTCTTGCCTTGGCCTTTGCTGGGAATGAGACTATCAAACTTTCAGTGTTCTTATCCACCTCAGAGGGTGGCTGCAAAGATGCAAAAGATTATTTCAATATCTCTCTAAGCAAATATGGCCCAGTGGAAAGTGTAAGGGCTATAGCACCAGCAGACTTGAGTTTGAATCCCAGGCATTCTGTAGCTAAATGGCTTCAGTCAAGATCTAAGCCTCTACTTCTTTGTCTGTAGAATAGGAATAATACCAGCATCATAGGGTTTTTGTGAATATTAAATAACAATGTGTAAGTTGCCTGGCACATATGAGGTACAAAATAAACGCTAACTCTTTTCTAAATATAATTTCAACTTGTATTTTAGATTCGGAGGGTACATGTGCAGGTTTGTTACTTGGGTATATTGTGTGATGCTGAGGTTTGGGATTCAATTGATCCTGTCAACCAGGTACTAAGCATAGTACCCAACAGTTAGTTTGTTAACCCTTGTCCCCTTCTCCCTCCCTGCCAAGTCGTCCCCAGTGTCTATTGTTGCCATTTTTATGTCCATGAGTATACAATGTTTAGCTCCCACTTATGACAGAGAATATGTGGCATTTTTTTTTTCTGTTCCTGCTTTAATTCACTTAGGATAATGGCCTCCAGCTGTATCTATGTTGCCCCAAAGGACATGATTTCATTCTGTTTTATGGCTTTGTAGTATCCCAGGGTGTATATGTACCACGTTTTCTTTATCCAGTCCACTGTTGATGGGCACCTAGGTCCATCCCATGTCTTTGTTATTGTGAGTAGTAATGCTAGTTCTTTAATCCTTCTGTTCTCTCCCAAGGTGAAGTATTAAGAATTAATCTTGAGAATTAATGTTGCAGTTATTAAATGTTGTAATAAAGTATTAAAATAATGCTTCAAAAAATGTTCTGTATGCTATAAAGAACAATATAAACATAAAACATTTTGAAAGCTAATGCACTAGTCGGGCACAGTGGCTCACACCTGTTATCCCAGCACTTTGGGAGGTTGAGGTAGGATGATCACTTGAGGCCAGGAGTTCAAGACCAGCCTGGGCAACACAGTGAGATCCCATCTCTACAAAATCCTCCCCCGAAATAATTAAACTAAAACAAAAACAATTGCATCCTTTTCCGTCTACCATTCTATTTCCTAACCTCCCTTCCACAGAAAACCCAAGGAACTGTCAACACTTACTGTCTACTTCTTTACTTCCTATTTGGTCCTCAAGTAGCGGCCACTTTCACTACTCCCTGGACACCATTCTCACCTGTTTCCACCAATGACTTCCTAATTGCTAAGTGCACTGGGCCTTTGACTTTATTTTAAGCCCTCTGCAGTGTTGATCAATGTCGGCAACCCTTCCTTTTTAAAGTATAATATTTTCTTTAGATAGACTATATTTTCTACATTTTTCTCCTATCTCCTTTGACCTCTTAAACATTCCCCTGCTCTCCATTTCAATCTTATTTGAAGGTTCCTCTTCCCCTTCCCGTTCCTTCAATGTTGATTCTGACATTACTCTACCCTAGGCTCATTTCTCTTCACTCTTCACCTCTGTATCCTAGTAAGTATCCCATCTACTCACTAAGTTGCCCAGAGAAGCAGTGCCCATGTCTGTCTCGGGCACTGTTGCATCCGTAGACCCTTGAACTTCTGTTTAGTGAAGGTCCCAAGGGTGACTAGCTGGTAAAGGTAAAGAGAACTATGGGTCCAGGGGAGCAAAGGGCTGATGCTCAACTCAGGAATGATCTGTGCTTCTGCAGCAGCAGGCACCTAGTAGGTTGGCTACTAAATGAACCAAACAGAAAGAATTACAATCTGGGGAGCCCAAGTTCAGGGAGGCTTGCTGCAGCTTTGAGAAAAACGGGGTCATGATGCTGGAAGGTCATGGGCCCCCTCTATATTAGTCCGTTCTCACACTGCTAATAAAGACACACCTGAGACTGGGTAATTCATAAAGGAAAGAGGTTTAACTGACTCACAGTTAGCTGCACTGTGGGGAGGCCTAAGGAAATTTATAATCATGGTGGAAAGGGAAGCAAATACGTCCTTCTTCACATGGTGCTAGGGAGAAGAAGAATGAGCAAAAGTGGAGAAAATCCCCTTATAAAACCATCAGATCTCTTGAGAACTCACTTACTATCATAAGAACAGCATGAGGGTAAATGTCCCATGATTAAATGACCTCCCACTGGGTCACTCCCACAACACATGGGGATTATGGTAACTACAATTCAAGATGAGATTTGAGTGAGGACACAGCCAAACCATATCAACCTCTATAGAGATCTGGGCCACCAAGACATCATTGCAGGATGGACCAGCATCACCTGTCAGTCTGCAGAGGACAGGCTTTCAACGGCAAGTCTCTGTGGCAATGAGATTTCAAGGCAGTCTGTCCAAACCTCCCCAGAGAATTTGTACAAGTTAGCCACTGGAGGGTAAAACTCAAGAGGAAGGTACTAGTTTTCCTATTCATAAAGCAAGTGAGCAATTATGTCATTCGCTGAAAAACACAAAAGAGAGGAGATCATATTTATACTTTAGTTATGACGCCCAGTGTAACTGGCATCATAGCAGTCACCCCGGCTAAAATACCCTGATATTATAGTTGTTTCTCAATAAATATAATACTTATTAGGTTTATTTCTCTGCACCCAGAAGCCTCAGCAGAAAAGGGAGCTAACAGAATATGCATTCTCTGTGACAGCCTTTAAAATGAGTAGCAAATTTACAACTTGCTTGTATTTCTCATCGAGGTGCTGTGGCAAATATGTGCTCCCTTGAGATCCCTGAAGGCAGCAAACACTTTGACAGGCTCAGTAAATAATGAGGAAGCCCCTTACAGGATGTCATGCCATGTGATGGCTCCAGACATGCTACTTGCTATGACGTGATGGAAACAACTTGCTGAAAGACCAGAGGCATTCAGTGCTGCTTCTATGGAGCTCCTGGCATCAATGTCACTCCTGAGCCTGGTTGAGACTGGAGCTAAAAGTGAAAGCAGACATCGTTCCTTCAAGAAATTGATAGAGTGTAGATGCATCCAATAGTTGGTGTTCACATAGTAATGTGTCTCTCAGGTAGAAGGTTCCCTAGTCTGTCTCAGGGGGCCACATCTTCTTGCCTTCCTATTCCACTCAAAAGGCAACCTTACCATCAGTCACCATCTTTGGGACCCCAACAAAATGGGCAACTCTTGCCTTTCCCTTTTCCATCTCTCCTCCTTTTCTCACATTGCCCCTTCTCAACCAAATAATTTGGAGGAGCCATTGCTTAGCCCCTCACCAACAAAGCCTATGTCTAGACTTGCCCTGACATTCACATCCCACCCCCCACCCCACCTGTCTACACCAAATGTCATTGTCCACGTAAGTCAGTTTTCTCAGGGAATGAGTGCTTTGCTGTGCTGACTGGTTAATATGTGTATTTTTATTTTTTAAAACATCTTTCATAGGCCAGATGCAGTGGCTCACACTTGTAATCTCAGTATTTTGGGAGGCCAAGGTGGAAGAATTGCTTGAGGCCAGGAGTTTGAGACCAGCCTGGGCAACATAGCAAGATCCCATCTCTAAAAGTAGAAAAACAAAAATAGCCAAGCCCAGTGGTAAACACCTGTAGTCCTAACTACTCAGGAGGCTGAGGTGGGAGGATTGCTTGAACCCAGAAGTCCAAGACTATGGGGAGCTATGATGGCACCACTGGACTCCAGCCTGGGTGACAGAGCAAGACTCTGTCTCAAACAAACAAACAAAAAAACTTTCGTAGACATGTTTAAACTAAAGTTTTGAGATATAAATCAGTGACCTACAAATGAGGGCTGAGTAGGTAGGGGGTAGAATAGAGTGACTGTAGGCCTCCTCAAGATGAACTGTGGTACTACAAAGACGGTGTCCTCTTTCCTCCACTGCTAAAACTCTCAAAAATCATATTAACTCACAAGTTAAAGTAATAATGCCTCGTTAGAATTTGTTAAACATTAAACACAGACAGCCAACTAACTGCCTCCCAGATTATTCACAGGCAGTTCCAACTCAATACATTCTTATTTAAATTCATTTTCTATGTACCACCTTCCTCACCACACACATATAGACATGCACACTGTTACTAAAGTAACAATCTACTTCTCCTTCCCTTCAGACCTTCTCCCCACTCCTAAACGCCATTTGAAGAAAGATGAGAGAGAAAGAGAAACAACTCAAGATGAGGAAATGCCCCTCTGAGTAAACCTGTACTTTGAAACTCGAAATATTTATTGTATAAAGATTATTTTTACTACAAGAGGCTGGGTTACCTTTAAATGACTTGCACATTTTTTTTTTTTCCAATCAGGAATGGAGGGTCCAAAACAGAAAAGGTCAATTATAAGAAACTTTCAATTTTCCCCTTCTGTTACATGTTAATTTTCTACCTTATTTCAGAAAGAATTTTTTAAATGTAAAAATACAGGGTAACAGACATTAAAAGTGGGGAGAACAGAAGAAAGAAAACACGGAGAGTAACACAAATAGACGCAGTGCTGATGACAATGTGCATTCCATAATGAATTCTTCACTTACAACTCCTGAGCTACAAGGTAGGTTTATGATTCCCAGCAGCTAATGACAAAAGCGTCCATGACATGCAAAACAAACCACTGCTTAGGAGAAGGGCGGCTTTCTCTTCAGGAAGTGGGAGGGTTCCTTCTAAGTAGGACAACATTCTTATAACAGACTCATAACAATTTACATAGGACCATGTCTTACAGTAGTCTACTTCTTCTAGTACCCTCCTTTGCATCAAAACACCCTTTCGAAGAAGCAATCTTTTCGGAGACCTCTACAGTATAATGCAAGCCTTCAGGCTCCAACTTTAGGCTCCCTTGTTCCAGGAGGTGAACTTTAGGATATCCTATGAAATGTATGGTCTTGGCATACATTGATCAACTCAGTTGATCAATACTGTTCAATACCCCAAACGAACACTGAATAATAGTAAATACCACTTGGCAAGTGGCAAGAGTGTAGCAGTTATACACCCATCTTCCATTGCAGATGAGCTGAGAGTTTCACTGGTACCTTTTTGTGGATCACCAAAAATGAGACACCATGCTCCCAAAGTTCTGGTAAAACAGTATGAACACAGATCGATTTTTAAATAAGTGGAACCAGATGACCACTTCAGGAAACCAATCACAACAAAAGAATGTTTCATTCTGAGAAGGGCTGCTTCCTCCTGTGCCCTCCAAAGTAAACGACTTGGAAATATGTCCCAAGGGAAAAAATGAGGATATGTCTTTGCAAGGATGCTATCTATGAACCAGATTTTTAAAAGGGATAATACTCATCAAATAGAATAGCTTTAGTTTTGCATTTTTCTGATAATATCTAACTAATAGTTCCTTTGCTGTGGTAATCACTGCTATTCCATTTTTCCTCCTTCTGGGCAAATAACAGGATTACACTTTACTGTCCCCTTGGAAGTTAGGCATAGTTGTGTGACTTACTTTGGTCACTGAAATGAGAGGCAAAACAATATGTCACCCCCAGATGGAAGATTTAAAAGCCAGTATACAATTCTACACAATCCCTTTTCCTCCCTTGGCAATCATTAAGATACAGAGGTGGAGCTTTCTTTTATCAGGTCTATGCAGGGAAGGCTTTCAACAGCTACCCTATTCTGCCTCTCTATTTCACCTGCACTGGGCTACGTATTCACATACTGCTTCCTACTTGGCAGCCTTTGTATCTGTTACACTGTCAGCCTGGAATGCCCTTTCTTCTATCCCTTCAAAATCCGCATAGATAACTCCTTCTTCTAAGACACAACTCCAGCCACCTCTTCCAGAAGGCATTCCTGAATCCTCATCCCATCCTTGTCCGGCATTTGAGACATTTTTTTTTAAAACCTTAACTCCTTTTTGTATTTCGTATTTCATTTTTAATTTCCTGGAATGGGGGGTACACAGTAGGTGTATATATTTGTAGGGTACATGGCTGCACGTTGATTTAGCCTTGCTTATCAACTTGAAATGATCTTCTCTCCCTCACTGAATTTGGAGCTCTCTGAAGAAGAGACTGGCCTATTCAGAATCTTGGAATTCTCAGCTCTCAACTCAATACCTAGCATGTAATATGTGCTCAATAAATGTCTATTGGGTGAATAAATGACTGCCTTAATGAATGAGTGAATGAAAATGACGATGTATTTTGGGAAAGGAGAGAAGTCTTGTCTCTAAGGGCCATGTAAGTATGAATATTGGATGTAAGTCTTTTTTTTCTTCTTATGTCCAAGTTTACCACCCTTTTCAGAAAAGAAACTTCACTGTGGGAAATTCATTGTTTAGGCTTTCCAAGTTTTGCATATTAACCTGAGTAAATTCTAGTGACAGCGCTGGTCCCTGTTTCAGTGTGGTGACATTAGGCAAACCCACTAAACACTATTTCTTCATCTGTTCAGTAGGAAAACAGATCCATGTATCTCTCTGCCTCTAAGTGCCTCCCTCTACCGAAAAACAACCCCAAATAACATTTTGAATTACAGGTACAAAGTAGTTGGTCAAGTAGCCTTTGAAATGGAGCCAAAGAACAAAATCCCAGAATAAATATCTGAAGTAGCAATGATGTGTATTTCATGCCTCCAACCTACTGATAAAAAATAGGCTGGCGTTTCTCATAAAACAACTAGTATACCAGCATTCTCCCCTCTGCTTGCAAAGGTCAAGGTTTAGGGTGTGAACAGTGTCTCTCCCATTATATTTATGTGTTCAGACATTGAAATGGCATTTCGGGCTGGTTTATAAAGAAATAAAAAAAGGTCAAGAATTCGTTATCTTCATTATTTCCCCGTTTACACAATAAATAACCATGGGTGCTCTTCCCTATTCATGTTGCTTAGTGACAAGAGCATCACCTTCTCTCTTCTCAACAAAATATATTAAAAAGCAAACTTTTTAGGTCAAACTTTCTCAGTGTCTCAGGAAATGAGAAACCACCCACAAAACAATTGAAGATCTTTCTAAGGGTAACATGAACTTTACTTTTGCTGATAGATCTTTTGTGAGGGAGGATGGGGGCTATTGCACATTTCATATTCTTAGAATAAATATAAGTGTGCGAATAAGCTCTGGTCATAGAAACCTGCTTGGCTGTAGTCATCCTTTTGAGGCTAAGTAAAGGACAAAAAATGTTGGACTTTCTCTCAAGATGAAATGCTGCATTCTGAATTAGCCCAGTGGAGAAATCCAGCTGGAAGGAGTACCACAGGGTTACAGGTACTGGGGACGATGCATCACTATCAGGAAACAAATGCCAATATAGACCATATCCTTGCAAGAATGAGCTCATTGTCACACTGGGGTGCCCTCCAAGAGAGCAAGATTGAAACCTTCCAGGCACCATTCTTCTCCAGCAAGATGTTAAGAAGAAGAATAATGCTACCTGGCAAGGAGGGAGAACATGACGCTTATTCATGATGACAAGAGACTCAGCTAGCAGTTCACAATTTTTCTGAATCATTATTTTATAGATGAGCTCACAGAGATCCTATGCAGTCCCACAATCTGACACAGCAGGACTGGAGTCTGATTCATGGGCTCTCCTAGCCATGCATACATTCAGAGGGACAATCAGACCCTACAGCCTAGAAAAGCCAGGAGCAACTGTGTGAGTCCTTGCCCACCCCTTTTTAAAATTTTTACTTTTTGAGACAGGGACTTGCACTGTCACCTAGGCTGGAGTATGGTGGCACAATCATGGCTCACTGAAGCCTTGAACTCCTTGGACTCAAGTGATCCTCTTGCCTCAGCCTCCTGAATAGCTGGGACTACAGGTGTGCCCTAACATACCTGGCTAATATTTTAATTTTTGGCAGAGTTGGGGTTTTGCTCTGCTGTCCTGGCTGATCTCAAACTCCTGGCCTCAAGCAATCCTCCAGCTTCGGCCTCCCAAAGGGCTGGGATTACAAGTATGAGCCACCGTGTCTGGCCCTCACCCCTTCTGATAGTGGTTCAGTAATGTGAAGAAGCAAATTGCCAGATGCCTTTGAAGAAAGGAAAGAACATGCGGTTTCCAGAACATGCACTTTCAGAATATTTCACTTGATACCTTAGTTTATGGTATCCCATGTTGAGAGGCTGAGATTCAAAATATGACTAATAGCAGAGAAAAACAAGAGCAGTGAGATGGGGGAGACTGTGGGCTTCAATGTTATTCAGATATCTACTTGTTGTCTTAACTCCTCCCAGCAAAGTCTGCACCCAGAGGTGGGTTCTCCCCTAGAGACTCCCGGCACTGAGGAAATAGTTTGCACTGAGCTGGTCGTGGTGTAGATAACTTGGGTTTCATTAGGGCCCAGGAGTGAATGAGGATCGGTACCTGCCTGTTTAGTTCACAAACTACACCTCTCCCGCCTCTCTCAGCAGCACCAGCTGCCCCATAGCAATCATTTAAAAGCCAATCAGAATCTACCCTGCAGCTACCTTTTCTCCCCTTGGCTGTAATTCCCCACCCTGTCTCCAGCAAATAACCTCAGCTCACCAGTGTCTCCTAGGTGCATAGCGAGTAGCATTCAGTGTCGAACATCCACATAGGAAAGCTTATGAAAACACACACAACAATGTGCACATCCGTAACTGATGGATAGTGGACCATGGTCCATTACATAGAATTCCCACGTAGGTTTTCCATGTTAAAGTCTTGGGGAAGCCTGGCCGGTGGCTCACACTTATAATCCCAGCACTTTGGGAGGCTGAGATGGGAGGATCGCTTGAAACTAGGAGTTCAAGACCAGCCTGTGCAAGGTAATGAGACCTTGTCTCTGCAAAAAATAAAAAATCAGCTGGTCATGGTAGAGTGTGCCTGCAGTCCCAGCCACTCAGAGGCTGAGGCAAAGGATTACCATTGCACTCCAGCCTGCATGACCCTCTCTCAAAAAAGAAAAAACACAAAGTCTTGGGGAGATAGTGGAGGTGCAAAAGTCATTTGCAAAAGAACATTTTTTTCATTCAGAATCTCTGAAGCCTATCAGAATTTGCCTGCTTTTGCAAGAAAAAGATCTGTTTTGCTCAGATTCATCTCATTGTTAAATAAATCTTCTCTTTTCTTTCTTTCTTATTCCAAAGTGGCCCCAATCTCCTCTTTCTCCCTGATCTGTTTTTAAGAAGTAGATCATCAGCCTAACAGCCACATTTGAAATGCATCCATAAGGCATGAAGAAAGCATTCAGGAGTATAAATTCTCTAAATAAAAGTGTCAAGCTCCTAGTAAAATAAGATGGATTTATTTTTCTTTTGTATATCTACAGCATAATTTGTTTCCACCATTTGAAGTCTCGTTCAGAATACCAGATTCACGGTTTCTTCCTAGCAGAAAACATTAGCCTAATTCCTCCACTTAAAATGATTTAACTTCCCTGCAGATGTCCTAAGCAGGCTTGGGGTATGTTCAGAGGCTCTCAGCAAATTAGCTATCATACTGTCCTGAGATGAGTAGACCCTTTGAATGCTTAAAGCAGATTATTTAAAAGAAAGAAAGGAAGCAGACCAGCACTAGAATAATAATTTTTAAAAACCTCTCCAGTCATTTGTAATGCAGCAAAATTTTCACTTAAAGAATGGCTTATTGTTTCCCAGATACAGATACACCAAAGGTCATACCATGTCTCCCGAAACAACTGTCTGCAGTAAAGGCTAAATGTAATGCACTTTGGCCATGAGGTATAAGTTAATGCCATCTCTCAGATTCTGTTCAAAAGAGATCCCATTACTTATTCAAATTCAATAGTAGGGCCTGGTGCCTTGGGCCTCCATTCACAAGCTGGAAGGAATATGGGTCCTTCCATTTGTCTTCTTTTAAGTTATCAGAAGATGATCATACTATATAATCAACAAGCTATTGAAAGGAGCCACGCATTTCTGTAAACTAAGTTTAATGCTGTAATCAAATCAAACTTACAGTTGTATTTTAGGGTACAAACTTCATGATTGTATATCATAGTAATTAAGAATAAAACTGATGAGTTTATGCAAATGAATTTAATTAGTATCACGTTTATGTAAGAATTGGGTTTGGCTGCTAGTGACAAAGAATCCAAAACAAAAGAGATATAAAAAGGATAGATATTTATTTCTCTCACACATAAAAGGATTCTGGTGAGAAGATTTAATTCTCCTCCCAGGCACAGAGAAATGGTGGTTTCTAAGTTTCCAAGGTCAATCCACATCTGTTAAGAGGAAAATTTGAACACAGCACGGGACTCACTGAGTAGAGTGACCAACTCACCTGGTTTGCCTGGGACTGTCCCATTTTAGCACTGAGAGGCTGCATCCAGGGAAAATCCTCAGACTGTGGGACTGCACCCCACCACCAAGGGCCTCCCCACAGTCAAGGGAACAAGACACATCTGGCAGGGTGTCTTCGCTAAAGTCCCCCGTCCTGGTCCGCACCTGGTATTAGCTCTTGTCAACTCAGCTAGTCCCTGCATCTAGTCCTGCCTCCTCCATCACTGACTCAACAAATACTTGTTAAGCACCCGTTTTATCCAGGTCCAGGTCCACCTCACACCGCACCCTCTTCCTAATAGAATTTGGTTCACCAGGGACACCAGATGCCATCTCCTACTCCTCCTCTTTCCTCCATGGAATTCAGGTCACCATGAACTGAAAAGGAGAAAGAGACCATGAGAACTCTGTCTGAACAAGAGAAGGCAAAACCCAAAGTCCTCAACTGTCAAAATATTTGAAAAATATTGTGGATGAATATGAAGTGACTTCAAAAGGTTTCCACAATATATTGTTAAGTGGGAAAAAAAATCAATTTATAGAATAACTTGAACAGTATGATCCCAGTCTACAAAAATATGTATGTATGTATGTATGTATGTATGTATTTTAAAAGCATATTGATAGAAAGGCAGACTGTTGCCTCTGAGTTTTGGACCAAGGGAGGAGGTGCTGTGATGGGGAGAAGTCCCATTCAAAAGCCACTGTGGTAAGATGCCACCTAACCCCCATCACAATGGCCATTACTTAAAAGTCAAAAAATAATAGATGTTGGCACAGATTTGATGAAAAGGGGAAGTGTATACAATGTTAGTGGGAATGTAAATTAGTACAACTTCTGTGGAAAACAGTCTAGAGATTTCTCAAAGAGCAAAAAGTATATCTACTATTCAATCCAGCAATCCCATTATTGGACATCTACTCAAAGAAAGATATATATATAAAAGACACCTGCATGCAAATGTCTATTGCAGCACAATTCACAGTTGCAAAGATGTGGAATCAACCTAAGTGCCCATAAACTGATGAGTGCATAAAGAAATTGTGGTGAGTACACACACACACACACACACACATACACACACTGTATTAGTCTGCTCTCATGCTGCTAATAAAGACATACCTGAGACTGGGTAATTTATAAAGGAAAGAAGTTTAATTGACTCACAGTTCCACATGGCTGGGGAGGCCTCACAATCATGGCAGAAGGCAAAGGAGAAGCAAAGTCACATCTTGCATGGTGGCAGGCAAGAAGACACGTGCAAGGGAACTCCCCTTCATAAAACCATCAGATCTTGTGAGACTTATTCACAACCACGAGAACAGCATGGGAAAGACCCACCCCCATGATTCAATTACCTCCCACTGGGTCCTTCTCATGGCACATGGGAATTATGGGAGCTACAATTCAAGATGATATTTGGGTGGGGACACAGCCAAACCATATCTCACTCTCACACACACACACACACACACACACACACACGCATGCATGCCATGGAATACTACTCAGTCATTAAAAAAAAAAAAAAAGAGGAAAATAATGTATTTTGCAGAAACTTGGATGGACCTGAAGGCCATCATCCTAAGTGAGGCAACTCAGGAATGGAAAACCAAATACCACATGCTCTCACTTATACATGGGAGCTGAGCTATGGGTACACAGGGGCATACAGTGATATAATGGGCATTGGAGACTCAGAAGGGTGAAGTGTGGGAGGGGGATGAGGGATGAAAAATTATGATGCACAATGTTCACTATTCGAGTGATGGGTACACTGAAAGCCCAGACTCCACCACCATACAATGCATTCATGTAATCAAAAACTACCTTTACTCCTAAAGCTATTGAAATAAAGCAAAAAAACACTTTTTTTTTTAACAAATTCAATTTTGATAAGATTAAAAAGCAAAACATAAAACTGCTGCGAAGGCAGAATGGAAAGACTTGGTGAATTTGATGTACAGAATAAGGAAGAAGGAACAGTCAGACATTGGGCAGCCTGGGTGGATGGAGAACAGAGGGACAGTTAAGAAGAACAAGGATTGAGAGGGAGGAGGAAGGGGGCAGGAAAGCGATAGCTTTCCTTTGAAACGTGGGACTTTAGAAGGCTGTGGGCCCTTTGGGTCAAGATCTCCAATGTACAATTAGGAACACAGAACTGGAGCTCAGAGGAGAGGGAGTTCCGGAAATGCAGATATTAAAATCATTCACCTGGCTGGGCGCTGTGGCTCACGCCTGTAATCCCAACACTTTGGGAAGTCAAGGTGGGTGGATCACCTGAGGTCAGGAGTTCAAGGACAGCCTGATCAACATGGCGAAACCCTGTCTCTACTAAAAATAAAAAATTAGCCTGGCATGGTGGCACACACCTGTAATTCCAGCTACTTGGGAGGCTGAGGCAGAAGAATCGCATGAACCCGGGAAGCAAAGGTTGGAATAAGCCAAGATCACACCACTGCGCTCTAGCCTGGGTGACAGAGAGAGACTCCATATCAAAAATAAATAAATAAAAACAAAATGACGCACCTCAATCTAAGAGTCAAAGCCCCAGCAACACATGAAAAACACCAGCCAAACAGGCACGGTGGTTCACACCTGCAATCCCAGCACTTAGGGAGGCTGAGGCAGGAGGATCACTTGAGCCCAGGAGTTTGAGACCAACCTGGGCAATGTAGTGAGACCTTGTCTTTACAAAGAAAAAAATTAAAAATCAACCAAGCATGGTGGCATGAGCCTGTAGTCCCAGCTACTTGGGAGGTAGAGGTGAGAGGATTGCTTGAGGACAGAAGTTCAAGATTAGCCTGGGCTACATAGGGATAACTCATCTCCAAAAGCAAACAAGCAAACACAACAAACAGCAGCTAAACTATCAAAAAGAGGAGAAGAAAGTCAAAGGCAGAATGTTGAGAAACACCTACCCCTGAGGCATCCCTCAGAGGAAGAAGAGGAGACAGAATTGGAAACATTTAAGGCAGGAGCACAGAGGCACTCCAGCAGATGGGGCCAAATAAATGAAAAATGGACAAGGAGAGAACGAGAAGGAAACTCCACTTGATTGAGTCTGTCTTGGGCTGGCCTCTCACTCTCTGGGCTCTGAGGGTTTACAGTGACTCATGAGGGATCTCATGGGATCTCTAGAGATACCCTATGTGGGTGATGTTTTACCTTCAGTAAAGACAAGCCTGGGACATTCCCTTCCTTGTCCTCTCTTCTCTACTCTAATCTCACAGAGATAGAAAACCAGAGTATCAGGGGATGTGGCTGGCAAATCAAAGCTCAAGTTGGAGAAATCAAAGTCAACCACTGCCCTCCCTCCCAGCACCTACAGTGGTAGGGAAAAGGGTATAGCTGTAACCTTGAATGAAGTGGCAACTTTTGGCGATACCTCTGAATGAGACATTAATTACTGATTAGAAGACTTTTCATTCCCTGAAGGTGACCATAAAAGTCATGGTGATCCAGGAGCAAGAGACTAATTAGCTCCACAGAACAAAGGAGCGATAGGAGACAAAAATAAAATGGCTTAATAATTACACCCTGAAGCCATACTTGTTCAACATCGTGGTTATAAAAGAATAAAGATATTGGGACCACTGCTTTTCCCATGGGTAGCAGGATGTTGAACAGGACTTCTTCTGTTGTCTCGGAGTTGTGGCCAAAAACCCAAGGTTGAAAACAGTAATACTAACGGCCCCTAAAGATAATTGACTTGGATGGAAGCCAGAGACTTCTCCAAGGCTGTTTGACCTTGTTACAATCAATCCATCATTTGCCCCCAGTTCATATTTGCAAAAAACTATTTGGAATTGGGAGTTGTTGACTTAGATGAAAGGTGCTGGGGCCTCTTCTCTCTCTTCCCCACTAGCAGGTGAAGGGGCAATGTATTCTTCAGTTTCTATTGCTTTCTAACAATTGCCACCAACTTAGTGGCTTAAAACAACATGAATTCACTAGCTCACAGCTCGGTAGGTAAGAAGTACAGGCACCATGTAGCTGGGTTCTCGTTTAGGGTGTCACAAGGCTGTAACCAAGCTGTTGATTGGCTGGGTTCACATCTGATGTTCCAAGTCCTCTTCCAACTTCATGTGGTTGTTGGCAGGACTCAGTTCCTTGCAGCTGTAGGACTGATGTTTCCACTTCCTTGCTATCAGTCAGGGGCTGCTCTTAGAGGGCACCCACATTCCTCACAACATGACCCCTCCGTCTTCAAAGCCAGCAAAGCTCCCATGTTGAATGCTTCTCATGTTTCAAATCCCTTTCCATGAAAAGCCAAGCCCCTTTTTAGCACTTTCCTGATTAGATCAGACCCACCCTCCATAATATCCCTTTCTTTCTTTTTTTTTTTTTCTTTTATTTTTGAGATGGAGTATCACTCTTTTGCCAGGCTGGAGTGCAATGGTGTGATCTCGGCTCACCGCAATCTCCACCTCCTGGGTTCAAGCGATTCTCCTGCCTCAGCCTCCCTAGTAGCTAGGACTATAGGTGTGTGCCACCATGCCCAGCTAATTTTTGTATTTTTAGTAGAGACGGGGTTTCAGCATGTTGGCCAGGATGGTCTCGATCTCTTGACCCTGTGATCCACCCACCTCGGCCTTCCAAAGTGCTGAGATTATAGGCGTGAGTCACCATGCCCAACCCATAATGTCCCTTTATTAAAGTTCACAGTGCCATATGTCAAGGACCTATTGCAGGAGCTGAGTCCATCATAGTCGTAACCTTGGGGATTGTGCAAGGTGTCCACATCAAGGGCAGGCATCTTGGGGCTGGCTTACAATTCTGCCTGACATGGCTATGCCCTCCCAAAAGCCACGTACCGGGGGCTCCAAAGGATCATTTGTGACGAATAGGGGAGAAGGCAAGAAGACTCACTGGCAGGCGGTCTTCAGGTGGACAGCCTCTGGTGCAGCAGACCTGATCCTCTGCGCTTCATGGAGAACAGAGGGCAGCAATAACAAGGTCTATACCCCACTCCATGGCATGACCAGGAGGTGAGAGCTGCCCTGGACATTGCAGAATGGGGAATGTTCTGACCACGCTTCCCAGGACAATACCCAAGCCATACTTGCTGTGAGCGTGCCGGGGGCATGGGGGCTGAGGGGTGCAGCCAGAAACATCAAGCCAGGTGAGCTCCCCACATCAGCAAACTATACATGGGGAGGCAAGCACGTCACCCTCCAAAGCATCCACCTGTGACCCACCTGGAGAGTCAGGCTTCTGATGCCTCCATCTATGGACATCAATAGCCAGGAGAGGTTGGGAGCACTGGCTCATGCCTGTAATCCCAGCACTTTGAGAGGCCTAGGTGAGTGCAACACTTGAGGTCAGGAGTTCATGACCAACCTGGCCAACATGGCGAATCCCCATCTCTACTAAAAATACAATAATTAGCAGGGCATGGTGGCGGGTGCCTGTAGTCCCAGCTATTTGGGAAGCTGAGGCAGGAGAATCGATTCAACCCAGGAGGCAGAGGTTGCAGTGAACCGAGATTGTGCCACTGCACTACAGCCTGGGCGACAAAGTGAGACTCCATCTAAAAAAAACAGCCAACAGAGAGCTCCAGCAGCAGCAGCTAAATAAAAGCATTTGTCCCTTTTCTCTAATCACTTTGCTTCATGTCAGCTACACAGGGGCTGTAAGCAGAAGGTGAAAGAAATATTTAAAAAGCCAACCACTCCTCTCTCCTCCAGACAAGACTCTCAGTGCCTGGCAGCTCTTGGAGAAGGCCATGAGCACTAAATCTGGCAAGAAATGTAAGTTTTGATCTGGACTGCTTTTTTTTTTTTTTTTTTTTTTAAACAGTCTCCCTCTGTCACCCAGGTTGGAGTACAGTGGTGCAATCATAGCTCACTGCAGCCTCAAACTCCTGGGCTCAAGCAATCCTCCTACCTCAGCCTCCTGAGTAGCTGGGACTACAGGCATGAGCCACTGCGCCTGGTCCCCAACTGCGTTATAACCAAGAAGCTGTGGGACATATCATTAAGATAAATGAAATGGAGATTCAGCAGAATATATGGTAAGGTTGCATTTGGAGGAAAAAATCCCAAATAACTACTTCTTGTGTTTCTCACTAAATTCATACCATTTAATAAACGAAACACATTTACAAATGTGCTGAACTCTCAGCAGAGTGGTCTGAACTCTTGGGAGCAGACATAGTTCCAACTACCAAGAAGAGTGGAAAAAAAATTCAGAGTGGCCTTTCAACCAGAGCCCAGACACTGGAGCCTCAAAAATGTGTGCAAATATACCGGGCACAGTGGCTCATGCCTATAATCCCAGCATTTTGGGTGGCCAAGGCAGGCAGATCACTTGAGGTCAGGAGTTCAAGACCAGCCTGGCCAACATGGTGAAATCCTGTCTCTACTAAAAATACAAAAATTAGTTGGGCGTGATGGCTCAAGCCTATAATCCCAGTTACTTGGGAGGCCAATACAGGAGAATCACTTGAACCTGAGAGATGGAGGTTGCAGTGAGCTGAGATCACGCCACTGCACTCCAGCCTGGGCAACAGAGCAAGACTCCATCTCAAAAAAAAAAAAAAAAAATTGTGCAAAAGTGTGTGTATGCACATCCATGAGTGTGTGTGAGACAGGGTGTGTTTGCATGTGAGCATGTGTGTGCAGAGTGAGTATCAGGGTATCCACATGAGTGTTTGTGTGTGTATGAGGAACACACGAGATTGAATGTGTGTGACCGTATGTCTCCAATGACAGCACAGAGGAAGATGGTCCAAGGCCAAAGAGGAAAGAAATGGCCTAAGATGGGACAATGTTGTATGATCTCCAAAGAAAAATAAGAAAGAAAAATAAGAAACAAATTTAAAAGAAGAGGGATAAGGGGATAAGTAAAGTAAGTTTAGCCGCAATTTGTATTCTCATTTAGGAACCAGGGTCTTAATCTCGGGAGAAGAAACTCAACACGATGTACTGTAATGGGGGTTTCCAGACTTGCTAACTTTATTCTCTCCCAAGCCATTTGTCTCTCTGTTAGTTTAATAATTTTCCACAGCTGCTATGTAATATAACTACTGATATACTACTGAGCCAATTTCTCCCAGCCAGTCCTGCTGCCAGAGAAACTAATGGGAAGAGACAGCGCCAGGGTCTACCCTGCAAACCTGCAAGGGCTTGCAAATTGGGTCACAGTTTGCTCGTTGCTGAAGGGAACAGCACGCACAGGCTGCCATCTCCATTTAATTTTTTTCTTTGTCTTGCAAACAGCAATATCTTTCTTTCGGAATTCTGAAGAAATCGATTGCTTTCATATTTCCCTGGCTCTTTAAGGAACAAAAAGTCCTGAAAAGTAAAGACATTTCTTTTAGGTCCATCTCGCACAAATTGTGGTGCAACAGCAGCGTTCGATTCCAGAAAGAGCAGAGATTCTATTTCTGTCAGTCTATGTCTCCCTGAAACCATTTTACGATTATTTTGTGTGCTCTGTTTTCCCAATTGGATGACTTAAACACCACCCCGAGAGGCAGCTGTTTCCAGAATATTGCACAATTTATTGAGTTCATGCGAATTGTGATCGTTGGCAGCACCGACCTTTACGGAGGGAATCACAGGCACTTTAATTCCAATTTGTTGACTTATGGAGGAAGCAATTTCTCCCAGTGGTGTCCCTTCATCCAGGAACAAGAGCCATCAAAGTGTCACCGACTTAGAGCCGGAAGGGCTCTCCGCTAGTGTTTCTGCCACTCTTCTTGGTTTTACACATGAGGAAACCGAGACCCAGGGAAGTTAAGTTACTTGTTAACTAGTCACCCAATAGCAGATGTGCAAGGATCTCTTAGCAATCCTGAATCCAGGTCTAATGCTCTTGCATTAGCTCTGTGCTGCCTCCTAGATGCGAGTCTTCTTAATATTGATAGCGCATTTGCTCAAATGTTTGCTAATATGGTTTGGCTGTGTCCTCACCCCAATCTCATCTTGAATTGTAGTTCCCATAATCCCCACGTGTCGTGGCAGGGACCCAGTGGGAGGTAATTTAATCATGGGGGGGGTTACCCTCATGCTATTCTCGTGATAGTGAGTGAAGTCTCAGGAGATCTGATGGTTTTATAAACAGGAGTTCTCCTGCACAAGCTCTCTTCCCTGCTGCCATGTAAGAAGTCCTTTTACTCTTCCTTCATCTTCTGCCATGATTGTGAGGCCTCCCCAGCCATATGGAGCCATGAGTTCATTAAACCTCTTTTCTTTATAAATTACGCAGTCTCCAGTATGTCTTTATTAGTAGCGTGAGAACAGACTATTATACTTGCCCTGCAAAACTTCCTTATTCTTAAGCAAAGTGATTTCCAAATTGTCTTTGTTAGACACGTAATTTAGAACTACAATTAACTAAACACTAACTGGGTATCAATTACTGTGCTATTTCCTGCACATGGACACATTTAGGGTTAAAGTACTGTACCAAGTGTCATTTTCCTAGAAGCTATAAAATGTAGGGTATCAGTGAATGGAAAAAATAGAATATTAATTAATAAAAGAAATCCACTACAGAGAATCTCTTCCCCCTCAATATAACCATGGAGACTAGGCTGGTCATTATTTGCAGTTCACAAAAGAATTAAAGAGCCTACAGAAATATTCACAGCTATTGAATGAGGTGGCTGGCAGGTGAATTTGGTGTAGGTGCATAAATTTGTGTGCTGGGGGTGTGTTATAAAAGAATGAAGTCTGGGTTCAGCTGGGTAATGGCAGGAAAAACAGGATCCCAGAGGAGGCTGGAAGGGTTGGGAACAGATGGAATGAATGGCCTACATGTCAAGTCTCTTCACCTGCCTACCTGACCACAGAAAAGGCAAAACTCTATAACTGGATCATCTCGTTCTTACTGTAACACATGACAAGCAGTGAGCAACACAAACTCACCTGTGTCGATGGAAAGAGTTAAACTCTGTGACATATTTAGGAAGGTTTATTCTGAGTCAGATATGAGTGACCAAGGCCCGTGACACAGCCCCGAGAGGTCCTGAGAACATGTGCCCAAGGTGGTTGGGTTACTGCTTAATTTTATATATTTTAGAAAGACAGAAGAAGTTGCAGGCAGACATCAATTAATCCTTGTAAGGTGTACATTGTTTGGGTCTGGAAGCAGTTGTGGGGGTCAGGCTAGGAGGGTGGGGCACGGCTTCCAGGTCATAGTGGATTCAAAAATTTTCTGATTGCCAATCAGTTGAAAGAGTTAAGTTACTATCCAAAGACCTGGAATCAACAGAAAGGAACGTCTTCTAGGTTAAGATAAGGGGTTATGGAGACCAAGGATTTCATTATGCAAATGAAGCCTCCAGGCTGTAGAGAGAATAGAGAACAAATGTCTCTTATCAAACCTAAAAACGTGCCAAACCCTTAGTCAGATATCTCCCAGATGAGGTAAAGACCTAGAAAGGGAAAAGGATTCTCTACAGAATGTACATTTCCTCACAAAAGACAGCCTTTCAGGGCCATTTAAAAAGATGTCAAAGAAATCTATTTTGGGGTAAAATACTTCAGTGTCTTTCAGGGCCTGCCATCTGTCCTGTGATGCTATACTAGAGTCAGGTTGGAATTTGGTGTCTTATCACTACAGAATCTGCTTTGTCAGTCCTAAGATCTGTTTTAATGTTAACGCTGGTCAGTTGAGCCTGAATTCCAAAGGTAGGAGGGCATAAGGAGGTCTGCCCAAGTCTCTCTTCCCATCACAGCTTGAACTAGTTTTTCAGGTTTACTTTGGAATGCCCTTGGCCAAGAGGGAGATCCATTTAGTCATTCTGGAGGCTTAAAATTTTATTTTTGGTTTACACCTGCTATTTACCCTTTTTCTGCTACACTGGCAAAATAACCCCGTCTGCCCCTGAAAAAGGCTTCCTGGTAATCTCTCTCTCAGGAATCAGGGTAATTTCTCTAGTTGTTGGCAAGTCTGACAGATTGCAGGGGAAATGCTACTTCACAATCCTGCTCCAGATGTGTTCTGACCCTAGAAGTGAACACCGAGAGCATTCTGATTCAACCCTACAGGAGACCAGGGAAGGAGCACTGCCCAGAGAGAGTTCTGTACCTAAGTGCACCTTCATTTGGTATTTTAAAAAAAAAAAAAGCACAGCAAAGATGAAAGAATGTTGACAGGGCTGTATGACATCAAACTAAGCAGCAAGATCCCCCTCCAGGAAGTGTCTAAGTTCAAGGAATGAAAGTATTCCAATCAAACACAGAGCTTGAGAGGAGTATAAAGGACTTGGCAGAGAATCACTGAAGTAGGAAATTAATAAGGTTCAAACCGAGTGTTAAACAAGCCTTCTGAATTCCAAAATCCAACAAAGCATCTTTGGTTGTGTTCTAAAGTTAAGGAAACTATAGTCCAGGGTAACAAGAGGCAAGGGCCCCAGCTACAGGGGGCGGGGTGGGCCTTGGCTTGCTCAGTCCCCATTAACCCGATATTGGGGCAGGCAAACACAGGATGAGATGAGAGAGGCTCCACCGTGCAAGCGTGGGAGCAGATCCTGCCTTTCTTTATGATGTTAATATTTTGTTCGTCATGGATTTTTTTTCCATTGACTTTTACATTTAAAAACATTTCACAGCTGGGTGCAGGGGCTCATGCCTGTCATCCCAACACTTTGTGAAGCCAAGGTGGGTGAATTGATCGAGGCCTGCAACACAGAGAGACCCCATCTATACAAAAAATATATATAAATTAGCCAGGCATATGTATGCCTGTAGTCCCAGCTACTCTGGACACTGAGGCTCTGGAGGATCCCTTGAGTCCGGTAGATGAAGGCATGAAGCCTGCAGTGAGCCCTGATTGTACCACTCCACTCCAGCCTGAGCAACAAAGTGAGGCTCTGCTTCAAAAATAAAAATAAAAAAAATTAAAAACACTAAAAAACTGACCAAATAAAGGCACAATATATTTTTTTTAAAACCCACTTCATTTAAAATATAATTTATCTTGACTGCTGAGCTACTTTATGTCCCCTTAAATTTATTGTTCTCCATGAGTTCTCATTTGTTTCACTCTAGTCTCAGCCCCAGGAAAGAGCTTAATAGATGCAAGTGACAGATGTGAAGGATGGCGACGAAAAGTCACCATCTCTTAAGGGTCCCCCAAGAAGATGTGGAGGTCTTAACCCCCAGTACCTTGGAATGTGACCTTATTTGGAAATAAGGTTATTGCAGATGTAATTAGTTCAGACAAAATCACACATGAGTAGGATGTGCCCCTAATCCCATATGATTGGTGTCCTTATCAAAGGAAATTTGGACACAGACATCCACCCAGGGAGAAGGACATGTGAACATGAGGGCAGAGACTGGGGTGATGCTTCTATAAGACAAGGAATCCCAAAGATTGCCAGCAAAGTGCCAGAAGCCAAGAAATTAGCAGGGAATAGATTCTTCCTCCCAGCCCACAATCCTGTAACACCTTGATCTTGGACTTGGAGCCTCCAGAACTTTCAGACAATGAGTGTCTGTTGTTGAAGCTGCTCAGTTTGTGGTACTTTGTTATGGCAGTCCTAGGAAACTAACACACCATCACTGGTCTTAAGGACAGACTGAGCACCTCTGTATCAACCAGCCCTACTTCAGCCCTATAGCCAGGGAAGACCAAATCAGCTCTCAGCCCAGAGATGTGCAAATCCAGAGGCTATGAGGGCAGGGTGGGAGGGAAAAGCTGGTTCATTATGGGGAGGATGAGGCAGAGTTAGAACCAGGACCATGATCACCATCAGAATACAACAACCTTGTAAAAATGCCAGAGCCAGGCAGGTCAGGTGGACAGACATCTCTGAGGATGGGTGGATGATCAAAGCAAGTGGGAGCAAGAGAGAAAGTATGCATAGGACAGAAGAAATTTAGCATTGAGTAATCCTCTCGGACAACAGGTACTTCAACTTGAGACAGCCTGTATGCATTTGACTGACTCTGCTTTTATAAGGCTCGTACTATGTGCTCAGCTCAGTAACAGTTGCTGTTATCAGAGTGTGTAAGAGCCAGGCATGGTGACTTATGCCTGTAATCCCAATGCTTTGGGAGGCTGAAGCAGGAGGATCACTTGAGGCCAGGGTTCAAGACCAGCCTGGGCAACATAGCAAGGTCCTATCAAGAAAGAAAGAGAAAGAGAGAGATAAAGAGAAAGAGAGAGATGAAGAGAAAGACTGTGAGAGAAAGAAAAACAGAAAGAGAGAGAGGAGGGAAAGAGCGACGGAGGGAGGGAGGGAGGGAGGGAGGGAAGAAGGAAGGAAGGAAGGAAAGAAGGAAGGGAGAGAGGGTAGAGAAACACTGTGTGAGTATCAAAATGAGGGGGTAACACTGAACCCAAGCTAGATGGGGCTCATATCAGAACAAGAAGAAAAGGAGAGGTGTGAACAATGCTACTTCCTTGAGCTTGTCTTAAGGTTGGTCTATATGAAAAATGTGTCTCTGGTCTTTAAAAGGAAAAAAACAGAAGAGGTGGAGGAAGGAAGGAAAAAGAAGGAGAAAGGGGGAAAAGGAGTAAAAGCAAGGAGAAAGAGTTGAAGGTCCGGTTCTTATTCCCCTGCATCTGATTTCAGACTTGGTCTCTATAGGAGCCAACTCCTGTTCACATTTCATTTTATTTTGTTTATTTTTGAGACAGGGTTTCACTCTGTTGCCTAGGCTGGAGTACAGTGGTGTGATCTTGGCCCACTGCGACCTCCACCTCCTTGGTTCAGGCAATTCTCGTGCCTGAGCCTCCCAAGTAGTTGGGATTACAGGCATCTGTACATACGACAATCTGTACATACAACAATCACCATGCCTGGCTAATTGTTGTATTTTTTGTAGAGACTGGGTTTCACTATGTTGGCCAGGCTGGTCTTGAACTGTTGGACTCAATTGATCTGCCTGACTCAGCCTCCCAAAGTGCTAGGATTACAGGTGTGAGCCACCACGCCCAGCCCAGCCCTGTCCACATTTTAGATTCTTTTTCTGCCCTCTTGCTTGTACCAACCCTGAGGAGTAAGCAAATCTCCATTGTGAAAACCTAAGCCTCATCTGCCAGGGTTGCTGTGTTAAAGATCAGGTCCCTTGCAAAGCATGAATTTTATCTTCTCTTGTGCACTCTGGATCCCAACTGCCCATGCAACAGGAAGAACAGGACTGGTTTCCGCCTCGGGACAGGAGGCCAGGCCTCTCCTCTCTGGTGTCAAGGGGTCTGGCTGGCCCAGACTCGGCCCAAGTGACTGCCCTCACCATGGGCAAAGGAGCCTTGACTGGTGGGTGCTGGTCATTGATACCAGGCAAGAATGAGATTAAATATCACATGCTAAAGTGAATTCATTAGAGTCACTTATTTAACTTTCAAAAACTCTTTTTCTCATCATTTTAAGGTTCCTCGTTAACTACTTGAGACTTGTTGCCTTTCGTTCCAATTTTTATGTTTACAACCCAAAATGGTCCCTCTCTGCCCTGCTTCCTTTCCTAGGTCACTGGAGGGTGTAACCAATAGACTTTGCCTGGTACTACAGTAGCAGGGCCCTGCCTCTCATTTATTTTGGAGGGAAGGACAAGAGATAAAATAGGCAGAAATCCAGAGAGGAGGAAATGAAAGGTCAAACATTAACTCCAGCCTAAAGCACATGGTGCAATCCAGCTTCTGGAGAATTCTGTGCTGGGAAAGAAGGTATTGGCAGGCAATTAACAAAGTCCCACTTTGTTCCTCACTTGGCATAGATGCCATGAATTAGGACCTGGGCTGAGTGACAAAATAAACTACTCATGCTGGCATGATTCCTCACTCACAATTGACAGCTATTGCTTAAATGAACATAGAAACATTTTTAAACGCTTCTGAAAAGTTAGTCTAAGACAGTATTTTTTAAAATTGGATCCATGGCATCAGAATTTCCTGGGATAATTGTTTAAAATGTACATTTCGGCCCATCCCATCCCCCAACTCCTGCCACCAGATCGACTGAACCAGAATCTCTGGAGGTGGGTTAAACACAGTTGAACAGGAGGTCCAAGTGATTTTAATGCATCCTGAAGTTCGAGGTCTGGAATATCATGTAGCACACTGTAAAATGAATAGGCATTTTCTTGCCCATGAATACAAGATTCCAGTAAGTCCTTTTTTTTACTATTTCTCAGTGAGCTTCTCTTCCTCCTGCCCCTACTTTTTGCCTCCTAAATTAAACAGCTTCTCTTCTCTCTGCCTCAAAGTCTCCCCTGATCCATAGCCTAGATCTGATATTTTAGAATAGATTCTAGTGTTCATAGGAATATTTGGGTGAAATAATTACCTAGAGCTCCTCAGAGTTTAAAAGCTTCACATCTAGAAATATAGACTCAATACCCAAGCAGTTAAATTTAGTCAAATAGTATTGCTTTGTAAAACCAAGAGAGGTCTATCATTATAAAGGAGAAATTCCCTTTGAACCAAAATGTTGGTGACCATTAAAAACATGGTGGGACAAAAGATAGAGATCCCATCCACCTGTAAGTCAGCGATTCTCAACTGCAGGCAGTTTTGTCCCCCCAGGGATATTTGGTAATGTCTGGAGGCGTTTTAGGTCATCACAACAGGGGGATGCTACTGGAATCCACTGGGCCAAAGGCAGGGATGCGACTCAACATTCTACATTGCCCAAGACAGCTCCTAAAACAAAGAATTTCATGTCAAGCACCAGAGTTGAGAAACCCTGTCATAAATCATAGGGCTGTTTTTTTTAAAAGGTCAACCGGACTTGCTAAGATTAGATGAGAACTGGATGACATTAAAGATAAGAAGCAACAACAGAGACACTCAAGAAAGCCAGGAGCAGAAACCAGAGGGCACTCCAGTGAAGGAACAAGAACTGTGGATTTCTGGGGTAGTCTGACACTTGGAAAAGGGAAAGGGAGCTCATGCTGAGGACAAATGTGACAGACACTGTTGGTTTGTACCAGAATTAATTCTTCCCACCTTCCAAAGTGATATGATTAGAGCTGGGCTTATCACTGCCCAAGGCCACACTGCATATCCTGGCTACTGCGCAGCTGGTATGACCATGTGACTAAGTTCTGACGAATGAAGGGTGAGCTGATGTCATGTATGCAACTTCCACCCTGAAAGGAAATTGTTGCCCTTCTTCCTAGTGAACTGAAACATGGACAAACCCATAACAAAGCCTTGGCCAGCAAACTCTTTACTAAAGATGCAGATAGTGGCCAGGCACGGTGGCTCACGCCTGTAATCCCAGCACTTTGGGAGGCCAAGATGGGCGAATCACCTGTGGTTGGGTGTTTGAGACCAGCCTGGCCAACATGGTGAAACCCCGTCTCTACTAAAAACACAACAATTAGCCAGATGTGGTGACACGTACCTATAGTCCCAACTACCTGGGAGGCTGAGGTGGGAGAATCGCTTGAACCTGGGAGGCAGAGGTTGCAGTGAGCAGAGATCATGCTACTGCACTCCAGCCTGAACAACAGAGCAAGACCCTGTCTCAAACAAATGAAAAAATAAATAAATAAAAGTTACAGATAGTAAATACTTTTGGCTTTGTGGTCCATTTGGTTTTTGTTGCAACTACTCAGCTCTACCTGTTAAAGCAACTGTAGACAGTATGTTAACAAATGAGTGTGGCTGGGTGCCAATAAAACTTTATTTGCAAAAACAATCTGGGAGCCATCATTTGTATACCTCTTCCCTAGGAAACGACAGAAGAACAAGATGAAAGGATCATAGGTCCCTGATAAACTTAATAAAGTGAGATACCCCACCAACTCAAATCATTGTTAAGAGCTATTAACATGAGACAAAAATGAACATCTCTATTTTTTTTTTGGTTTGTTTGTTTTGAGATGGAGTTTCGCTCTTCTTGCCCAGGCTGGAGTGCAATGGCACGATCTCAGGTCACTGCAACCTCCGCCTCCCGGATTCAAGCGATTCTTCTGCCTTAGCCTCCCAAGTAGCTGGGATTACAGGCATGAGCCATCATGCCCCGCTAATTTTTGTATTTTTAGTAGAGACAGGGTTTCACCATTTTGGATAGGCTAGTCTCAAACTCCTGACCTCAGGTGATCCACCTCCTTCGGCCTCCCAAAGTACTGGGATTACAGACGTGAGCCACCACGTCTGGCCCTCTATTTCTTAAATGTTGTAGCTTTGGGAGTCTTTGTTATAGCTACTTAATCATTACCCTAAACAGACTATCATTTTCAGACTGAGTTAGGCACCTTACATATTTTTTCATTTTAATCTTTATAAAAACATTGTTAAAAGAAAAACCTTAGACAAATTAATTTAACAGGAGTTTAATTGAGCAAAATCAATTCATGAACCAGGCAACTCCAAACCAGAGTGGGCTCAGAGGGGCTCCAAAGCAGCCATGTGGTGGAAGAAGATTTATGTATAGAAAAAGGAAAGTGAAGTACAGAAAATGTAAATGAGGTACAGAACCAGCCAGATTGGTTACAACTTGACAGTTGCCTTATTTGGACATAGTTTGAACAGTTGCCTATATTTGATTGACCAAAACCAAAACACGAATAGGTTACAGAATGTTTACACATCCAGTTAGGTTACAGTTCACTATGTACAGAGAAACCTTGAGGCCAGACTTAAAATATGTAAAGAGGCAGTTTTAGGCTAAATGTAATTTAACAAGATATTGAAATCAGTATTACCCTATTTTATAAATGGAGAATCTGAGGCTCAGGGACATTTACTGCCCTGTCCGCAGTGGTAGGAAATAGCAGAGTTGGGACTTGTGGTTTGAATTCTGGCCTATCTTACTTCAAGATTATGTATCTTAAAAAAAAAAAAAAACAGTCATATACAAAGACATGCATAGCACAACTATTTATGGTTTTAGGGGTAAAAGATTGATTCTGGGCTTGTTTTGCAACACTGTGCTATGTACCAGTAAACAATAATATGCAAAGCACATGCAGAAAAAAGCACTCAGAATTCTCCAGTTATCAGCCCAAGTTATCTCCTAGTTATCTGGTTTGTGCTTTCAAAATCCAGCCCAATGGCTACTTCTTCCACAGAAGCTTTCCTGAGCCCTCTGTCCTCAACTCAACTCTTACAGGCCTGATAGTTTGTAAATTTTAATGGGTATTTTGGTTTCAAAATGTATGATTATCTTTCCAGGGATGGGCAGCCCCCCACAACTCCAAATGGGTTGCAGACTCCTCCAGAGCAGAGCTGGCCTCTTAACCTCATCAACCCCATAGTGCCAAGTACTACGCCTTACACACAAAACGCTATTGCAGGTTACAGGTGGGCCACTGGTCTGTGACTCTAACAAGCCCTGGTGTAGTAGTTCATTTTCAGGCTGCTGATAAAGACATACCAGAGACTGAGTAATTTATAAAGGAAAAGAGGTTCAATGGACTCACAGTTCCACATGGCTGAGGAGGCCTCACAGTCATGGCAGAAGATGAATGGCACATCTTACCAAGCGAAAGGGGTTTCTCCTTATAAAGCCATCAGATCTCATGAGACTTATTCACTACCATGAGAACAGTATGGGGGAAACCACCTCCATGATTCAATGATCTCCCACCGGGTCCCTCTCACAACACATGGGAATTCTGGGAGCTACAATTCAAGATGAGATTTGGGTGGGGACACACCCAAACCATATCACCTGGCAAGGGAAGGAGGTCAATGAAGGACTGAGCTGTTTCATATCTCAGTGTTCTCATTAATACTGGGCATTCACTTCATGGGAAGATTGCTCATGTGACATGCCCAAAGAGTTTATGTACTCTTTACATATAGGAATGAGGTTAGGTCAGATTGCTCCATCCTCATGTGCTTCAGAAAAGCAAAACCTGGGGAATTTCAAGCATCTCCTTTGCTCCGTTGCTGACAGAGGTCTGCCTTGTTTTCCCTTGTGACATGTTTGCATTTCACTCTCAAAGTGTGCCTACCTCAGTTTTTCATTTATAGTTGGATTTTCTACTGTTCTCATTTAATTCCTTCTCAGATTCTCCAACTGCATGTTGCCCATGAGCTACATGGTACCCAATAGTAATACGATACCATGTAAAGGCCACCAGGAACCATTCTCCTAGACTCAAGTGACCAGGTTCTGCTAACTTTACAATCCCAAGCACCTGCCAGCAACCAGAAAACAACCTCAGGTCAGCTTCCTTCTCCAATCCCAAAATCTGTTTTGTGACCTTGCTGTGCACAGAGAACTCCTAGAAGCCTCCTTCCTAAGTCACTATTAGCTTTCTCATCAGCCATATTTCCAAACCAAAATAACTCATCAGTGAGAAAATAATGCAAAAACTTGAGAAATATTACCAGAATCATAACTTCTATTCTCCCTTTTGAGATTGAGGATCCTCCAGGGCAGGGTCTGAGTCTTGTTCGTCTATTTACCAATTTTTAAAATATATATTTGTGGGTACATAATAGGTGTATATATTTGTGAGTTACATGAGATATTTTGACGCAGGCATTGAATGTGTAATAATCACATCAGGGTAAATGGAGTATCCATCACCTCAAGCATTTATCATTTCTTTGTATTACAAACATTCCAATTATACTCTTTTAGTTTTTATTTTATTTATTTATTTATTTATTTATTTATTTATTTATTGTTGAGACACAGTCTCACTTTGTCACCCATGATGGAGTACAGTGGCACAATCTTAGCTCACTGCAACCTCCGCCTTCTGGGTTCAAGCGATTTTCCTGCCTCAGCCTCCTGAGTAGCTGGGATTGCAGGTGCCCGCCACTACACGAGGCTAATTTTTTTGCCTTTTGTTCTTTTAGTAAAGACAGGGGTTTTTACCATGTTGGCTAGGCTGGTCTCGAACTCTTGACCTCAGGTGATCCACCCACCTCAACCTCCCAAAGTGCTGGAATTACAGGCATGAGCCTGGTTATAACCATGCCTGGTTATTTTAAAATGTATAATTAAATTATTTTAGTTATATTAAAATGTATAATTAAATGATTATTGACTATAATCAACTTATGGTGCTCTCAAATAGTAAATCTTCTTCATTCTGTTTTTTGTATCCATTAACCACCCCCACTCCCACTCCCAGTTCCCCACCACCCTTCCCAGCCTCTGGTAACCATCCTTCTACTCTCCGTCTCCATGAGTTCAATTGCTTTAATTTTTAGCTCCCACAAATAAGTCAGAATATATGAAGCTGGTCTTTCTCTGCCTGACTTATTTCACTTAACATAATGTCCTCCAGTTCCATCCATGTTGTTGCAAATGACAAGACTTCCTTCTTTTTATGGCTAAATAATATTCCATTGTGTGTATGTATCATATTTTCTTTATCCATTTGTCTGTTGATGGACACTTAGGTTATTTCCAAATCTTGGCTATTGTGAATAGTCCTGTGGTAAACATGGGAGTGCAAATATCTCTTTGCTATATTGAATTCCTTTCTTTGGGGTATAGATCTAGCCCTATTCAGCTTTATACCCCTAATGTCCAGCCTTTCTACATTTAGTAGTTGATCAAGAAATGTTTGTTGATCTAAAATGATTCGCAGCATCCCTTGCATCAAAGGAAGACAGCTGTGCCAAGTGGGAGTGAATTCTCACTGTGAAGCCCACAGGGGACTGGTCTTCCAAAATCAGGCACTGTCACCCCCTCCACCCCCACCCACTGGAAGCACCGGCCTGTGACCCTTTATCACAGTAAGAACAAATACTCAGTTGGTTATGACGAAAGATGCAAAGAGGCCATCACATGCCTTCTAATTAATTAAGGTGGATTAAATCACAGACATTAAAGATTTTGAGTGTTCTGTTATTTTAGCTTTATATTTAAAGACTCGGTGATGACCTGTTCCTCTGTGTGCCATGAATCATGTGGTGAATAAGTGATTTAAGGTAACTACTACATTATACCCAGGAGGGCCTGTCGATATGGCTTGCTATCAACTGCCACTTTATATCAAGGCTAATGGAATGAAATGTAATAGGAAATCCTGGTTTGGAGGAAAATAAAAGAGTGGTTGTTCATTGATTAAATTTACCTGAAAGTCTGACATATCCATCGACTAAATGTTGTATTTCTGAATGAGTCATGTGCTTTTAAGAGCCTGCCAGTAAAATGCTGGTTGCATTTTTGACTGATCACCAAAACCATTTGTTCACTAGGTGAATGTCTATGATCCTAGGGACCGGGAGCTTCAGAAGCTCCAAACATGCCCAGTCAGTACTGTGGGCCTTGATTGATCCTATCTGCTGCTGAAGACCCAACCCAGTGGGCCGAGAACACAGATCAGAAAGGCCTTGTGAATAAACTGGCCCAAAGCTCACATTCCGCAGATGAGGAAACCTTTCTGCTACACTGATCAGTTTCCTATTGCTGCTGTAATAAATTACCCCCAACCTAGTGACTTTAAGCGACACAGATACACTCTCTTCTGGTTCTGAAGGTCAGAAGTCTAAAATGGAGGCCTGGCATGGTGGCTCATGCATGTAATCCCAGTACTTTGGGAGGCCACAGCAGGAAGATCACTGGAGGCCTTTGGAGACCAGCCTGGGCAAAATGGTGAGACCTCATCTCTGCAAAATTAAAACAAAAAGAAAAATTAGCCTGATGTGGTGGCATACACTGATGTCCCAACTACTCGAGAGGCTAAGGCGGGCGGGATGGGAGAATCATCTGAGGTCAGGAATTTGAGGCTGCAGTGAGCTATGATCATACCAGTGCACTCTAGCCTGGGCAACAGAGTGAGACCCCATCTCAAAAAAAAAGTCTAAAATGGATCTGCAAGGCTGGGTTCCTTTTGGAGTTTCCATGAGAGTATTTCTCTCCTTTCCTTTTCCAGCTCCTAGTGACCACCTGCATCTTTCAGCTCTTGCCTGCTTTTCTTCATCTGTAAAGCCAATAGGGCAGAGTCTTCTTTCCCATATGACCTCCTGTCTCTCTCTTATAAGAGTCCCTGTGACTATATGGGCCTACCCAGGTAATCCAGAATCGTCTCCCCAACTCAAGACCCTAAAATGAATCCCATCTACAAAGTGCCTCTGCCACATAAGGTAACATATTCACAGTTTCCAGGGAGTAGAATGTTGACATCTCTGGAGGACCATTACTCAGCCAGCCTTGCTGTCAAAAGAGGAAATTTTGTCAACAAACCACTGAAAATATTTCTCTACAGCCTCGATTGACAGAAGTTCAGGTATCTTGTCATTCTCTTGCAGATGCAGTGCTGAGAGCACAGACTATGAGCGCAGGAATCAGGCGGGCTAAGTCTGAGCCTGGCTCTGCCATTCACAAGCTCTGCAGGCTTGGACCAAGCCATTTATGAATGGTTGATGCCACAAAAGCCTCGAAACCTTGAAGGAAGTGGTAGGAAATGAGGCAAGTAGACAGAGGGTGAGAGACTTGAAGTGCACTGATGAGCTGCATGCAGAAATATGAGTTCCACGAAAGCAGAGATCTCCTTTGCTTTGTCTACCCCTACACCCTCAGTGCCTAGAATAGTGCTACCATAGGAAATGTTTGATCAATGAGTGTTCAATGTCATGAACAGGTTCATATTAAAACTGACCCTGGTGAACACTTTTACATGACTGGCAGGAATGTAAACTGGTATAACCATTATAGAAAACAGTATGGAGATTCCTTGAAGAACTAAAAGTAGAACTACCAATAGATCCAGCAATCCTACTGGGTATCTACTCAAAAAAAAAAAGAAGCCATTATATGGAAAAGATAAATGCACATGCATGTTTATTGCAGCACAATTCACAATTGCAAAGATATGGAACCAATCTAAGTGCCCATCAACCAAATGGATAAGGAAACTGTAGTATATATACCCCATGGAACACTGCTCAGCCATTAAAAGGAAGAAAATAATGTATTTTGCAGCAACTTGGATGGAGCTGGAAACCATTATTCTAAGTAAAGTAACTCAGGAATGGAAAACCAAATATTGTATGTTCTCACTTATAAGTGGGAGCTAAGCTATGAAGATGCAATGGCATAAGAATGATGTAATGAACTTTGCGGAATCATGTGGAAAGATGGGAGAAGGCTGAAAGATAAAAGGCTACATATTGGGCACAGTGTACACTGTTTGGGTGATGGGTACACCCAAATCTTAGAAATCCGCACCAAAGAACTTATTCACATAACCAAAAACCACCTGTACCCCCAAAAACTATTGAAATAAAAATTAAAAGTAAAATAAAATTGACCCTGGCATAGAGTTGGGTTCAATAAATACTTGTGAGTGAATAATATAATACATGAATTTTAGTGGAGATGTGATTTAGTGGCTTTTATTATTTCCTCCTCAAAAAGGGTTGCAAACTCCAATGCATAAGGTGCCAGGAGGCTGAGGGAGAGAAAGTGTAGCTGGTCTAAAATGCACAGAGACCAGTCAGCCCCTGATTATTGTTACCACTGAGAATTTGGGCTCAGCGCAGCCAGATTTTCTGATATTTTTATTTAAAGAGACACCCCAAATCCAGGTTTTCATAGGAGATCATTGGTTTTTAAACATTGTCTCAAATTATTTTAAGCATCGTTCGTTAGGGCCAGCTAACTATCTGCCAGCCAAATTCAGACCAAGACCCTTACTTTGCTATGTCTCCTCTTCCACCTTCCTTAACTTCCAGGGCAGTGCAAGTTTGATAATGAGATAACCTTGAATGGCTTATTGATCAGAATTTAAAAAGGAAAGAAGAGAAGGGTTTCCCTCACACATAAAAAAGCTCAGCCTAATAAGATTCCTATGTGGGCCCCCTCCTAAAAAATAAATCGAGATCAGAGAGATGACAACTTGCTGCCAATCAGACCACAGCAACCAGAAACACAGCCTTCTCTTTGTGAGGCTTGAGGTGTCGCTGATAAATTAAGCAGAGCCCAAGGACAGTCCTAGATCCTAGAACTCCACTCAAGTCCTCAGATTGCAATTACAAGGTAAGAAACACCACTTAGACCCCGTTGCAGAGTACTATCTTCATAACTAAGATGCACATACTTGTCTACTGATGTCTTTTATTTAAACACGGATTATCTACTTCCTCAGATTTTTTTAATGACAAACCATCACTGATCCCCCCGTCTGGGCAGCAGCGTTTCTTATCCAGCATCAGTGGGCAGGCTCTCAGATGTGCGGGCTCAGGCTCAGCATGTAGCAGCTGCTCTAACAGGTACAGGCTGAAGGGGATGGGAGTTCAGACATGCCTCAGGATGGAAAGATGAGAAGTTCCAGGTGGAGTTTTATCTGTTCTGGCAATTATCCAGTGACCGTGGAAGAGTCAGCGACCCTTTCTGGGCCCCAGTTTCCAAATCTGTAGACTAAGGGAGCTGCCAGGTAATTGTTGTTACCAGAAAGGTGTCCTGATCCAGTCCCCAAGAGAAGGTTCTTGGATCTTGCACAAGAAATAATCTGGGGCGAGTCCATAAAGTGAAATTTTATTAAGAAAGTAAATGGATAGCTCTCTCTCCCCCTGTCGCCCAAGATGCCGAAAGGAAAGAAGGCTCAGGGGAAGAAGGTGGCTCCGGCCCCTGCTGGCGTGAAGAAACAGGAGGCCAAGAAAGTGGTGAATCCCCTGTTTGAGGAAAGGCCTAAGAATTTTGCCATTGGACAGGACATCCAGCCCAAAAGAGACCTCACTCACTTTGTGAAATGGCCCCGCTATATCAGGTTGCAGTGGCAGAAAGCCATCCTCTATAAACGGCTGTCCTGCAATTAATCAGCTCCCCCAGGCCCCAGACCACCAAACAGCTACTCAGCTGCTTAAGCTGGCCCACAAGTACAGACCAGAGACAAAGCAAGAGAAGAAGCAGAGGCCATTGGCCCGGGCCGAGAAGAAAGCTGCTGGCAAAGGGGACGTCCCCACTAAGAGGCCACCTGTCCTTCGAGCAGGAGTTAACACTGTCACCACCTTGGTGGAGAACAAGAAAGCTCAGCTAGTGGTAATAGTACACGATGTGGATCCCATTGGGCTGGCTGTCTCCTTGCCTGCCATGTGTCATAAAATGGGAGTCCCTTACTGCATTATCAAGCGGAAGGCAAGACTGGGCCGTCTAGTCCACAGGAAGACCTGCTCCACTGTCGCCTTCACACAGGTGAACTCGGAAGACAAAGGTGCTTTAGCTAAGCTGGTGGAAGCTATCAGGACCAATTACAGTGACAGATACAATGAGATCTGCCGTCACTGGGGCGGCAATGTCCTGGGTCCCAAGTCTGTGGCTCGCATTGTGAAGCTCGAAAAGGCAAAAGCTAAAGAACTTGCCACTAAACTGGGTTAAATGTACACTGTTGAGTTTTCTGTACATAAAAATAATTAAAATAATACAAATTTATAAAAGAAAAAAGAAAGTAAAAGGATAAAGAATAGTTACTCCATTGGGCAGAGCAGTGGTGTGGGCCACTCAGCTGCTTGTGCTTATAGTTACTTCTTGATCGTATGCTAAACAAGAGGTGGATTATTCATGAGTTTTCTGGGAAAGAGGTGGGCAATTCCTGGAACTGAGGGTTCCTCTCCCATTTAGATCATATAAGGTAACTTCCCGATGTTGCCATGGCATCTGTAAACTGCCATGGTGCTGGTGGGAGTGTCTCTTAGCATGCTAATGCATTATAATTAGCATATAACATGCAGTGAAGACGACCAGAGGTCATTCTCATTGCCATCTTGGTTTTGGTGGGTTCTGGCCGCTTCTTTACCACAACCTATTTTATCAGCAAGGTCTTTATAACCCGTATCTCGTGTTGACCTCCTACCTCATCCTGTGACTTAGAATGCCTTAACCTCCTAGGAATGCAGCCCAGTAGGTCTCAGCCTTATTTCAACCAGCCCCTATTCATGATGGAGTCGCTCTGGTTTGAATGCCTCTGACATGGTGACTCAAGCCTATACTCCCAGCTACTTGGGAGGCTCAGGTAGGAGAATCACCTGAGCTCAGGGGTTTGAGGCTGCAATGAGCCATGATACACCACTGCACTTCAGCCTGGGTGACAGAACGAGGCTTCCACTAAAAAGAAAAGAAGAAGAAAGGAAAAAGAAGGAAGAATTTTTTAAAAAGGAAGAGGAGGAAGGAAGAAGAGAGCTGGTAGTGAAATGACTTGCAGGTCCTCCCTGATGTGGCAGTCTCTGATTTTGTGACTCCACCTCCCTTGGTGATACCATCCACTTCCTCTAGTGTCATGTAGAACTTCAGTGATGCCCACCAGCATCTGCCAGGCATGGAAGCAACGGAGCATGCAAAAATCCAAGAGAGGGAATAATAGAGCCTGCTTCCTCCACATTTCCCTTGACCAGATCAAACTGATCGACAGCAACTTGGGTAGCAAACCCCCTAGCCAGTTGCCCACCTATTTGTACCATGACTTAAAGGAAGCCAAACAATTTCACCCTAAAATATATTTCCTTGACATATTTCAAGATGGCTATTCAGAAGGGCTGGAAATAGAAGAGTAGCTAAGAAGCTGTCTTTTGCAGAGAAATTTGCATCTGTAGAGAAAGCCTGTGTCCCTGCAGCCAGGCTTTCCGAGGTCCTCCCTGGTCCAGATCTAGGAAAGATGAACTGAGAGTCTGACATCTCTCAAGATCTGAAAGGAACATTTCCCACCTTTTCTCTCCAAGGGCTGCTACCCGTGAGGTTTCACCTGCATAACAAGACCACCTTTGCTAGCCAGGCATCCTCTTCTCTCCTTTCCATAACCTGTTTTGCCCATTGTCACCTGATTTACCACCATAACCTGTTTTGGGCTGGGTTCTGGGCCCCCATTCTTTGTGCCATCTCAAGATGGTATAAAAGCATCAACCATCTGGCCATTTCTTTGAGATCTTATATTATGTCAGACTCCTGTGCATATCAAAAAATTTATATACTTTTTCTCCTATTAATTTGCCTTTTGTCAGTTCATTTCTCAGAGAACTTTCAGAGGGTGGAAGGGAAGTATTCCTACAACCTCTGTCCATTTGAAGAAAATTGTTCTGAACAATTCTGGGAAGAAAGCTGAGGAAGAGATTGTTTTTGACCACAGACCAACTCAAATATCTTTCTTCTTAATCCTTTGAATAAATGATTCATGGAATGCATGCATTTTAAGGAACTGAATGCTTTTCAGTTGTTTTCCTGGAACTTTCCATTTCTGAAAAGTAATAAATATACCCAACCATACAGCTGAGTGACTATCAGAATGTCCCATGTGTTTGTTACATTTGCTCCAGAAAAATTCATTAATAAATAAACATATTCCATAAATATGTCAGATAAAACAAAGGTAATGAGATTCACTTCTAACAAGTCAATATTGAGAATAACAAATGATGACATTTTAGGGGATTTTCCTGTAAGTTTCCTGAAAGCCCCATAAATCTTTTCCTTCACCTGCTTCTATCCATGACTATTTTCTCCTGATTAAAAATTTACCATGCCACAATTAAAAATCCGGTCAATTACAAGAAAATGATGAGAATGTGGAAAACGGCAAAGAAACATGGGAGTGAGTCTTCTGATTGCTCAAATTCTCTTAATGCCCCAAATGACCCGAGGCTGCTACCCAATGTATTTTCTCAGGGGGATTGGAATGTAGGTGGGATTGGCAGCCACGGGTCAAGTGTGATTCGAGTATTATTATTATTATTATTATTATTATTGAGACAGAGTCTCACTCTGTCACCCAGGCTGGAATGCAGTGACATATCATAGCTCACTGTAGCCTTGAACTTTTGGGCTCAAGGGATGCTCCTGTCTCAGGCACCCCAGTAACTAGGACTACAGGCACATACCACATGCCCAGCTAGTTTTTTTATTTTTAATTTTTGTAGAGACAGTGTCTCACTATGTTGCCCAGGCTGATCTCAAACTCCTGACCTCAAGCAATCCTCCCACCTCAACCTCCCAAAGCACTAAGATTATAGATGTGAGCCCCTGCACATGGCCCAATTTGAAGAGTATTAAAAGTGTGCTGTGCTGAAATGGCTTTCCCCACTGGCACTGGGTTCTATGACTTCCATTCCAATGGTGTCTTGTACATAGTAAGGACTCAAATGAATGAATTAGTTAAGACTTGATTGGCCAAGGTACAGAGTCACATTTATTTTGTACGATAATATTTGCAAAAGGCCAAGGTGGAGAAGAGTATCCTACTAGGCGTTCACAGCTTAATGAAAATACTCCCTAAGCTTAAAATGGTATTATGGAAAGAAGAGGAGATTTGGAATCTTCTAGACCTGGTTGAAGCCAAGCCCCACACTTGCAAACCAGTTTCATGGTCTTGAACAAGATATTTAATATCCCTGAGTCTCAGTTTTACATTCATCTTCAAGTAGCTGTAATAAGGGCTAATTCACAGGATGGTTGAGGGGTAGAACAAAATATCCTATCTAAATTATTTAGAGCAGCAATGAAGATAGCAGATGATCAATAAATATTTAGACTTTTCTCCCAACCCGTCCCTACCCACCAATCCCTTGGCTTTAATTACTTTTATTTTAATTCAGCTTTTACAAGTAACCAAAGTAGGAAAAAATGTCAAAATATTTTTTCTCATTATTAAGTACATTGCATACTGATTTATCAATCAAAGTTGTATTATTATTTGTTTTTGGAACTTAATGATTAGAATCTGAAAAAAATAAGAGCCATTCTTTTCTTTTTTTTTTTTTTTTTTTTTTTTTTTTGAGACGGAGTCTTGCTCTGTTGCCCCAGCTGGAATGCAGTGGTGCGATCTCGGCCCACTGCAAGCTCCACCTCCCGGGTTCAAGCCGTTCTCCTGCCTCAGCCTCCCAAGCAGCTGGGACTACAGGCACCTGCCACTACACCAGGCCGATTTTTTGTGTTTTTAGTAGAGACGCAGTTTCACTGTGTTAGTCAGGATGGTCCGGATCTCCTGACCTTGTGATCCGCCCACCTCGGCCTCCCAAAGTGCTGGGATTACTGGCATGAGCCACCACGCCCGGCCAAAAAGAAGAACCATTCTAAGCCACAAAGAGTTTTGCTCTATAAAGAGTTTGAAAGTCTGCATTCACCATTTTTGCAGACTAAACTCTGTTTTAAGAAAATCCTTTGATTGTATGGATTGGAAAGAAAACACTGCGAGATGGACCCTGTTGCTTTGGTCCCTGCTGCTTTGGGGTGACCATTGACCTGAATGCAATATTTTACATTGAGGAGAAATTTAGTTGAAGAATAAGAGCATTTCTAGACTTAACTGAGCTAAAGCCATTTAAGAATGTCTTGCCTTTTGATGGTGGTGGGGGTGATAGTCTCCAGGGAGCATACTGGAATGTTTCTTAGCTCTGTGTGACTCTAGAGGGCCTTCTGCACACTGGTGATTCTGCTCTGGAAATTGTTGGTGGAAAATCTGGATTGGAGAGATGGCAGGAGATAGAAAGGACCTGCATTTCTTTCCAGAAGATTCTTCACATCAGAGCAGAGATGGTGGAAAATACTGGCTTGAGCTTGGCATGAACCAACATAGACTAGCGTATCAATTCTCCTAAGTGATGTTATCAATGAATAAATGACTCAGAAAACACGGATATGAAACCATTATGTTCCAAAGACATTATCCTGCTGGAGACATAGAGCAAGGTACATTACTCTGTGTGTAGGAGAGGGCTCCTCTGGAGGGAAGTAGATAATTCCATTGTTAATTCTTGAAGGAAACGGTAGATTATGGAACAGGGACCAAGGACAGTTGGGTGTGGTGAGCTTCAGGCAAAACGTTTCTTCTCTTTCTCTGGTTCATGACATCCTGGCATCAACTGTCCCGTGATCCATCCATGGAAGAAGGGCTCTTCTGAAACCACAGTGCAGGTAGCATAGGTGAATGCGGTGAAGAATCACTGTGCCCGGGGCAGCTGTCAGTAGTAACAGAGCAGACAGGACAATGGCTCAGAGAGGAGGCAGTGCCTACAAACACGAGGACCTAGTGGAGAGCACATCACAGACATGTCGCACAAGGGGGCTGCTTTGGGAGGGGCAAATATTCTTCCTTGTTAAGGGGAGGTTCAAGCCAAGGTCAGATAATAAGGGAAATCTAACCACGTCATGTATTCAAAGCCTTCTTAGGTTTTAATATTTTGTTTACAGATGAATCATTTCCCTAACCCTGCTTGTCTCAATTGACCTGGTTAAAATTGTTTCCAAATCCAGCAATTCAAAAGAGCAGAACCTGATCAGAACGGAAACTTTCCGGACTTGCTCACTAAACCTGAGACCCTCATCTCAGCCCACCCACTGAGCATACCTGCAGTTTTTGTTACGTCTTTCAAAAGACTCCCCCCCGCCCCATTCTGCCTTTTAACACAAAGAAAGGAAAAAAATGTGTGTTGGATTCAGCCCTGCCATACTGGTATTTATGCACCAGAGACAAATTATGTCTTCATTATAAATTCAGTTCTGAATTATGCTTAACTAGCAAAACACTCTGTGTTATAGTCATAGAAGAAGCCTGTGTGATCTCCCCACCTCAGCTCAGATGGAAAGAAGAACACTTCCGTGTGGCTGCTCACCCTAGCCTGATGACATTTCCAGACACCACCCCAGCAAATTAAGCGGATGCTAAAATCACTTAGAAGCGTGTCTAATGCACAGGATAAACATGAGCTACTGGAAAGAGGTATAGGATCAGTAATACGGAAGAAAAAGGGGGAGAGAGCATAGCCCATTTGGAACAGAAGGAAGAAATCACACACCACTCGACAGGGGAAATTACTGCATTTCACCAAGGCAGGTGCACCGGGCATGTTTGTATATTAAATCATTACCAGGAATTAAAGAGCCCATGTAAGAAGGCAATGTTACAAATTGATTCATACGCTATTTATAATTCTTTAACAATGTTTGATGTTCTGCAGTCAGAAAAATAGATTATGGGAACGGTTTGCTGAAAAAAAATTAAACACACGGTATTTATTTCTCTCTACTGAATGAAGTGCTGTAACCACCATTTATATTTTTTCCAATGCTATAAAAATGTCTTTGTTGTTATGCATAACACTATATAAAGCATGGTGCAAAGAGGATTCTTGCTTACTCAGGGATGAGAGTAGAGGAAACAGCCAAAGGAATGGAAATCAGGGCTCCTAGAAACCACATTCTCAGGCCCCATCTAAGAGGCTGAAAGGGAGGACCAAGGTAGTAAGCCTAACGACCTTCGACCTCACCCTGAAACTGGGAGCAGTTTCCCTTGAAACTGGGAAAGAAAGGAATGTTCCGGTTGTCCTTAGACTTCATTTCCAGACAGCCAGGCCTGAGTCTTGCAAATGGAAGCGAGAAGGAAAGTGAAAGAAATCAAAATATGTCACCACAAAATACGGTTCCCTGGCATTATGAGTATTTTACACTACAAATCCACAAAGACAATCAAGTGCTGGAAGAGACTTTTTTTTATCTACATAAAGATAGGACTGGCAGGTGGGGTGGCTCATGCCTGTAATTACACACTTTGGGAGGACAAGGCAAGAGAATCACTTGAGCCCAGGAGTTCAAGACCAGCCTGGGCAACATGACAAGGAATAAAAAGAGAAAGATAGCATGTCCTGAATTGGTTCCTTCCAGTGAGTTGTTGGTCTCCCTGACTTCAAGAATGAAGCTGTGGAGCCTCAGCGTGAGTGTTACAGTTCTTAAAGATGGAGTGCCCCGAGTTTCCTCCTTCAGTTGTTCAGATGTGTCTAGAGTTTCTTCCTTCTGGTGGGTTCGTGGTCTTGCTGACTTCAGGAGTGAAGCTGCAGACCTTCATGATGAGTGTCACAGCTCATAAAGGTAATGTGGACCCAAAGAGTAAGCAGCAGCAAGATTTATTGCAGCCAAAGAGCAAAGCTTCAACAGCATGGAGGGGTGACCCCAGCTGTTTGCTGCTGCTGGTTGGGGGGGTGGCCACCTTTTATTCCCTTATTTGGCCCTGCCCACATCCTGCTGATTGGTCCATTTTACAGAGTGCTGATTGGTCCGTTTTTATAGAGTGCTGATTGGTGCATTTACAAACCTTTAGCTAGACACGGAGCACTGATTGGTGCGTTTTTACAGAGTACTGATTGGTGTGTTTACAAACCTTTACCTAGACACAGAGTGCTGATTGGTGTGTTTTTCAGAGTGCTGATTGGTGCGTTTACAAACCTTTAGCTAGACATTGAGCACTGATTGGTGCATTTACAATCTTTTAGCTAGACAGAAAAGTTCTCCAAGTCCCACCCCCCACCCAGAAGCCCAGCCAGCTTCACCTCTCAATAGGACTGAACCACCACCAAGAACAATTGTTCTTGTTCTGCTCCTTGTTAATGCATTATCCATTACAGGGAAGAAGACCATTTTTCAAGACAATGACTGTCTCAAATGATCATTTAAATTCCAAAAAGAACATTTGCAAGTTAATATCTGTTTCTCCGCACTTCCAATAGCCAAAGCAATCTTAAGCAAAAAGAACAAAGCCAGAGGCATAAGGCTATAGTAACCAAAACAGCATGGTACTGATATAAAAGTAGACACCCAGAACAATGAAACACAATAAAGAACCCAGAATTAGAGCCAAATACCTGGAAGCCACCGATCTTCAACAAAGCAGATGAAAACATACACTGGGGAAAGGACACACTATTCAATAAATGGTGCTGGGAAAATTGGATAACCACAGGTAGAACAATGAAACTGGATCCCTCTCCCTTACCATATATAAAAATTAACTTGAGATGAATTAAAGACTTAAATCTAAGACCTGAAACCACAAAAATCCTAGAAGATAAAATAGGGAAAACTCTTCTGGACATTGTCCTAGGCTAAAAATGTATGACTAAGACCCTGAAAGCAAATGCAACAAAAATAAAAGTAAATTAGTGGGACCTAATTAAATTAAGCTTCTGCGCAGTGAAAGAAACAATCGGCAGAGTAAATAGACAATCTACAGAATGGGAGAAAATATTTACAAACTATACATGCAACAAAGCACTAATACTCAGAATCTACAAGGAACTCAAATAAATCAGCAAGAAAAATACAAATAATCCCATTAAAAATGGCCAAATGACATGAACAGACATTTCTCAAAAGAAGACACACAAATGGCAAAAAAACATATGAAAAGATGTTCAACATCACTAATCATCAGGGAAATGCAAATTAAAACCACAGCGAAATACCACCTTAATCCAGCCAGAATGGCCATTACTAAAAAGTCAAAAAACATTAGATGTTGGTGCAGATGCAGGGGAAAGGGAACACTTAGACACCGTTGGGGTTACTACAACCTTTATGGAAAACAGTTTGGAGATTTCTCAAAGAACTCAAAATAGATCTACCATTCGATCCAGCAATCCACTACTGGGTATCTACCCAAAAGAAAATAAGTCATAATACGAAAAAGACACCTGAATGCATGTTTATCACAGCACAATTCACAATTGCAAAGATATGGAGTCAACCTAAGTGCCCATCAACAGATGAGTGGATAAAGAGTATGTGAGAGAGATATTTATATATATATATACACACACACACACATATATCTCACATATATATACGCACACACATACATACACGCACACACACACCATGGAATACTACTCAGCCATTAAAAAAAAAAAAATGAAATAATGCTTTTTGCAGCAACTTAAATGGAACCAGAGGCCACTATCCTAAGTAAAGTAACTCAGGAATGGAAAACCAAATACTGCATGTTCTCACTTGTAAGTGGAAGCTAAACTACGGGTACACAAATGATACAGGAGGTGGGGCAGAGGAGTGTTGGGAGAAGAAGGGTGGGGTCCCTGATGAGGGCTCCACCCCCAGGCCTGTGCGCACAGACCTAGGTGAGGATAGGCATTTCTGTTTTCATGTCAAAATGTTGCATTTCCCAAGACCACCCTGGCCCGCCACACCTCCATCCTGTGCCTATAAAAACCCCGAGTCCCTGTTGGGAAGAATACACAAGCAGCTGGACATCGAGAGGAACACAGCAGCAGAACAGCACACCGACAGGCACCAGCAGACTCCCACAGAACAATATGGAGTTTGGCCTGTGGTCAGAGAAGAGACTGGCTGCTGAGCCGCCTACTCCAGGGGACAACCAGCTTCCCACTCCATCCCCGTTCTGACTCCATGATCTGCTGAGAGCTACTTCCACTCAATAAAACTTTGCACTCCTTCTCCAAGCCCACGTGTGATCATATTCTTCCGGTACACCAAGGCAAGAAACCCCGGGGTACAGAAAGCCCTCTGTCCTTGAGATAAGGTAAGGGGTCTAATTGAGCTGACTAACACAAGCTGCCTACAGATGGCTAAACTAAAAGATCACCCTGCAACACCCATCCACTGGGGCTTCAGCTGTAAACATTCACCCCAAGATACTGCCATGGAGTCAGAGCCCCACAACCTGCCCATCTGTTTGCTCCCCTAGAGGTTTGAGCAGCAGGGCACTGAAGAAGCAAGCTACTCCCCCACCGCATCCCCTGCAAGAAGGAGAAGGGGATACGTTTCACAAAGCTATACAGAGCAGTATAATGGGCATTGGCAACTCAGGGAGGGGGAGAGATGAAAAATTACCTGTTGGGTAAAATGTACTCTATTCAGGAGACAGGTATGCTGAAAGCCTAGACTTCATCACTACACAATGAATCCATGTAACCAAAAACCACTTGTACCTCTAAAGCTATTGAAATAAATTTTTTTTTTTTTTTTTTTTTTTTTTTTTTTTTTTTTTTTTGAGACGGAGTCTCGCTCTGTAGCCCAGGCTGGAGTGCAGTGGCCGGATCTCAGCTCACTGCAAGCTCCGCCTCCCGGGTTCACGCCATTCTCCGGCCTCAGCCTCCCGAGTAGCTGGGACTACAGGCGCCTGCCACCTCGCCCGGCTAGTTTTTTGTATTTCTTAGTAGAGACAGGGTTTCACCGTGTTAGCCAGGATGGTCTCGATCTCCTGACCTCGTGATCCGCCCGTCTCGGCCTCCCAAAGTGCTGGGATTACAGGCTTGAGCCACCGCGCCTGGCCTGAAATAAATTTTTTAAGATTAATTTCTGTTCCCCCATCCAATCATTCTCTCTAGTAATCACGTATGGTCCCTCAATAGAATCCCTCTTCTCTCTCCTGCCTCTCATAACCTGTTTTACCAGGATCCAAGCCTGCATTCTTTCTGTAACCTCAAGGTGGAATATCTTGAAGCTTCTGTACCTCATTGAAAAGTTGGTTCTTTATTCTGTACCCATGTATACATGTTAAATTAATTTGTCTGTCTTTTCTTCTATTAATCCATCTGCCTCATGTCAGTGATTTTCAGTGAATTTCCAAGGGGCCAAGGCTCACAAAAGGATGGACGTGCCATTCCTGTGTGTCTGCCTACCCCTCCCCACCACTCAGGAAACTGGAAGCTGAACCACTGGCTCTGGCTCTCATCTCCTTTGGACGACCCCGCAGAAATTCCCGTCCTTTAGCCAGGGTTCACCTGAGATAGATGTCTCTATAATGTCACAGACAAAACATCTTCATTTTCTTCCCACAGCTTTGGAGGGCCTGTTGGAGCTCTACACCATGAAGCAACAGCTAAGTTTTCTTACCACTTACGGAGAGAGTGAAAGAATCGGTAAATCATCCCCAGCTTGAGGAAAGGTACAGATACTGAAGGAAACTGAAATATTTCACTCCAAAACCTACTTCTTTGACATATTTCAAGATGGCAATTCAGAAGGGCTGGAAATAGAAGAGTAGCTAAGAAGCTGTCTTTTGCGGGGAGCTTTGCCTCTATAGAGAAAATCTGATTCATGCAGCCATGCATTCTCTGAAGCCCTCCCTTGTCCAGATCTAGGAAAGATGAAGTGAGAGTCTGACATCTCTAAAGGTCTAAAAGAAACATATACCATCTTGTCTCTGAGGGCTGCTATCCCATGAGGTTTCATCTACATAACAAGGTCACCTTTGCTAGCCAGCCACCCTCTTCTCTCTCTTCCATAACTTGTCTTGCCACTGTCATGTGATTTACGACAATAACCTATTTGCGCCGCTCTGAGCCCCCATTCTTTGCGTAACCTCATAGCTAATGGATGCGGGGCTTAGTACCCAGACGATGGGTTGATAGGTGCAGCAAACCACCATGGCACACGTTTACGTATGTAACAAAACTGCATTCCTGCACATGTATCCCAGAACTTAAAATTAAATTTAATTAAAAAGAAGAGAGAAGCTTCTTAGCCTCACTGAGGGGGTGGGGTCATCTGTGTTGTCCCCCATGCATATTATTAATAATACATTTGCATGCCTTCTCTCTTATTAACCTGCCTTTTTTCCGTTGGTTTTTCAGTAAAACTTCCAGAGGGCAAAGAGAAAATTTTCCCTTGGCCTCTATAACACCAGCTAACCAGAAGTAGGCTGTGGGGAAGGCGTGCGCTCTGAGTCACCCGGAGCCATCAGTGACATTTTCATTACCCTTACCCATGCCTCTGCAGCATGTAACACTGGGTAGCTACCACAGCCACGCAGTTTCCTCAATGTTGGGTGAACCTGGGGAAAGTAGACTTAACCTCTGCCTTCCAGGAGCACACAGATCTTTTTTTTTTTTTTTTAATTTATTTATTTATTTTGAGATGGAGTCTTGCGGTCACCCAGGCTGCAGTGCAGTGGCACAGTCTTGGGTCACCCTTTTTCTTTTTCTTGTTTTTCTTCTTTCTTTCCCTTTTTTTCTTTTTTCTTTCTTTTTTTTTTTTTTTTTTTTTTTTTTGAGATGGAGTCCCACTCTGTCGCCCAGGCTGGAGTGCAGTGGCATGATCTCAGCTCACTGTAGCCACTGCTTCCTGGGTTCAAACAATTCTCCTGCCTCAGCCTCCCGAGTAGCTGGGACTACAGACCCATGCCACCATGCCTGGCTAATTTTTCTTTTTTTGTATTTTTAGTAGAGACGGGGTTTCACCATGTTGGCCAAGCTGATCGTGATCTCCTGACCTCGTGATCCACCTGCCTCAGTCTCCCAAAGTGCTGGGATTATAGGCGTGAGTCACGACGCCCGACTGGGTTTTGCCATTTTGCCTAGCTGGTCTCGAACTCCTGACCTCAAGTGATCTACCCGCCTCGGCCTCTCAAAGTGTTGGGATTACAGGCATGAGCCACTGTGCCTGACCCAGGAGATTACAGATTGCAAAATAAGTGGAAAGCATTGTGAAATTAAGTAATCTGAACTTAAAGCTGTTGGACGTTAAAATTTTTTTTATTTTTTTATTTTTTTAGACAGGGTCTCGCTGTATCACCCAGACTGGAGTGCAGTGGTGCCATCTCTGCCTCCTGGGTTCAAGCAATTCTCCCACCTCAGCCTCCCAAGTACCTAGGATTACAGGTATGCATCATCACGCCTGGCCAATTTTTTGTATTTTTAGTAGAGACGTGGTTTTGCCATGTTGGTCGTTTCACTATGTTGGTCTCGAACTCCTGGCCTCAAGTGATCCATCTGCCTCAGCCTCTCAAAGTGCCAGGATTACAGACGTGAACCACCATGCCCAGCCAAGGTGTTGGTACTGTAGAGTATTCTGAGCCTTGAATGGAATGTGACTATTCACCCTGAGCCACACAGCACATAGCGAACTTCTGCCTTTTTTTTTTTCTTTCTGTATATAATTAAGATTTATTGGTAAGAATACCAAGTGGCTCCAGAGATAAGACCCACTCAGATCTTTACTTCTAGTCAGGTAGCAATAGAGTAATTTTCCTTGGAATGTAGTAATCTGTAACCAATCAAATCGCTGTAACCTGTGCACTACTCTTGGGTAGAAAATGCTGTAATCCTGCTAACACTTCTCTGTGTCTGCCTATATAAGTGAAACTTGAACTGCTTCGCTTTGGAACATTGGCCCCATTTATTTGGAATCTGTGTTTTCCAGGTGGCTATCCTTAAGCTTTATGCTCAAATAAATTTTATATTTAATCATATTTTAAAATCTCATTATTTAAAGTTAACAGCATAATGCGAGTATTATCAGTGACTAATATGGGGAAAAACTGATAATATGAGAAATTATCAGTGGCTAATAGAGGAAGAATCCCAAACCAGGAAGAGGGTGTAGCAAGTCAGGACTTCTCAAGGACAGGGGTAGTACTCTAATGCCTATCACAGTGCCCTGCATAGAGCAGGAACCTACTAGGCTGGGCATGGGGGCCCACGCCTATAATCCCAGCACTTTGGGAGGCTGAGGCTGGGGAATTACTTGAGGTCAGGAGCTCGAGACCAGCCTGCCCAACATGGTGAAACTCCATCTCCCCTAAAAATACAAAAATTAGCTGGGTATGGTGGTGCAAGCCTGTAATCCCAGCTACTCAGGAGGCTGAGGCAGGAGAATCGCTTGAACCCAGGAGGCGGAGGTTGCAGTTGGGCCAAGATAGGGCAACTGCACTCCAGCCCGGGTGACTGAGCGAGACTCTGTCTCAAAAAAAAAAAAAAAAAAAAAAAAAATAGGCACCTACTGTTTGCACCAAACTGCACTGAATATGCACTAAACTGACAGGGAATTTTCCCTCTGCCCAGTGAAAACCTCCTTTTTGCCCGCACTACCCACCTCCCCTCTATACCCTGTCTTCCAGAAAATCCCCTAACAATACAAAAGGCCTGTTTTGCAGAAGGTATTAATATTACTGGAATGTGGGTTTAGATTATCTAGGTGTACATTCTGTCTCAATCACTACCTTCCCTTGTGAACTCAGACGGCAATTTATCTTTTCTCATCAGCAAAACAAGAGGACTATTCTGGGATCTCTGAGGTTTCTTCCAACTTTGAAACTCTATGCTTCTAAGTTTCAATGTAAAAAATAATCACTTCCAGGACTGCTAAGAAGAATTTTTAAAAAGCAATGAATACGCATATGCTTTATTAATCATTATCCAACTGCTATGGATGCATAGTCCACGACGTAACAGAAAGGATAGGAAGGGTGATCGGTTCTCCTTTGAGTATTCTGCCAGGTGTTCTACATTTAAGAACCTCTAGTCAATTTTATTTGCGTTCAATCACATATTTCTTAAGTTCCAGGTATGTCTGCATACATTATAATTTTCACAAACGTACATAGTTAGGAACTTTGCATTAGGTACTTGGCAGGATTTTCCTCCAAATTCTCTTTCATGCCATAAATTAATTCTCCAGGGCATCCTCAATAATTGCCTTCAAGATGAGTCTACCTTTGGAGGTTTCAGAGGCTAAACTGAAAGGGCTCTGGTGTGTTCTGACTTCCAAGCCTTAACAAACACTGCACAAACAGGTCTGCAGGTATGCCCATTTTTCATATTTCTTTATCAGAATTATAACATAATTCATAAAGATATTTGGAAATAGCTGGATGTTTAACTTTATGTAGACAATCATTGTTAGCTGAATTTTTCACAGTACTTTTGCAAATGTCTACCAACCTCTTTCAGACTAAGCCCCACAGAAACAATATGCACCATTTCCAGGCCAAAACTTTTAAGAAGTAGTCCCTGAACAGTTGATTTTTTTTTCCCCTAATGGTTAATTCTGAGATATGATTAGTGTTGCTATTACAAATAGTATCTTATTTCCTACTACAAGCTTGTTGGTTTTTGCTGGTATAGTACAATACTACACACACAGCTTCTCTTCAGAACCTGGTTGAATTCTCTTCTAGTTAAAGTTTACTCCTTGATTAATTGAGTAGAAAGTGAATAGCTCAGAGTCCAAATACTGGAGCTAGACTTCCTGGCTTCTAATCCCAGTTCCAACATTGTAGTTTTGGAAAATACTTGTCGATACACCTTCAAATATTTCACCCCCTCCGTTTGTTTTTTCACTATTTTGGGGTCTCTTTTTACATGGGTGTCAATGCTTCTGTTTCTGCCTCCCTGTAGCTTGGTCTCTCAATCTTTCTTTGTATGCCTTCCTAATGTTTTCTTTAAAAAAAAACAAAAAACAACAACAAAAAAAAAAACAGAGAAGGGATCTCACTATGTTGCCCAGGCTGGTCTCGAATTCCTGGGACCAAACGATCCACCCACCTCGACTTCCCAAAATGCTGAGATTACAGAAATGCACCACTGCACCACTGTGCCAAGCCACTTTTGTAATTTCCTAACCCAGTTTTTCATCTTATTTATTCTTCGGCTTTATCAATTTCATCAAATTTCGTTAGCAATCATCCATTAAATAATAAATATTTCATTTCAATAATTATATTTTGAAAGTTAATGTTTCAAATTGCTTCTTTGTACCTGTTTGTTTCTGTGGCATTTTTTAATAGTCTCTTTTCTTTCTCTGATGATATTAATTGTTATTTATTTTGCCTTCTCTATCTGTTTTACTTTTGCTTTTACTTCCTCTAGGAGAGTTCTGCCCATTTGCTGCCTTTCATTATATTTACACTCCTCAGATGCCTAGGAATTTCCCTTATGTCTTTGCTGGGCTTTGTTTGTTTGTTCATTTGTTTGTTTGTTTGTTTGTTTTGAGACAGGATCTTGCTCTGTTGCTTAGTCTGGAGTGCAGTGGCAGAATCACACTCACTGTAGCCTTAACCTTCTAGGCTCAAGCAATACTCCTGCCTCAGTCTCCTGACTAGCTGGGACTACAGGCACACAACATCACAGCTGGATAATTTTCTAATTGTTTTCTTTTCCAGGCTGATCTCTGTTGGCCTACCAAAGTGCTAAGATGATAGGCATAAGCCATTGCACCCAGCCATCTTTGCTTTTTATTCTTGAAGGACTAACAGGTGCTTTTGCTAGTAATGTCTACCTAAAGAGGTGGATGAAAACCTAAGATCTAGTTTCTGTCCCATAGGTATTAATAGGTCCAGGTTAGAGAGGCCCTAGAATTGTAATCTGGGCTCAAACATTCCCTGTTCTTCCAGCCATCCCTCTCCCCAGGGAACCTCAGAATTAATCAGGGACTGCTGTGAACTGCACTAATTTGTAGTATGCCATCTTCTGTCCCTGTGGTAATGGCTTTGTCCTTGGGGGAAGTGTGAAGTTTCCAGGCCTGCCAATCCCCTCTCTCATCTATTGACTTCCCATACCAGCTGGGCTCCCGAGCTGCCCTGGGGCAGCCTAACCTTGCAGCTTCAGGCTGGCTTTCTGGACCTGGCAGCAATCAGATTGACAATGGCCCCTTTAGAGAAGGGAAGAGAATACAACTCTGCCACTATTTTCAGCCCCTCCCCCTTTCATGCCACCTGGCCCTCTCCCACTCCAGGCAACCTTCGCACAACTGCTGCTCTTCCCAAACTAGCCCTCTCCCCCGCCATCCCCAACATTTGACTCTCCACGTTTCAGGAAGGTTTGGTCAGTTTCTGACTGCCACTGTCTGATAGTCACAGCTGTTTAATTCACTTAGTTTTCTTTCTTTTACATGGCATATCCAGGATTCGAGGAAGGAGTCAGCAATCTGTGGCAATTCTCCATCTTACCCTTGAAGTAGAGAGTGCAAAGCAAAATTTGTGCTGAGAGACTTTGGATACAATTAAGTCTCTAGCTTCATTAACTGGAACCATACAAAAAAAAAAAGTCCTGAATTTTGGCCACACCTCCTGGTGGGCTTCCTTGCCTCTGGTGGCAAGCTCCAATTACCTCCCTTTTCATGCCTGATGCCACCAATTCAGCCATTCTGACATGTCACCTTCAGCTGGGCATCTGCCCCTCAAAACTTGCTGGTGAAAAAACAATTGCTGGTGGCATTTTGTCATGAACCCCAGGTTTTTCAGCCTGTCATTTCGGTCCCTCCACAAATGGGTTCATCCTAATATTCCAGATTTTATTTTAGGTAGGAATCTTCTCTCCCGTCCCTCAAAACAAACTCACATAATTTCCCTTCTATTGTGGATTTCTTTCTCAGGATTATCCTTTATTTCTGCCTCTTATCCGCATGCCACCCAGCCTAGTTCAATGCTACCCAAAAATGGTCGTCCAAGCCTCCTCAGTTGAAATCACTGTTTCCCTCCCTTGAGTTCCTAAAGCAAAGATTCAAACACCATTGATTTGGGCCAGCTCACTGACTGCTCTCAAATATTTCCAGATATTCTCTATTAGCTTATAGATTCCTTGAGAGTAGGAGTTTTTTTCTTATATATATTATAGCCTTGAACATGATTTACAAAGGAATCAATAGCTACTTGTTCTTTATTGGTTGATCAAAGCCTGCAACTAATTCCACAAGTCACATTGTTTAAACGCACCTAGGCCAGACAGAGGTCAGCTCTCTCATTTTCTTTCTGCTCTCAGAACTATGCCTAGCATCGAGATATTTGAAGCACTGCGTCATTCTATCCTTGGCATCAAAACAGCTTCATTTCTACACCAAATCTATGAATAGGTAGCATCTTATAATGAAAATCTTAACTAATAACAACTTAGTTGTTTTGCCCCCATGTGAAAGAAAGCAATGCCCTTCTAGAAAGTGCATGTGTTTTAAAGAAACTAGGCTGAATGTAGTGACCTTGACTTATCCAAATTAGCAGCCAGAAAGCAAATGAGATTCATTCCAGATGGGACTAAGCTTGCAATTGTTCCTCAGTACTAGATAAGCTCATGAACAAATCTAATTACCTGATATCTAATCTGCCAGCCTCAGTAGGTCACCCTTCCTTACTTGGGAGCATCTTACACTTACAAGACAATTGCAAATGCTGAAGTCCTGAACATCATGATCACTCACAAAATACTTTATTACAGGAAGTTTACTCCTGGGCAACTTGAACTTGTCTATTTTTCAGCTCTGAATTTTGCCGTTTCAAAGCAGAAATAGAACATTTGTAACTATAGAGGCCTCCAATGCCGGTACCTCAAAATCATACACATGAAAGTTAAAAATACTGTTACTTGAAAAACCATAAACACAGTTGCATTAGCCCTTCCTTCCTTCCTTCTTCCTTCTTTCCTTTCATTCTTTCTTTCTTGTTTTATGTTGTTCATTTTTTTTTGTTGTTGGTTTTTTGGTTTTTTTTTTAGATAGGGTCTCACTCTGTTACCCAGGCTGGAGTGCAGTGGTGCGATATTGGCTCACTGCAGCCTCAACCTCCTGGGCTCAAGCTATCCTCCTGCCTCAGCCTCCCAAGCAGCTAGGACCATGGGTGCACGCCACCATGCCCAGCTAATTTTTGTATTTTTTGTAGAGATGGAATTTTGCCATATTGCCCAGGCTAGTCTCAAACCACTGGACTCAATCCATCCAACTGCCTCGGCCTCCCAACATGCTGAGATTACAGGTGTGAGCCACCGCACCTGGTCATGAATGAGCCTTTTCTATCTTTGACCTCTGTTATATTCAGCTTTCTCAAATACAAAAGAGGAAAAGTTGGGAAATCTTCATCAATGAATGTAATAGAAAAGAAAGAAACTTAAAGCTAAAGAGCCTAGGTTAAAATCTTGTTCTGACAGTTTTCTAGCTGTGTAACCGGGGACACAAACTCTCAAAGACTCATTTATCTCATCTGTAAAATGCTAATAATAGAACCTACCTCACGGGATACCTATGAGAGTTAAATCAGTTAATACATGTGGAGATGATTAAATAGAGCACATTGTCAACTAGAAATTATTGCACGTATGTTGGCCATGATCGTCGCTTTCTTCATTTAAAAAGTCATAATGCCGATGTATTCATGGCCCTAAATTAGGTACCCTAATAGATCAGAAAAGGGTCTCATTTAAAAACATTGTGTTTTAATTAGCATATTTTATAATTCACTGGAGCACTATCTCTAATACTCAGGGGCACGAGTTCTACATTGACTAATACAGCTCAAACATTCAAAGCACTTAGCTTCCAAGGATACTGTCTAGAAATCCTGACATGGTCACCTAAGAATAATTAAATGAAAGAGCTGTAGCAGCAGTGGCAAGAGGCTTCCTCATGTTGCCAAGAGGTAGGCATTTGTTGTGTAAATTTACCTTGGGCTTTCCTTGTTTGTTTCATTGATACCTACAGAAAGACCTCCTGCTCTATGCAGAAACCACTTCACAATTATCTCCAAATGAGAAGGGTATATATATTTTTCAAGGATATAAATTTTGCATTTTCATTGATTGTGTATATCAGAACTAAGCAATCCAAGGCTTCTAAAGAATCTGCTTTGTAAAACTTCTTTAAGAAAGAAATTCCTATCATAGAATAAAAAGAAATTATATTTCCAAGAAGGAGATTAAAGGGAGAAAAGCTATGTATCCAATGTTTAAAACAAGCTTTATTTCTTCCTTTCTTTGTTTGAGGCAGGATCTCACTCTATCACCCAGGTTGGAATGCAGCAGCACAATCACAGCTCACTGCATCTCAAATTCCTGGGCTCAAGTGATCCTTCCACCTCAGCCTGCTAGCTGAGACTACATGCACATGCCACCACACCCAGCTAATTTTTTAAAAATTTTTTATGGAGATGAAGTGTTGCTAGGTTGCCCAAGCTGGTCTCAAACTCCTGGCCTCAAGTGATCCTCCTGCCTCAGCCTCCCAAAGTGCTAAGATTATAGGCATGAGCCACTCTGCCTGGCCTAGAATAATTTTAAACATCTTTAACCAACTTTAAATGCAGAAATCTAGGAATGATTTTGTTACCTTCGTGTATTTTGGTTATTTTGACTTCTCTAATAAGCTATTATGATGTCTTTCTAAGATTACCATTTGACATGGAGAAGTTTTTAAAGCATATATTCTACTATCTCATTTGATGGCAAAAGAGAAAGAAAGCAAAGCAAAGACAGATGGTAAATTATGGATTAAGGTTAAGTATCTCTAATGGTATGATGGATTGTTCCAATGCATATTTTACATATACTGTCTGTTATTATTATTGGGCTGTTAAAGTCAGCACTGTTCTTTATATGTTTACTATTACAATTCAAGTAATAGTAATTAATAAGAGTTACCAGCCATCCTTTACAATAGATCAGGCACTATGTTAACATCTTTACATATATTATGTCCTTAAATCCCCGAAACAACCATTGAAGTAGACGCCATCTGCATTCGTACTTTCTAGTATGGAAAACTAGCTGATTTGCACAAGGTTACACATCCAATAGGCAGAAGATTCCATACCATGTTGGCAGTGTCACAGGATCCTTTAGGTGTTGCTTTGCCACCCTGAAACTTCTGTGGCTGGCAGTGCCTCTGCTTGGGTTTTGTTTGCATCCCCTGGGCTCCTTCTGCCTACTCGGCCCAGCAGGCTCTGCTTGGCTGATGCTGCCGGCCCGGATCCCACGCTTGCCAAGGGCGAGTCAGGTGCAGAGCAGCAAAGGGTGTGACAGCGAGTGAACTGGGGGTCCAGCCACTGCATACAGCCTAGTGTGCTGGCTAAGGCTGGCTGGGCAGCTCAAGGTGCCAGCTCTGTGCAGGGCTGCAGCTGGACCAGACATACAACAAGCAGCTTCTACTGCAGGCACCATTGTGTGGACAAGGCTAACATGATGGTGCCCAAAAGCTCAGAGATACCAGGAAACACAGAGCCCCAAAGAGGGTGTTTCAGCAGGTCACATCCCTGGCTTAAGGAGGTCTGGGCTCCCAGAAGGGCCACAATTCTTCTCTCCTTATCATCCACAACATGAGGAGCAGGAAGGCATGTTTCAGCCCTGTTTGTGTTACAGCTCTTTCACTCTGCCATTTGGTGGGTTCCAAGCTCTTGTCTCAGGTCTAGGAAGAATGAGGTTGGCAGACAACTGGAGGGTGAGCAAGGTGGAGAGGAGCTTTGCTGAGCAACAGAACAGCTCTCAAGAGACCTACAGTGGGTAGCCACTTTCCACAGGCAGGTCCTACCAAGGACTGTATGAGTCTGGCTGAGTCTGAGCTTTATATGCGCTCAGAAGGGAGGAAGAGCATGTTGATTGGTCCATGGGTGGCCACGGTTGGGCCTGGAAAAAGCACCTTGAGTTCTCACTCCTGGTCTTGGACTCCACCTGGAACCAGCATCCCAGCCCCCAGGATTTAGGCCGTCCCTGGCTTGAAGGTGAGGCTTCACCAGGGACTCTCTCCTTCACACCTAGGAACCTGCCTGCCTCCTGCCACCATCAACATGCCATCCACGACACCCAGGTTGTTCATGCTGAGCTTCCCCTAGCCCCCGCGGGCCTCCCTCTCTGAGTTTCTCAGTGCCCGAAGTTTCAGAGGGGGCTGAGAAGCCCAGGGAGATGGTGTGTCAGTGCGGCCCTGAATGTGTGCACAGCCGACTAGGTCACAACAGCGCCCAGGCTCGGCTTCAACTTTGCTTCAAGATCGGAGTGGGCACCGGAAGCGGGGAGAGACAAGAGAGAGGGAGCAGGCACTTCAGAACCTGCCAGGGCAGGGAGGCTTCCTGGGTCCCCAAGAGTTCAGGGATGCCTGGGTCTGGAGGCATGGCTATGCAGCTGCGTCCAGGAGCACAGGATTCCCGCCCCACCAACTTGGTAGGGGGCAGGGCTTCCGCCAGTTTCCAGGCCCCGCTGGCTCCACTGATCACACAGCCCTGGCCACGCCTTCCTTACTGCAACTGACATTCCTGCAGCGGCTGCTCCCGTTGGGCCGCCACTGCCATCCGTAGTGATACAAACGACCTACTAACATAAGGCTGCTACTATGCTTATAGAAAGTGCCATCGGCCAGGCACGGTGGTTCATGCATGTAACTCTAGCACTTTGGGAGACTGAGGCAGGCAGATCACTTGAGTCCAGGAGTTCAAGACTAGCCTGGGCAGCATGGCAAAACACCGTCTCTACCAAAAATACAAAAATTAGCCAGGCATGGTGGTTGCACACCTGTAGTCCCAGCTACTCAGGAGGCTGAGGTAGGTGGATCGCTTGAGCCCAGGAGGCGGAGGTTGCAGTGAGCCAAGATCCTGCCACTGCACTCCGGGCTGGGCAACAGAGAGAGAGAGACCCTGTCTCCAAAAAAAATTAAAAGTGCTTATCAGATATTAGTAATTATAGTTTTGATAGAATACTATGAAAGTACACTTATTTATAAAAAGTCATCTGCAACAACTGTATTTTTGCAGACTTGGTTTAAAAACTTGCTGATGTTTGGACTATATTGCTTGTATGTTATTTGATTAAACAATTTCAGATAGGTAAACTATACCTAGACTAGGAAAATTGCACCTTACACCTAATTCTAATAGGTAATGTATTTTCCAACATCATTTTGCTTTTGAACAGCTAAATTATGTAGACCACTAGTATCTGGGACAAGGTACTAAAGAGAATCTCACCTATATTTAATACCCAATGATTAAATAGTGAAATAACCCTAACCTTGAATTCTCTCATAAGTTTAGGTTGTGCCCTGAGCATTACATTTATGCTATAATTTTGTTTCATTTTGGTTTAAAGAAAGAAATTCTAATGGACAATGCCTTATTGAGCAGCTGTGGTCAAATATTTATTAAAAAGAACATATTGATTTGCAGATTAAAACTGACCACATATGAACTCTTCTTTTCCAGTGACATTCTTATTTAAGGTATTGATTAAAGACTTTTTATGCAGAAAGCATTTTTCTTGTCAGCTCAGTTATGCTGGCTTTTGTAATAAGCTAATTTGATTTCCTTTTTTAACCTTTGTTTGATTAGGGGAACAGACATTTGCATTAAAATTCAAGAGAGATGAAGTCTATCATCGATCTTGACTTCCTCATGGACCTCTTGTACTCAACGAAAGATGATTTAGAGAATGTCAAGAATCTTGGAACAACCATAATGAGAGAGAAAAAAAAAATCACTTCAGACTTACATACCAGGAAAGGCTTATTTGACAGAAAGGGCAATTGCATTTGGTGGATATGTTTTAGAGAAATCAAATCCAGGAAGTTTAATTTTGTTCTTAGGCCAAATCATTAAAAGATCTATGGGATAAGCTTCCATTAATAAAGTACTTGCTAGTTAAACCAAAACATTTCAAAACATCCAAAGAGTTTAAACAAAACATATACATTATTACTTGTCACAAAGGGAGGGTAAAAGTAAATTCTAGTATTTCGTTATAAACGTGTTCCTAGTAAAACACTAACCTCAGACATGTTTGGAATTTAATCCTCTATTGTTTTCTCTGAGAATTGTGGGGGTAAAACACTAATAGATCAGCACAAGACTTTCACGAGTGTACCCAGGATTAATCCTCTTTCACAATATGACTCAAAGCTATTTGCAAATTTTTTTAATTAAAAAAAATTTTTTTTCTAATTTGTTTTTAATTTAATTAAATTTAATTTAATTTAAAATTTTTTTTTAATTAAAAAAAATTTGTAGGCCGAGTATAGTGGCTCATGCCTTAATCCCAGCACTTTGCAAGGCCAAGGTGGATGGATCATGAGGTCAGGAGTTTGAGACCAGCCTGGCCAACATGGTGAAACCCCATCTCTACTAAAAATACAAAAATCGGCTGGGCATGGTGGCATGCATCTCTAATCCCAGCTACTCGGGAGGCTGAGGCAGGAGAATTGCTTGAACCTGGGAGGCGGAGGTTGCAGTGAGCCAAGATTGGGCCACTGCACTCCAGCCTGGGTGACAAGAGCAAGGACTCCATCTCAGAAGAAAAAAAAAAAATTTGAGACAGGGTCTTGCTCTGTTGCCCAGGCTGGAGTGCAGTGGCATGAACAGAAGGCTCACTGCAGCCTCGACTTCCTGGGCTAAAGCAATCCTCCTGCCTCATCTTCCCAAGTAACTGGGACCACAAATGTGCACCACCACACCCAGCTAATTTTTTTTAAATGTTTTGTAAAGATGGGGGTCTCACCATGTTGCCCAGGCTGTATTTGCAAATCCTTATAGTTGACTTGGCCCCTGTAGCCTCTTCCTAGACAGAGACTAATGTATTTCTGTGACCTCAATAGCTTAGTTCCATTGCTCATTCTTGTAATCTTTATTTGGGTCTTTTCTGGAAGTGGAGGCTCCTTCCATTTTCCGAGGAGTTCCATTGGAACTGGAATTTTCAGTTCAAGAGGAACTGAGAATCTACAATGAACCTCATGATGTATTAAATATTTAAGAGGACCCATGGAAAGTGTATCAGATAGGTCCACCCACCTCTTCTGTTATAACTACTCAGAACATTTTTCAGGTGATATGACACAGTAGTTACAAAAACCAAATTTTCTGGAAAAGTCATTGAATATATTTACTGGAAGTAATTTTCCATTATCCACTGTCCTAACAGCGATGGCTTAACCTTAGACCCACGTTTCTAGATCTCACAAGTTAGAGTTGTGGTTTGACCATCTTTTATATTAATTATTTTAATTTATGTAAATTAATGTACTTATTTAAGTTAACAGAAGCTAAGATTCTGGAAAACTCACTTTTAAAAAATTTAATTAGGCCGGGCACAGTGGCTCACACCTGTAATCCCAGCACTTTGGGAGACCAAGGTCAGGAGTTTGAGACCAGTCTAGCCAACATAGTGAAACCCTGTCTCTACTAAAAGTACAAAAAATTAGCTGGGTGTGCTGGTGTGCGCCTGTAATCCCAGCTACTCAGGAGGCCGAGGCAGGAGAATCAGGCTGGTCTCAAACTCCTGACCTCAGGTGACCTGCCTGCCTTGGGAAAATGTTTTTAAATTAAGAAAAATAATACAACAGAAAATACTTTGAAATTCCATGAAGTGAGGTTCTTTTACAGGAAAGATGGCACTATTTTATTTCATGTCTAACTAATAATTGAGGGAAAATATTCCATTTACAGTAACAAGTTTCCATATGCTTAGTGGTACAGAAGTAGAATATCTATAAAACACGGCTGAGGAATTTAAGAGAAGTATTTTCCTTTGTCCCATATGGGCAAAACATTAACTATTCTTTCATGTCATGAATCCAAAAGTATCTATATGTTTTATATTGTGTTAAAATCTATATAATGTAATACAAAATTCATCCAGAGGGTAATATATATATGTATTCCTCAGGCAATTTTAGTTGAGATATTCACTTGGACTTTAATTTTAAAAATCATGCTAAGCTTCCATCTGCCTTGTTCCTCCAGTTTCAGGGCAGAGAAAATAGTTCTAGCACCTGGGAAATCCATCAGACTCATCCCAGTGGAGACTTTGAGAGCAGACACATCATTTTTTCAGACTTCAGTTGCCCTTCAAATCCAGTAAACAGAATTCCTTATCTCATAACACAAGGATTTTACTCGAGTATTTTACGTGTAATTTATCAGAATAGCTGCCAAGACGTTCACATTTGTTTTAAAAAGACAGGAGCTTTGTAGCCGACAGGCTTGGGGTTTAAAAACCAGATTTTGCATGCTCTTCATTTTCCCTGCGGTCTCTGAAGTTTAGTTTATTGGTCATTTCCACGTTACGGGTCTTGTCTCATCAGGTTCCTCATCGCTCAAAGCCAGTAATAATTGCTAACTATGACTAATATCACGTGGACGATCACAAAGTTCACTGCTAACCTTTGTTCCAGCTCAAAATGTTTTCAAGGTTAATAGATTGATTTTGAGCTGAGATAGGATGCATTTATAAAATGAAAGAAAATGAAAAATTTGGCATCACCAATAGGCAGATCATTTTAAATGATTCATTCGTTACATTTGGATTGTAGCCATGAAATTCACTTGATATATATCACATCATTATAGTCTAACCTAGATGCTGGAAAATAAATTAATGATACATTTTCACATCAGACAATTTTACATACACACACTCACATATACTCCAGGATGAGAATTAGGGCATTATCGCTTATTGATCACTTTAGCCCAGGAATACGACACATGTAAAATAGAGCATAGCCTCTTTCAAAGACTGAGACTTCTCTAAAATACAGTTAAGCTAAAACTACAGTTCTAAGAGCCTGGCTGCTAAGTGCATCCTTGAATCTCCTTGCTTGAAACAGAGACGCATAAAATGCCAGACCTTGTCTGAGCTCTGTGCTTGCGAGACTTTGGGGAGCCCTGGTTCCAGTCTACAGAGGTCTTCTGTTTTGCTCACACCCTTGGTTGGACTTGAGGAGGGCTCTAGCATCCCAGAGAGATCTTTACTACCAGCCTTTCTGATCTTGCCCAACACTTGTGTTTGGGTTCATTTTTGCAATGAGTCTCTGAGCTTGACTTTGCATTTCAGTTTAGTAACTGGGGAAGTCCCTGGCCTCCGGTGCTGACCTGGACTCACAGTTTGGCCCAGCGTTGCCATAACCCGGCCCACCAGATGAAAGGCAGCATTTGCTTGGAGAGTCTTCTGGTGTCAAAAGATGTGTGGTTCTCATTAAGGACAAGTCAGCTGGGCATGGTGGCTCACAGCTGCAATCCCAACACTTTGGGAGGCAGAGGCGGAAGAATCACTTGAGGTCCAGAGTTTGAGACCAGTGTGGGCAACAGAGTGAGACCCTGTGTCTATAAAAAAAATTTTAAAATTAGCCAGGCATGATGGTGCTTTCCTGTAGTCCCAGCTACTCAGGAGGCTGAGGCAGGAGGATTGCTTGAGCCCAGGAGGTTGAGGCTGCAGGGAACTGTGTTTGGGCCACTACACTCCAGCCTGGGTGCCAGAGCAAGACTCTGCCTCTAAGACAGAAAAAAGCACAAGTCACCATGGCCTGTCGTTTCTTCCTTTCAAATGTTCAATTCACCATTCCTTCATAGTCCATGATATCTACGTTACTAATTTTATGTTCTTGCTAGATTGCTTTTATTTTCACGCTCTTCCTTCCCATTTCGGAATTAATCAGCCCAACCACAATAAATATATTAACCTTCCTCCAAAAAACATCCCCAGTGACTTTCCCTTATCTACAGAACTGCGCACAAGCCTCTGGGAATGGCTCCCAAGGTTTCCTGCCTGTTCTGTGGCATCCCTGTTCCTTGTCTTGCATTGTCCCCTCTGTTCTCAGGGAGCAGACAGATCTGCCATCTGCCTTTCACTCAGCTCTCCCATCCTAACGGCATGGGCATGGGCCATCGTTTCATCTGAATCTCTGATCTTCACCTCTGTATAAAGGTAGAAATAAAACCTTCGTTGTTGTGAGGATTAGCCACACATGGTAGAAAGGTCCTAAGACAGTTTATGGCACATGGCAAGGGCTCAATGTGCTTGTAAGAGGTCTTTGTTTCTGGCCCACAGTTTTTAATGCTTTTGGAAGACCCTCTACCTTCCCAAATCCCACCCACTCTTTAAGACCTTGTGAGATGCCACTTCCTTCTCAAAGACTGCTGTGATTAGGCCAAACAAAATCTAAAAAGCAATTTAGTGTTTGATCACGTCCTATATTTTATTATTTTCAAGTTTTTCAGGGGTGATGGTCTTGCCTTCTCAGCCAGATTATAAACTCCAGAAGGACAAACTAAAACCTTAACTTCTGTCATGAAAATTTTGGTGCTTCATGGCCTCACCTGCTCCCTGCCTTCAGTCCTTGCCCTGAATATTTCTGGGGGGCTTCAGAATGTGTCTACAGGGTTCATTCATATTTTCCCTTTGGGCCAGGAATGGTAGCTCATTGCCTATAATCCCAGCAGTTTGGGAGACCGAGGCAGAAGGATCACTTGAGGCCAAGAGATCGAGACCAGCCTGGGCAACATGGTGAGACTTCCATCTCTACAAAAAAATACAAAAATTAGCCAGGCGTGGTGGTGCATGCCTGTAGTCCCAGCTACTTGGGAGGCTGAGGCAGGAGAATCCCTTGAGCCCGGGAGTTAGAGGCTGCAGTGAGCTATGATCATGCCACTGCTCTCCAGCCTGGGGCACAGAGTGAGACCCTGTCTCTAGAATATATATATATATTTCCCTTTTGCAGTATCAGCCACTGCTATGCCTGCTGGAAACAGCCTCACCTACAGTTCCCGCATGCTGCATGAGGTGTTTCAACTTGGCACTGTCTCCCACATCAAGTCTGCTCAGTGCACCTGCTGCTCTGCCTGAAGGCTGTCATGACCACTGCTCGTCATCTCATTGGATGAGGCCCTCGAGTCCTCTTTCTTGTGTCTCCAACATCTTATGAGAGCTTTTAGGAAAACAGTCATTATTTAGGGAAACATTGTTCCTAAAATAGGACTTCACTGGAAGACAGCCAGGAAAAGAATCAGAGGGTTACTAAAACAAAATAAATTTTTAAAAAATTTTAAAAAGTGAGAATCAGAGAGACAGATGTCAAATTACCTCATTCAACTTGTAGGCAAGGTCTGATTGCTGGGTTAAGTCTACAAACCTGGTTGCCTCTTTCTTTTGGCTGGGTTTGCTTCCAGGCACCTCACTGCCTCACACAAGTAGACATCTAATGAGCTTCAGACCAGTGCAGCGGCCACACCTCTTTTCCAGTGCCAGCATCCGCTTAGCTGCAAGCTGGACCTCAGCTTCACATTCTTCAACCCATCATGGTGTCTGGCTCTCTGCTGGGCTCACACATAAAAAACTAGCCAAAGACCAACAGACCAACAATCTTAGTCCAATAGCAGATATCAAGGTAATTCTGGGCATTAGGTTCAGTTTGGGCCATGGAGTTTTATTTTTAAAATTCCTGTTCTGGGTCAGGCACGGTAGCTCACGCCTATAATCTCAGCACTTTGGGAGACTGAGGTGGGCAGATCGCTTGAGCTCGGGAGATCAAGATCAACCAGCGCAACATGATGAAACCCAATCTCTACAAAAAAATACAAAAACTAGCCGGGCATAGTGGTGTGTGCCTGTAGTTCCCCAGCTACTCAGGTGGCTGAGGCAGCAGGATTGCTGGAGGCTGGGAAATTGAGGCTGCAGTAAGCCATGATTGTGCCACTGTACTCCAGCCTGGATGACAGAGTGAGACACTGTGTCCAAAAAAACAAAAAGAAAAATTGAAGCAGCAATAAAAAACCTTCCAATCAAAGTAAACCCTGGAATTATCAGGGTACAGTGGCTCATGCCTGTAATTTCAGCACCTTGGAAGGCTGAGGTGGAAGGATGCCTTGTGGTCAGGAGTTCAAGACAAGCCCTGGCAACATAGTGAGACCCCATTTCTAACAAAAAAAAAAAAAAAAGGTAAAAAATTAGCGAGGTGTGATAGTGCACACCTGTTATCCCAGCTACTCAGGAGACTGAGGTGGAAGGATCACTTGAGCCTAGGAGCTTGAGGCTGCGGTGAGCTGTGATTGTGCCACTGCAGCCTGGATGACAGAATGAGGCTCAGTTTCAAAACTGAAAATAAAAAGCAGAAAATAAATAAAATTTCTTTTCTGAAAATTTTCTGATCTTTGTCTCTGTTATAAAAGTGAAACTAAAAAGAAAATAATGTCTGTTACTTAAAACACACGTATAGGGGAATTTATCGCACATCTAAGTTCAAACAACCAGGTTGAAGAATAATAAGCTTTGCAAAAACATCTTTTTGGAGAAGAACTGATTTTGCATATTGCACTTCAGATAACAAAGACCAAGATGCTTCCAAATCATAAAAGGTGGCATCCACATTAAAGAAATTTGCTTGGCCTCCACCTTCTAGAGTTTGGAAGCATTTTGGTCTTCTATATCTAAAGTGAGGCCACATTAAAGAAAGTTGTTCGGGGCTGGGTGTGGTGACTCACGCCTGTAGTCCCAGCACTTTGGGAGGCCGAGGTGGGCAGATCACGAGGTCAGGAGTTCAAGACCAGCCAGGCCAACATGGTAAAACCTTGTGTCTACTAAAAATACAAAAATTAGCTTGGCATAGTCATGGGCGCCTGTAATCCCAGCTACTCGGGAGGTTGAGGCAGGAGAATCACTTGAACCCGGGAGGCAGAGGTTGAAGTGAGCTGAAATTGCACCCTGTACTCCAACCTGGGTGACAAGAATGAAACTCCATCAAAGAAAGGCAGAAAGAGAGAGAGAGAGAGAGAGAGAGAGAGAGAGAGAGAGAGAAAGAAAGAAAGAAAGAAAGAAAGAAAGAAAGAAAGAAAGAAAGAAAGAAAGAAAGAAAGAAAGAAAGAAAGAAAGAAAAGAAAGAAAGAGAAAGAGAGGCAGGAAGGAAGGAAGAGAGGGAGGGAGGGAGGGAGGAAAGGAGGGAAGGAACTTGCTCAGGGTAACTTCTAAAGGCTACCGGAAGTCTATTGGCCTAAGAACTTAAAACTGCTCACTCGCCCCTTGGGTGTCATCACCCACTGCCCCTGCTCCAGGCGAGCCTTATCCCAGACTGGCTCACTCCCAATCTCCTTTGGCCCTAATCTTCCCTGAGAAGACCAAGGCAGTCCCTCCAGGCCTCAGTAGAACCTTGGCACTAGAAATCTGTTACACAGAAGTGCACCAGTCTGAAGGAGTCCTCCCTGGATTCTGAAAGTGAAATGAGAAAAGGGGAAGGATAGTTTAAGGGAAAAAAAAGACAAAGGAGAGAAAGAAAGGTACCAGGTCTGTTTAGGGTGGATCCTCTAGGTTTTGGTCTCCTAAATGTAATGGCTTTACTTGGTTGCTTTAAGGTTTTTAAATCTGAATATAACACATTACAACAGGCACGTGGCCCATACCAAGGCCGATACCAAGGTATATACACATATTCACACAGACTCTTTCAAAATTGAAAATATTAAGGCAAATCAACAAGGGATTCATTTCACAGTTGTTACCATTTTCCAGTGGCATAAGCTGGACACTGTAACTCTACAGAATTGATTTTCCAGATGACATGACACAGAGTAGACAATGGCATTCACAGAGCATTAGAACTAGGAGTCATCTTGGTGATCATCTAATTCCATTTCCTTACTTTGCAGATGAAGGAACTGGGGTCTCAAGAAATAAAGAAATGTATTCAAAGTTAGAGAGATGGTCAATGTTAGAGCTAGAATTAGGACTCAGATCTCTCTGAAATACCTATCTTTCCCTGAATAGCCATTGTGGTTTCCTCAACTAGGGGATTTAAAACTGAAGTTGCCTTCTGATCCTGATGTCTATAACAGGGTGTTTGCAAACCTCTAACTTACTTGCGTGTAAACATGTTTTGTGGTTTTCACACCTCCTGTGCTAAAAATGTTTTATACTGCGGCTGAAAGATTTGAAAGGAATTCAATCAATATCTTCCTGATTTCTGATGTTCGGTATTTTCACTTTAGGATTCTCTCTCCTTTTTATACATACCCCCACCTTGCTCCTTATTTAGTCAAAGGATCATTTCTAAATATTGAAAGGTGATTAACTTTAAGCTATTGTCAGAAAACACCTGAAAAGCCATGGGAGGAACCCCATTACCAGAATTGCAAATAAAAGTACAGATTGATGTTCCTGCCTGATAGTTCTGTTAAATTACATGCCTGTTGCTTTTTGCTGTTTAATTTCATACAGCCATCCTTCTGTCACTTACCTTGGGCAGAAACTTATGGAGACAATAGACAATCTTGGCAGAAACTGAAAAGAAACTGTTGCCAGGGGTGGAAAAATGGATGTAGCTGACAAATTACAGGGTTGCCTGTTTAGTCATGAGAATTGAAACAAGTCTGTGAATCAATGTATGAAAAGGATGCTTAATAAGATGGGAGAAGTCTCTTTAACACCTGTTTCTTCTGCAATTCAATGCCCTAATGCCAATCACTCATAGTCTGGATCTACTCTCCAAGTGGAAAATGATTTCATCTCTTTTTCTTTAAGGATCGAAGCAGCAGACTAGAGTCTATTTTTAACAGTCCTGGGAGCAATAACCATGGCATTGGCTGCTAGGAAAGATTGTCTTAGAAGGTCTGGCCTGAGGCAGTAGGGAAATCAGAGCCAGGAGAGAGGGAACCAGAGAGATGGTGAGCTTGTATAAGCACAAGCGCATGAAATTGCTGCAGAAAATAAAAGTCTGAATAAAAGGTGAACTCATTTTACTCTGAAAGTTACTAAGCCTAAGATTGTAAATGCCAAAATGAGGAGGAAGAGACTCAGCCAATGGTTTTTACTGCAATCCATTATGGTAATGGAAAAATCTTCTTTTGAACTGTAGCTGTCCGTGTTGACCTTGGTAAGGTGGAAATTCAGGCTCATTCATTGAGAAAGAAGGATTCAAAGTAACTCCGCCCAGAGCTTCCCACATTCCCCTGCGAGAGGACCTCCTTCACATAGACCAGGCAATGAGATGTTCACAAAAGCTCATTTCTGTCCTACCTTTCTCCAAAACTTGAGGGTTCCTCAGTACAAATGCTGTGGAGATTGTATTTCATCAGAGACCCTCATCGACCTCAGTTTTACTCTTTTCTGTGCATGTCAGCCACCGCTGTGGAGAGCAGTGCGAAGCATACAGTATCATGATTGTCTTGGTCTCAGAAAAGTATTACCTATGCTTTCTTTTAGCTTTTATATTTCTCCAGGGATGAACAATGCATCTAGAACACATTTCCAAATAGCTTACAACTTCTCTTAAATAAAACTCAGGCTTTTTACTATATTGTAGGCAAGAATTTCTGCCTGATTCTTGACTTACACTTACTAAGAGGTTATTCACTGAGATGCTGATATCCTTAAGGACTCATGGGTATCTGTCTCACTCAATTATTTCTCCCAATGTTTTACAGTAAGGGAGAGAGCCCTTAGATGAAAGGAACCTGGGGAACCAGAATTTCTGCGTGACCAAATACCCCATCGGACTATAACCTGAGTGAGAAATAAACTTTCTGTGCCATTAAGCTACTAAAAATTGCAGATTGTTCCTTACAAGTGATTGACCTATCTATCTCACTTAATTATTTCTCTCAACATTTTACAGTATAGGGGGAGAGGCAAACAGGAAAGCAAATTAAAAATATGCAATGTCATATTATAATAAAATACCATAAAGGAGGTTTGGGTGCATGAAGAAGGCAGTAATTCATTTTGCTTGGGGGAGGAAGTTCAAGGAAGGTGTTCACAGAGAAGAAATGTCTGAGTTGGTTTTATGGTGGAGAAAAAGAGTCTCAGACAGGATATGACATTTGCAAAGGCCCAAAGGTGTGAACGTGTGTGATACATTCAAAGAATAGCCAGTAGTACGGTGTGGTCAGAGTGTTAAGTGCATGGGGCTGGAAAGGCGAGAGGGCTGAGTGCTGAGCAGCAAGAGATGAAACCTGAAAGGCAGGTGAGTGCTGAATTGTGTAGCGTGTCGTAGATGTTGCCAAGGGCTCAGAACTTATTTTGCTAAGAGAAGAGAAACTGCTTAGCTTAACAGCTGCATTCTTCACAGCATGTGAGCCTCACTCGGTTCTTACCTATAGGCATGTTGGGCTCCATAGGCCTTCTTATCATGTTCTTCAAACCCATTCGTTTTCCTCTTGGGCACCCAGGAAGACTACATTACACAGCTTCCCAGACAATTATATGGATGCACTGTGACTAAGTTCTGGCCAAATGAAATGTGAGCAACGCAATGGGCACCACTCCCAGAATCCAGTGAAGACCCCTAGGACTACACAAAATGGCAGAGGCACTAGGTGGAAGAATCATGGGGTCCTATGACCACTGCATGGGAGGCTGTCCACCAAATACCCAATCAAACTCTGACCTGAGTCAGAAATAAAAGTTCTGGCCAGGCATGGTGGCTCACGCCTGTAATCCCAACACTTTGGGAGGCTAAGGTGAATGGATCACCTGAGGTCAGGAGTTTGACACCAACCTAGCCAACATGGTAAAACCCTGTCTCTACTAAAAAGTACAAAAATTAGCTGGGCATAGTGATGTGTGCCTATAATCCCAGTTACTCGAGAGGCTGAGGCAGGAGAATCGCTTGAACCTGGCAGATAGAGGTTGCAGTGAGCCAAGATTGCACCACTGTTCTCCAGCCTGGGTGACAGAGTGGGACTCCATCTGAAAGAAAGAATGAATGAAAGAAAGAAAGAATGAAAGAAAGAAGGAAAGAAGGAAAGAAAAAAAGAAAAGAAAGAAAGAAAGAAAGAAAGAAAGAAAAGTTCTATGCCATTAAGCTATTAAAAATTGGAGATTGTTCATGATAGTAGTTAACCTATCCACTAATTAAATAGTTGAGGAAGTTCTCAGAGAAAAGATAGCTTGCCAGTGGTATATCCCAGTATATGGGTAAAAAGCAATGGCAACTGCTCACTTTTCTCCAGGAGAGTGTGGGAGTCCTGCATGCACCCTAGCACCAGATGGCCCCCAATTCATTGGCCCTAGGTGCACTATGGTCTTCTCATTCTCCCGGCCCTGATTGACTACTTCCATAAGGCAGTACAGAACCAGCTCCAAAGAACCAGGTCTCCAAGCAGGGTTCCTAAGGGTCACAGAATACTCAGTTCCTGCTTCCATCAAAAGCAGATCAACATCCTTAGGAAGTTCCTTCCAATTTTTAGCACCCTAGGGCAAGAAAGTCTAGCATGTAAACGCGCCTGTGTTTAAAACCTAATCATGGGTGACTTTAGATTGAGCCTTCCAAAGAAGCAGCCTAAAACTAATACTATCTATAGCACTTATTTAGTCTCCATTCCAGCCTTGGGACTTGCCTGTGAATGGCTCCATAGAGGATTAGAGTGAGTTGAATAGGGTAATTAGTTTAAATTAAATTATGTTGACTCAAATTGTAATTACTCATAATTATCAATAGGCCTTCTATTTATAATAATATTATTCTAGCTTTCATTATATCTTTAATAAAGACACTAGTCTATCAATTTCACCTAATATCTTCACTACTATGTCTAAAAGGCATAATATTATCAATGTTTATCATGGGACTCTGATCATCTTAAATTTACACTTCACCTGAGCCACCAAGACAGTAATCATTCTTCCAGTCTTCACAGCCTGTGAAGCTGCTGCAGGCCTGGCACTACTAGTAATGGGGTCTAATACTTATGGTCTAGATTAGATATGGAATTTATTTATTTTTTTATTTTTATTTTTTAGTAGAGATGGGGTCTTGCCATGTTGCCCAGGCTAGTCTCAAATCCTGGCCTGAAGTGACCCTCCTGCCTTGGCCTCCCAAAGTGCTGGGATTACAGATGTGAGCGACCACGACAGACCTCTGTACGGAATGCGAATATCTTTCAATGCTAAAAATTATCAAACCAACAATCATACTTTTCCCAGTGATGTGATATTCCAAGAATTACATAATCTGAGTTCATACAACTGTGCACAGTCTACTAATTAGCCTCATTGGTTCATTTCACTTTAGCCAATACAATGACAACAGTTTAAACTTCTCATTCATCGTTTTTCTGATTCACTATCAACACCCCTTTTAGTATTGACAACCTGACTACTCCCCCTAATAATCATGGCAGCTGGTATGCTGGGATCTGAACCGCTCCTAGCTGGGAGGAGCCTCTAAGAATATAAAAGGTTCTCAGACTCAGTCTTTGCTACTCCTCCCCTTGCTCTTTCCATTCACATCATTCAGGGTGTCAGCTGTGTTTGTATATGACTCTCCCCAAGGCCCCTCTTGACTTTATTTAAATTTGATTTAATCTGTATAGTAATACATTTATTTAGGCAATGTTTGGGAGCCTTGATATATAACAGATCTAAGTTCAGTGCCTTCCTGGTGACAAATCGGAATACAATTTACAGGAAATTCTTCTACCAGGCACATCTGAGATAGATGTGAAGAAATGAGAGTAATAAAAGAATGAAAAGTCAAGGATGAGAAGGAAACCTCATTTGGAATTTTAACACTTGCCCGTGATGGGTTTGTAACATGTGGCTTTAATAGCTGCTTTCCTGACTGTGATATTTAACGAGAGCCGGATTACTTTTGAATCCAGAGACTTAGGCTGATACTGACAAATCGTTTAGGATTGGTCCTAAAAGATTTCCTTATCTGGGTGTAAGATTCAGAAATTTGAATCCCTTCCACTGATACTTCAGGTTTTTATATTCCCAGGTTCTGGGTGAAAGCGTAGCATGGCAATTCAGAGGAAACTGGGAGCTCCTCTAAAGGAATGTAATTATTGAACACACTGTGTTTGGATCACCTTCCCGTTTGCAATATACTTATGTTAAGCTTTATGATCTCACAAGTTACAACTGGCATCAATTTAATGAGTTCTTTCTTGAAGAAACCCATAACATCATTTCACACAGCCTTTATGATTTGCCATCTTTGAATCTTCTACTAAAGTTGTTTTCAATAATAGCCTATTGAAGACTTAGACGAGACGGTATGGGAAATTCCGAAGAGAGAGAGAGAGAGAGAGCACTCTGGAGGAGGAATCTGGGAAATAATCTGCAATTTAACATCCTAGAGTCAGATAGACTGCCTCAGATAAAATCCTGCCTCCACCATTAAGCAGTTGTAGGACCTTGGACAAAACATTCAATCTCTCTGTGCCTCAATTTCCTTTTTTTTTTTTTTTTTTTTTTTTTTGAGATGGAGTCTTGCTCTGTCACCCAGGCTGGAGTGCAGTGGCGCAATCTCAACTCACTGCAACCTCTACCTCCTGGAATCAAGCTATTCTCCTGCTTCAGCCTCCCAAGTAGCTGGGATTACAGGCACACGCCACCACTCCCAGCTAATTTTTGTATTTTTAGTAGAGATGGGGTTTCACCATGTTGGCCAGGCTGGTCTCCAACTCCTGACTTCAGTTGACCTACCCGCCTTGGCCTTCCAAAGTGCTGGGATTACAGGAATGAGCCACCACTCCCAGCCTCCATTGCCTTCTTTATCAAAAAACTCATAACAGTATCTGCTACATGAGGCATGAAGATTGTATCATTTGTTCACAATTATTCGTTTTCTTCTCCTCTTTTTGAGATTTCCCTGTGATTACCCTCGTCTCACTGATTTGGGTTTGGCTATGTCACTTGCCAAGAAGGGGCGTAAACAGGTAACTGATTTGCCTCATCAAAGCAGGGGTTGTTAGGGGTGTTGCCCATTCATTCCCAGTGTCCTCGTGTTCTTTTTTCCCAAATTATTATTCAGGGGGTACCTGTGCAGGTTTGTTGCCTGGGTATATGTGTAATGGCAAGGTTTGGGCTTCTAGTGTACCCATCACCCAAATAATGAACATTGTACCCAATTAGTCACCATGCCTAACTAATTTTTGTATTTTTAGTAGAGCCAGGGTTTCACCATGTTGGACAGGCTGGTCTTGGACTCCTGACCTAGGGTGATCTGCCCACCTCGGCCTCGAAAAGTACTGGAATTACAGGGGTGAGCCACTGCACCCAAACACAGACTGCATTCTTTATTCACAATTATCTGGACTCTTTCTGCCATTGCCAACCTTCTTGGTAGACGGAATGTACTGTTCTTTCTCGTTCTTTTGTGACTAGATTTGGCCAATAGTACAAGATTGGATAGGATGTTTTGCATGTCTGAGCAGAAGGTTTCAGAGGCATTGCAGCCAGCTCTTTTGCTGTCCCAGGGAGTGTCTTCAACCTGGTTTTTGGAATGAAAAGATAAGAAAAGCCCAGCCCAGCCCAGAAGAGCTGCAGCTGACCCACAGCCCTAATATACTGTGAGTGTCACATCAATATTCTTTGTAATCCACAGAGATATTGAAGATGTTTATTACAACAACATAAGTTAATACTTGAGAATATTTTGAGGGTTTGTTGCAATCTTGCATACTTTGTATAATGCCTGGCACATTGCATGTTCAAAATTAACGTTAAATCCTGTCATTGGTGTCCTCCCTACAGCATCATTCACACATCACAGCTCTAGAAGAATTAGCATTCTTAAATATTTATTGAATTATTGAAGGGGAATTATGGAAATTTATACCTTTTATAAAGTTCAATAAGGTGAATAAAATAGAAAATTATTTATCTTAGGAATGTTTTTATGCTGTTGGTGGGAGTGTAAATTAGTTCAACCATTGTGGAAGACAGTGTGGCAAGTCCTCAAGGATCTAGAACCAGAAATACCATTTGACCCAGCAATCCATTACTGGGTATATACCCAAAGGATTATAAATCATTCTACTATAAAGACACATGCACACATATGTTTATTGCAGCACTATTTACAAAAGCAAAGACTTGGAAGCAACCCAAATGCCCATCAATGATACACTGGATAAAGAAAATGTGGCATATGTACACCATGGAATACTATGCAGCCATAAAAAAGGATGAGTTCATGTCCTTTGCAGGAACATGGATGAAGCTGGAAACGATCATTTTCAGCAAACTAACCCAGGAACAGAAAACCAAACACCACATGTTCTCACTCATAACTGGGGGGTTAAACAGTGAGAACACGTGAACACAGGGAGGGGAACATCACACACCAGGGCCTGTCACAGGGGTGGGGGGCAAGGGGAGGGAGAGCATTAGAACAAATACCTAATGCATTCGGGGCTTAAAACCTAGATGATGGATTGATAGGTGCAGCAAACCACCATGGCACATGTATACCTATGTAATGAACCTGCACGTTCCGCACATGTATCCCAGAACTTAAAGTAAAATAAAAAATAATAATAAAAATAAATAATAATAAATAAAAATAAAAGAAAAAGAAAATCATCTAATTTTCATAAACTCTATGAGACATGTTGTAAATTGTCAGGGACATATTTGATCTATATTTGAACTATCTGGACTGAGGAAACATATTGTGAAGGATAGCTTAAAAATAACCAGTTAATATTTTTACACAAAATTTCTCCCTCTTCCAAAATGTCTTCTCATAGGAGAAGGTGCTAGGACTGTAAGAAACTCTTCACCAGTGGGGTTTCTTTTTGATAGTAGTGAAATTGAATCAGTAGATAGTCAGTAGACTGAATCAGTAGATAGTCAGTGAAATTGAACCAGATTTAGATTCTAATCAAACACACTCTTTGAGAACCCCACCTCAGAGCAAGAACATAGCAGCTTATCCTAGGATTTTAGAGCTTTCCCTCAGGCTGGCTCTGGGATGCTGCTGGTGAATTCTAAGATAAGCTATTTTTGCACCTTAAAAGGTTTCTACAAATAATGGAGAGCTTATTTTAAAGCTGTAATTATGAGGAAGAAAGAGTGATAAACACGGATAATAAAAATCATGCAGGGTTTCCTTGGGGCTCTTTAAAAATGAAGATGGCTCCTTGGAAGGGCAGATGCTTTTAAAATTTGAAATGTTCCCTTGGCAAACAATGGAAGTCTCGGAGTGAGCAAAATGCTCTTATGAACCTCCTGCATTTCGAGGCCTATAAATTTGAAACTAGCATTAAGATAGGCCTTAAGGGATGATGGTTTTGCTTTTTTTTTAAGTTATTATTAATAATAATTTTAAGAATTTCTCACAGTTATACGGGGAATTTCATGGAAAGCACTTTCACATGCATTTTGCTGTTCTTGCCCACAGGACCCCCAGGAGCCAGGCTACAAAGGCTTCATTATCATCTCAGACAACAAAGTATGAGCTCAGAGAGATTGAGAGTTGCAGAGCTAGGAAGAGGCAGGATGGCTCATTTTGCTTCAAGACCATTGCTCTTTTCTCAATATTACCAAACCCTTAAAAACTCACCAGTTGACTTCCAATATTTAAATCAAAAAATACTTTTTCAGAGATGGGGTCTTGCTATGTTCCCCCGGCTGGTCTCAAACTCACGACCTTAAGCAATCCTCCAGCTTGGCCTGCCAAAGTGCTGGAATTACAGGCATGAGCTACCATGCCTGGCAGAATTCCAATACTTAAATGGCAGAATAAAGCTATCAATGCCTCCTTTCCTCTGTCCTCCAGAAACACAAGAGGCAGAGCTGAATAATGGATCACCATTATCCCATCTGCCCACAAGGCAGGGTAAAAGCAAGGGGGTGTGTATGGCCAATGGCAATGCAGCTGCCAATCTCTGCTGGGCAGAGAGAAAGAAAAGAGAGCTCACTCACACATACCACTCTGCAAAGAGGAACTTCACAGAGAAGTTAGATGGCTCTGTCCCCTGCCTCACATTCACCACCGGTAATTGCTGGTTCAGGAAGCCCATCCTCATGAAGACTAGTGCTACGGAAGTATCACAGGATCTATAGAAAGACACTACAAGAGGAAAGGCAGAAAGAAATGGAGGAGAGGAAGCTGGGGGAGGTGGAGCAGACTGACAAATTTAAAAGTAGTGAAACTTACAATCATGGCAGTAGGCGAAGGGAAAGCAAATATCACAAAAACAGTGTGCCACAGACCAGTTAAAAACTAGCATCGATATCTCATCACAAACTTACAAGAGTTTAAAGCCAAATGATAAGAGAATATTCAATGGAATAATAAGAGAATTATGAAGGTGACTTCAGAAATAGCACAAAGGGCCTAGACACTGCTGAAAACATAGCACGAGACGTGGAGGACAACAGTAAGAAGAGTGAGGGGATGAAATGGGAGTAGATGAGAGCTGGAAAGGGTTAGAGAAAAACAACAAATATAGGTGATAGATTAATGAGATCCGGAGTTAATAAATGGTTTGGGTTTAAATCTTAAATGGCACCTCTTATTCTAGAAAAAGCATTCGATCAAATTATCAACACTGAGACATATTCCAGTAGAGCTAATGGATACCAAAGATAAAGAAATAATTCTTGACAACAGAAATACTATATAAATGACAAAAGTTCAAAGAGAAAGGGGATAGAAAGAGGAAAATAATGTGGGTTTACAGATTTCCTTATATCCTATAGCCAAGCACCAATGCTGATAAACCAACAAATTTAAGTTTATTTAAATATACAAATATTAATACTAGGAAAAATAGCAAAAATCAAACAAAATCACATAGTAGAGAGAAGGCTGGGATTAAGTAGTAATCACTGAATTCAACATTGATTATAGTAAGAAATAAACAAATGATAATCAGAGAAATAGAGTCATTATATAAGGCATACTATATTCTTATAAAAACAAACCATTAATGAAAATTTAATTTTTCACATCACAAAAAAGAAAAAGAAAACACTGACTACATAGTGAAAGAAATTAATGCATCAATAAAAACAGGTAGCGTATCATTAATTATAATAAGATGTCATATCAACTTTTAGAAATGTATATTACAAATATATACATGTGAAATCATGTGTGTACAAAGATGTGGAATGCAGAATTGTTTGCAATATCAAAATATTGGAAACAATTTAAAAGTCCATCAACAGGAAACTTATTGAATCAGTTATGACATATCTATGAAGCAGAATATTATACAGTGATCAAAAAGAATGACTTCAAGGTAATATTGCTAGGTTTAAAAAATAAAATTTAGAACTAATGTTGTACAGTATACAACCATTTGATGAAAAATTGTATGTATTTGTCTCTGTATGTGTAGTTTGGGTGTAGGCATATATTATCATCCCTGAAAGGTTAAAGAAAGGGTAAAAACACATGTCCCCAAAGAGGGAAACTGGATCCTTGAGAAATGGAGGTAAAAAGAGAGTAACACTTCACTGTGTACTCTTCTGTGGTTTATGGATTCTGTACATATGCAGGTTTTATCTAGTCAAACTCACAGAAATTAAATATTATAACTTATAAAAGGTGAAAACAGCCTTACCAATTGATTGACCCTTCATATGGCTTAACTCTGTCCACCCCCAAATCTCATCTTGAATTTTAATCCCCACAATCCCCACGTGTTGAGGGAGGAACTCGATAGGAGGTGATTGGATCATGGGGACAGTTTCCACCATTCTGTTCTCGTGATAGTGAGTGAGTTTTCACGAGATCTGATGGTTTTATAAGGCAGTTTTCCCTTTCTTGCTCACTCTTTCCTGTTGCCATATGAAGAAGGTCTTGCTTCCCCTTCTGCCATGACTGTAAGTTTCCTGAGGCCTCCCCAGTCATGGGAAACTGTGTCAATTAAACCTCTTTTCTTTATAAATTACCCAGTCTTGGGCAGTTCTTTATAGCAGTGGGAAAACAGACTAATATAACCCTGTTATGCAATTGCAGTTTATAATGAATTGGGAATGAAGAAGTTTGACCCAGAATAATTTCCTGCCTAGAACATCTCTAAGTATCCAGTTTATTTTTGGGTCCCATTGGGAGATAAGGTTTCAGTTTGGCTTGGAGCCACTTAGAGCTTGACTTAGAGGGGACTTGGACATAGGGATCACCATCTGAACTAGAAACAGTCTAGATCAGCAGCCCAGGGCCTGCCTCAAGAGAAGGTTAGAGACTGCACACTGTTGTGCCATGTGCCAACCAGACAGAGAGACACCAAAGTCACAGTTGTAGTTAGACAGAGGTATGGTGTGTCCAGAGCCCGCCAGGGCAGCCTGCAAGGCTATTACTAAGTGCACTTTAATTTTTGACTTTTCTAACTGAGGTGGGAGCTGTCCCACTGAGAGTACACTCCTGCCAATGTCATGTGAAGTGAGAAAACATTTCTTGCTTTTTCTGTAGTTTGTGGATCTCTGAAGCCTTTCCTTTTCTAATGGATGACTAATAGATGGTGATGGTTAGACCAAGACCCGAGGGATGTTTTACATGAGGCTATTCCCACAGCGTGACAGTCCACAACATGCTCTTTCAAGGCATGGGAAAAAGAGTCAACACTGCCTAGGGAGAGAAAAGAATTAGAAGGGCAACCTCCCCCTTGAGAGTTCAGTGTAGTCCTTTAAGTTCAGTGACTGAATCTTTTAAAAGGCAGAACTCTGTTCTAATTAATCAAGCTTTCATTTCCTATGACAATACCTTCCCCTTGGCGCTCAAGAAATCAGAAACTTGAGCCTTGCACACGAAAAGTCAACACAGTATTTTCTACTAAGTTGACTTGGTCTTACAAACCCACCCAGAATTTTCTATCAGCAGGAAACCTGATGTTCCACTATTTCATGGGGATGGCAACACCATCTATCAGTCCAAGCTTGTCACGTTAAATGGAAAAGATGTGATTTGCATCCAGGACTTAAGGAATAGAGTTTCTGATATGTTTGAGAAAAATCAAAGATAAGCAACAACCTCCAACATGTTTTTCAACTTGTCGTTTCTGGTTATATGGTTTTGTGATGTCTGTGTCCAAGGTCTACTGACTACACAGACATTACAGGCCATACAGGTTCTGATCCTAGTTACTTAGCACAGCAAGTGACTTTGTAGATGTCCTTGGCCAATAAAAGGCTAAAAAACCATGGGCATGATTCTAGTCTTTTGTATTCCTCATTAGCTAAGCTTTGTGTGAAGTGATAGGAAGATTCCTTAAAATCAAACTAACCCATATGCAATGAAATGTATAATAAAAGACTTTTTTAAAGAGAGACAGAGTCAGCTGGGCACAGTGACTCACGCCTGTAATCTCAACACTTTGGGAGGTCGAGGTGGGCAGATCAGCTGATATCTGGAGTTCGAGACCAGCCTGGCCAACATGGTGAAACCCTGTCTCTACTAAAAATACAAAAATTAGCCAGGCGTGGTGGCAGGCTCCTGTAATCCCAGCTACTCGGGAAGCTGAGGCAGGAGAATTGCTTGAACCCAGGAGGCGGAGGTTGCAGTGGCGGAGGTTGCAGTGAGCCAAGATTGCGCCACTGCACTCCAGCCTGGGAACAAGAGTAAGACTTTGTCTCAAAGGAAAAGAAAAGACAGACAGAGACAGAGTCGTGCTGTATCACTCCACCTGGAGTGCGTGGCGCCATCATAGCTCACTGCAGCCTCTAACCTCTGGACTTAACTGCTCCTCCCACCTCAGCTTCCCAAGGAGCTAGGACTACATGTGTGCACCACCACACCCAGCTAATATTTTTTAATTTTTTGTAGAGACAGGGTATCACTGTGTTGCCCAGGCTGCTCTTGAACTCCAGGACTCAACCAATCCTCTCACCTTAGCCTCTCAAAGTGCTGGGATTCGAGGGGTAAGCCACCAAGCCCAGCCCACAGGACATTTCCCAATGGATTTTTTCCCCAAGGTTTCCCACTGAAACTTGTTCAGACAACATTTGAATTTACATAAGAGTAGAAAAATAATATTTTTGCACACATATTCCAAGGGCTGAATAGTCAATATTATTATGACATGGTGGAATTTGTATCTTTTTTCTTTTTTTTGTGACGGAGTCTCACTGTCTCCCAGGCTGTTGTGCAGTGGCACGATCTCATCTCACTACAACCTCCGCCACCCAGGTTCAAGTGACTCTCCTGCCTCAGCCTCCCGAGTAGCTGGGAATGCGGGCACCTGCCACTGCATCTGGCTAATTTTTATATTTTTCGTAGAGACAGGATTTCACCATCTTGGCCAGGCTGGTCTTGAACTCCTGACCTTGTGATCCATCCACCTCGGCCTCCTAAAGTGCTGGGATTACAGGCGTGAGCCACTACGTGCAGCCTGGAGTTTGTATCTTAACACACTGATGTATGGATATTCAGTGGATAGTGAGGTCATATGGCCTTGGCTTCAGAACCGGGACCCACCCACCCTCACCACAACTACCAAGCTATGAGGAATGTGGGGTTGGAAGACATTTGACTTTCTAAGCCTACAAAAGAGGGCTCTGAATAGCTGGTCTTCCCTCCCACGGGCCCGTTGGGAGAACAGAAGAACATGAGGTTTGCAGTTGTACTTGGAGTTGTCATCACCATCTGGGCAGTTCCCAGTGGGAATAATTCTGGGCTCTTCGTGAGTCCTCTGTATCTGGTACATTATATGGCAAGTTCCTAATTGGTTTCAATTCTCATTTTAAAATCTCTTGCCGCTTTTATCATGAAACTTTTTTATAACTTGGTTGAAAAGCAATATTCTTTCTTTTTTCTTCAACTTTTAAGTTCAGGGGTACATGTGCAGGATGTGCAGGTTTGTTACATAGGTTAACCTGTGCCATGGTAGTTTCCTGCACAGACCATCCCATCCCCTAGGTATTAAGCTCAGCATGCATTAGCTGCTCTTCCTGATGCTCTCCTTCCCCCTGTACCCCCTGCCAGGCTCCAGTGTGTGTTGTTGCCCCTGTGTGTCCATGTGTTCTCATCATTCAGCTCCCACTCTTAAGCGAGAACATGCGGTGTTTGGTTTTCTGTTCCTGCGTTAGTTTGCTGAGGACAGCAGCTCCCAACTCTATCTATGTCCCTGCAAAGGACATGATCTTATTCCTTTTCATGGCTGCATATATTCCATGGTGTATATGTGCCACATTTTCTTTATCCAGTCTATCACTGATGGGCATTTGGGTTGATTCCATGTCTTCACTATTGTGAATAGTGCTACAGTGAACATACAAGTGCATGTATCTTTATAACAGAATTATTTATATTCTTTTGGGTATATACCTAGTAATGGGATTGCTGGGTCAAATGGTATTTCTGCCTCTAGGTCTTTGAGGAATCACCACACTGTCTTCCACAATGGTTGACCTAATTTATATTCCCACCAATAATGTAAAAGCATTCCTTTTTCTTTGCAATCTCGCCAGCATCTGTTTTTTGTCTGTTTGTTGTTGTTTGTTTGGTTGGTTGGTTTTTTACTTTTTAATAATAGCCACTCTGACTGGCATGAGATGGTATCTTATTATGGTTTCAATTTGCATGTCTCTAATGATCAGTGATGTTGAGCTTTTTCTCATGTTTTTTACCATATGTATGTCTTCTTTTGAGAAGTGTCTGCTCATGTCCTTTGACCACTTTTTAATGGAGTTGTTTTTTCTTGTAAATTTGAAAACCAATCTTCTTTATATGTTAATAGAATTTTTGCAAAATAAAAGTACTAATATTGCATTTCGTGACACTTTTAGGTACAATTATAAAAGTCATTTGTGGCTGGGCATGGTGGCTCACACCTATAATCCCAGCACTTTGGGAGGTCGAGTCAGAAGGCTGGCTTGAGCCCAAGAGTTTAAGACAAGCCTGGGCAACAAAGTGAGACTCCTACCTCTACAAAAAGTACAAAATCAACCAGGTGTGGTGGTGCACACCTGTAGTCCCAGCTACTCAGAAGGCTGGGCAGGAGGATCACCTGAGCCAAGGAGGTAAAGGCCACAGTGAACTGTGATAGAGACGCTGCACTCTAGCCTTGGCGACAGAGCAAGATCTTGTCTCAAAGCAAAAAGAAAAAAAAAAAGTCACTTGTTACAACTATGCATTTAGATTTTCCTTAAACAATCAATTTATGCCTCTCTCTATGCTTCTGTTTGATTAATACACACGATCATTCTAAATCAGTAGCATTGCATAACAACCTTTTTTCTAGGTACTTTTTTCTAGGTACTTAACATCTATTTTCTAGGTACTTAATAGGACTGATTTCATCAAGGCCATCCCTCTGAACTCCCTGAGTATAGACATGATATTTTCATTTTACTACCCTGTGCTCCTGCCCAGCACACCCAAGCCTCAGGGTCCAAGCCAGGCATGGAAGAACAAAAGCATCCAAGGCTTCATGGTGCAATTCCAGATGGAAAATGAATCCATCCTGTGGCCAGAGGAGGAACTACCTAGAAATTTTTCTCCCCAGCTCTGGTCATTCACTGACAACTCTGGTTAAAACACCCTGTCACACAGCAGTGTTTTTTTGTTTTGTTTTGTTTTTTTATTCTTTAAGTTCTAGGGTACATGTGCACAACGTGCAGGTTTGTTACATATGTATACATGTGCCACGTTGGTGTGCTGCACCCATTAACTCATCATTTACATTAGGTATTCCTCCTAATGCCATCCCTCCCCACTTCCCCCACCCCACGACAGGCCCCAGTGTGTGCTGTTCCCCTTCCTGTGTCCAAGTGTTCTCATTGTTCAATTCCCACCTGTGAGTGAGAACATGCAGTGGTTTCCTCATGAGCCCGTGAGCTCCAAAACCACAGGAGATCTTTCAGCAGGCCAGGAGGGCGGGAAGCAATTGGAGCCACTGTGGTTTGAAGGAGTAAACAAGCCAGTTCATTTAGTTGGATGAGTACAGAGGGCTGTGCCGGAGAATGTCATATATGCCCAAGCACTCGTTTGTGGTTTTCAAAAAGGACAAATGGGTGTGGGCTGAAAGTGTGGCATCACCACCCAGAAAGAACTGAAATTGCCACACAGGCTGCAGAAGCACACACCCTGATTATCATCTATTATCTAGCTGATCCTCACAATACGAGCTCGTGCTCGTTATCTAGAAATCTATCTGAAATAAACACAGGTTTAGTTATCACTCTATCAGCATGATGACCGTGGGGTGCTCCGGGAAGGGGACTAGACAAGGAGGAAATACCCAGAGCTCCTGTCCTGGCACTGCCGTTCCCAGGAGCAAGTCTTGAAAATGCTCTGGGCTTCAGCGTCCTCGTTTGTAAAACAGGAATTACAATACCAGCTGCATCTTCCTTGCAGAATTATGAGCTGATAAAGAAAACCAATAGACAAGTATCTTACTGAGCTCACAGTGTTCCCAAACATGTAGACCCCGGCGGGGGCTTGAAAAGGGATAAGAAATAGTATCTGGCCTGGAATATTTCCCAATAGATTTTGGATAAGATGAGACTAAAGCCTGTGTATCAATAGTAAACAATTTGACAAGTATTTGCACAAGCACATAGTTATAGAATATAAACTATAACCTCCATAGGATTACACAGACAAGGGAGAGTGACATGGAGGGGCAAGAGTTGGGCTGGACCCTACAGGATGAAAAAGCTTTGCCTGGGAAAGGGAGGGAAGGACAGAAGCTCATCAATGAAGACTCCAAGGCTGCAAAGAGCAACACTTCTTCAAGGGGCCAGGGAAATGAAAATGTAAGGATAGGATTACACTGGATTCAAGTAACAGTGAAATCAGATGGAGGAGGCATTTGGAAAGAAAGGGAAATTGAGTTCTATTGTATTTTCAAACAATGGTGACAGAAGTTTAAGGAAGATGAATCTAAAAACAGTGTGTAGTCTGGTCAGAGCTAAGATGGAAACTGAAATGGAAAAGCATCTACTGATCACTCTTGGTAGCAGTAAGAAAAAAACTGGTAAGACCAGATGACTTTCTCTTTTTTTTGAGATGGAGTCTCGCTCTGTGGCCCAGGCTGGAGTGCAGTGGCACGATCTCGGCTCACTGCAAGCTCCGCCTTCCGGGTTCACGCCATTCTCCTGCCTCAGCCTCCCGAGTAGCTGGGACTAGAGGCGCCCGCCACCTCGCCCGGCTAATTTTTTCGTATTTTTGGTAGAGACAGGGTTTCACTGCCTGTAGCCAGGATGGTCTCCATCTCTTGACCTCGTGATCCGCCCGTCTCGGCCTCCCAAAGTGCTGGGATTACAGGCTTGAGCCACCGCGCCCGGCCAGACCAGATGACTTTCTAGATACAAGGGAAAGAGCTGGTTTAAGTTCATTTAAATTTTTGAGCAGGGGGATTACAAGAACTTCTGCTCGTTTGAAAATCAGCATCCACTGATACGTTCTTGTTTGCTTTGCTTTATTGGAGGATGGGGCCATTTAAAGCCATTGCTCCACAGAGTATTCTGATTGCAATTGACTCATATGAATGACAATAATATTCCCTCACCAAGCACAGCTATTTATTACGTGGTTCCGTAGGTGTGGTTTTCTTCCCATCTTGATTTTGCATCAACTTCTGTTCTGTTATGCAACAAATCTTCAGCATTATATCATCTTGTTTCTTTTAACCTGTGGAGCTCTGAAGCTCGGAAAGTAGAATCATCTCGTAGAATCCATCAATCTTTATTTGAATCAGTGCAGTATTTTTCTGAAGTTTAGCTACCAGAGCATAGTGGCAAGGCGCAAATCCAATTTTGTCCGCTAGGTGGCAGACAAGAACTACTTTCTCTGCATCCCTCTCGAAAAATGATGAGAGTCACAATATGGAAAAACTAAAAGCTGTGGCTCATACGTTCCTATTTGTCCTCTGAACTTAAAAAAGGAAACACAAATTTGTATGCCTAATATCGCTCTGTAGTCCACCGAAAAATGCCGAAAGGTTTTGAGACTACTCAGTTGGGATACAGGTACTTTTGCTTTTTGCGTGGATTTTTAGAGTTTTTTGTTTGCTTGATGTCTTTGTGTTTTGTCCAAGTGAAAAATAGTGGTGGGAACAGATCACGAAGGTGGTAATGATAGTGTTATAAAGTGAGACTATATTGATTACAATGTATTAAATTTTAATTAATTCATTCATTAATCTTTTGCAGGTCAGGGTTAAGGGGAGTGCGGGTGGAAAGGGCAGTGGGAATTGTGCAGGTAGGTGGAAGATATGATTAAGGTGAATAGCAATGAGACTGTTTCCAAAGGCCATACAGTCTTTGCCACTCTCTTCTAAAATTATTTTTTGAGACAGATTCTCATTCTGTTGCCCAGGCTGGAGTACAGTGGCACAATCATGGCTCATGGCTCATGGCTCATGGCTCACTGCAGCCTCAACCTCCCAGGCTCAGGCTATCCTCCCACCTCAGACGCCCCAGTAGCTGGGACTGCAGGCGCACAACACCACACCTGGCTAATTTTACTTTTACTTTTCTTTTTTTTTTTTTTTTTTTTTTGAGATGGAGTTTCTCTCTTATTGCCCAGTCTGGAGTGCGATGGCGCAATCTCTACTTACTGCAACCTCGGTCTCCTGAGTTCAAGAAATTCTTCTGCCTAAGCCTCCTAAGTAGCTGGGCTTACAGGGGCCCGTCACATACCCAGCCAGCTAATTTTCTGTGTTTTTAGTACAGATGGGGTTCTCCCACGTTGGCCAGGCTGGTCTTAAGCTCCTGACCTCAGGTGATCCGCCCACCTCGGCCTCCTAAAGTGCTGGGATTATAGGCATGAGCCACCAAGCCTAGCCCTAGTTTTACTTTATTTTAGAGATGGGGTCTCGCTATGTTGCCCAGGATGGTCTCCAACTCCTGGCCTCAAGTGATCCTCCTGCCTTGGCCTCCCAAAGTGCTAGGATTACAGGCATGAGCCACTGGCCCGGCCCCTTTTAGAAATGCCCTGGCAAGCCAGACAGGGCTGAGAAACATGACTGAAAGTTACTTTACAGAGACATGTAGTTTATTCTTCTTCTGGATAGAACTATACTCAAATCAACAGTACGATGAAGCTGACAGTGGGCTTCAAACCTAACTCTAATATTGAATTTCAGCTGGGCACGGTGCTCACGCCTGTAATCTCAGCACTTTGGGAGGCCAAGGCAGGAGGATTATCTGAGATCAGGAATTCAAGACCAGCCTGGCCAATATGGTGAAACCCTCTCTCTACTAAAAACACAAAAATTAGCTGGGTGTGGTGGTGTGTGCCTGTAATCTCAGCTACTCCGGAGGCTGAGGCAGGAGAATTGCTTGAACCTGGGAGGCTGAGGTTGCAGTGAGTCAAGATTGCGCCACTGCACTCCAGGCTGGGTGACAGAGCAAGACTGTCTCAAAAACAACAGCAACAACACAACAAGAAAAACTGAATTGCTTTGAACAGTGGAGTCAGAATGGTTTTAATCAACATCCGCTGAGTGTGCATTTTGTCTAACATACTCTACAGTGAGTATTCTTGAATTGATGTCATAACTATCACACCCACCCAAAGGAACTTAAAACTTACTGAAGCTTGTGAGACTGCTGTGTATTTTTAAATATTCTCTAACATTCAGTTTTCTCCTACACAATTTCTAACAATATCCAGACAGCAAAATAAATATTACTGCATGTGAAAATGAAATTTGAAAAAAAACCCTCTATTTACAACTCCCTTGGTAAAGTTTCTTTTTGTTTGTTTGTTGAGACAGAGTCTCACCCTGTCACCCAGGCTGGAGTGCAGCAGTGCCATCTCAGTTCACTGCAACCTCAGCCTCCCGAGTTCAAGTAATTCTCCCACCTCACCCTCATGAATAGCTAGGATTACCGGTGCAAACCACCACCATGCCCAGTCTATTTTTCTATTTTTAGTAGAGAAGATGTTTCGCCATGTTGACCAGGCTAGTCTCGAACTCTTGGCCTCAAGTGATATGCCCACCTCTGCCTCCCAAAGTGCTGGGATCACAGGCGTGAGCACCCGTGCCCGGCTCCCTTGGTAAAGTTTCTACTATTTTTAGGTAACTGTTTTGAAGATATGTTGTTTTCCTCTCACAAAAAAGCAAGGAAGCCCAGCTATTTAAAGCTAATGAGATCACATTAAAAAGATAGAAATAAATATTTTTACGCATTTCCTTAAATCTCAGCATTCTGAATAACTTGGGCTTTCTTTTGATCAACTTCACTAGGAAAAAAAAAAACTGTCACTGATTTGAAGTGATGTTTCCACAAATAGGACTCCCATACATGCTTGCTCATCTCCTCCCTTGAACTTCCTCTGTGCTGCTTTCTATATATTTAAAGTGGAATGGAAGTTTATTATATGAAAGCAGATGGTGTTTGGCCCTTGTAAAGAAAACCTAAAACGCAGCATGGAGCGACACAAGCACATTGCCTCCCCCTGCAATTCTGTATTTACACCTAAGCTGCGCAATTTAGGTGTGACTTTGGGCTAGACGTTCATCTGAGCCTCAGTTTCCCCGATGAGTAAAGGGCCTAGATCACTGACCCACCCTTCACTGAGTTTTGGTGAGAATCGCGGGCGCTAACAGGACTCCGATTAAGGTCAAGCACCATGCAAATAGGAGCAGCATTTCTGATGTTAAGAAAGACAGCGCGGAGACCCGGTCGCCTGCCGGGCTGCGTCACCACCACCACTGATCCCGGCTGCGGCCGTGCAAACGCAGTGAGTCATCCGCAGGGCTGGCAGAGGGTGCTAGCTGGGTCTCTGCACCCCCCAAGCACGGAGGGATGCGGGAAAATCACTCTCAGAAGATGCAATTGCTTTAATAATCGACTTTCACCCTTTGTAGCAGAAAAACGAGCATGACCACAGTACCACAAAGTTTCTGGTATGTGATTTCACTTTCCAGTTTTCCTGGGGAAGTCAGCCGCCTCTGCTAGGGAGCATTATTACCATATATAGATAGAAATCTGCCTGGTAGGGGGGGGAAAAAGAGCCCAGGAGAAGCCTGAGTCAGTTGCCTTAGGTAGGAGTGACTGTTGCCAGGGTCAGGATAAAATCTGCCCTTCAGCCGACTCTATTACTAATCCTGTGAAGTTGCAGATGATTCAAACAGCAGAAAAGGGAAGTGTTGCAAACATCAGCACACTCAGGGCATCTAACCCGCAGGAGAGGCTGTGAAACAGTTATTAAAATTCTGGAAAACAGATGAAAGAGACTGTTTTCAACCTCGGTGGGGGGAAACGGTTAAATGTTCCTACCTTTATTTCTACATTTGTTGTTGCTTTTTTTTTTTTAAGAAAACAACAAAAAAAAATTCTAAATAGAAACAGTTTAGCTAATGATCTAGGACAAAAATCTCTGTGACTTTGAAGCACTGCTGTAGGTTAAAAAATAATGCATCACGTGAAACAGTAGTTTTGAGACCAGCCTGGGCAACAAAGTGAGTCCCCGTCTACAAAAAAATAAAAATTAAAAAAATTAGCCGGGCTTGGTGGCATGCCCCTGTAATCCAAGCTGCTCAGGACGCTGAAGCAGGAAGATCCCTTGAGCCCAGGAGTTCAAGGCTGTGGCGAGCTATGATCTAGCCACTGTACTCCAGCCTGAGCGACAGAGTGAGACCCCATCTCTAAAAAAATAAAAGTAGCCGGCACAGTGGCTAACACCTGTAATCCCAGCACTTTGGGAGGCTGAGGCGGGCGGATCATTTGAGACCAGCCTGGCCAACATGGTGAAACCTTGTCTCTGCTAAAAATATGAAAATTAGCTGGGCTTGGTGATGGGCGCCTGTAATCCCAGCTACTCGGGGGGCTAAGGTGGGAGAATCGCTTGAACCCGGGAGGCAGAGGTTGCAGTGAGCTGAGATCATGCCATTGCACTCCAGCCTCGGTGGTGACAGTGAAACTCCGTCTCTAAATAAATGAATAAATAAATGTTAAAAAAAATTAATGCAGATATAGGCCATAGACATAAGACAACCTTGCTGACAAGTTGAAATGATTAGTAAGTATATAGTAATTGTCTTGATGCTTGTGACATCATAGTTACTGGCAAAAAAAAAACAGAACTATCAAGAATTTTGACCAGACATGTTTCAGGAAGAGGGAAAGGACTTGGATGAATGTTTGGAAAACAATGGAAAACTTTTACACCTATTCCTGACTTCCATTTTGCTAGATTGCACATAGCTCCCAAAACCTCACCTTCCCAATCATAAAATAATCATAGCATCTGTCTCTACTTAGTTTTTAGTACTCTATTCATATCTTCTGTGATTATTCCCATAATGCTTTTTGAATCTCTTGGAAGAAATATATGTCTTCTCATTTTTAGACTTTTCTGTCACAGGCTGTTATGCTCGGATGATCAATATACAATTACATATAATATATTGTTATCAGATGATAATAAGTATATAATACGAGGAATCTAAACATTACAAAATGACCAGAAGAAGCCTGTGAACTTATTCTTAGATTCCATAAACATGACAAAAAAAAAAAAAAAAGGAGTATCTATCCTACATAAACCAACCAGGAAACTGCCTCTGTGACATTGCTCAGACTTAATGACAAAAGTGATGGAAGAAACCAAGTAATTACACCGTGGGCTCTTCTTTGTGTACAAAAAAAAAAAAAAAAGATCTGGTACATTGATTTCTTAATGTTGTCAATAGGTTCTTGGAAATTTCAACTTTAGGCGAAAGGATATATAAGGAAATCAATTTGACCATAGGCTACTTGATATAAATGACAGTTAAGATCCTCTGGCATATTTCTGATCACAAAAACATGACCCAACTTTCAAATAAAGACCCAAAGCACTTCTAATATTAAACATTGAAATTCATGTAAGCTCTACTTAACATTTAAGAAAGACGAATCAAAACAAGTAACATAATGATTTGCCTGCTGACTCCAGTTCAGGGTCACTGGTGGCCAGAACCTCTCCCAGCAATTCAGGGTGCAAGGTGGGAGCCCACCCGCAACAAGACGCCATCCCATCGTGGGGCGCACTCACATACACCCCTACTCACTCTCACCTGGACCATTTTAGACACAATTCACTTAATGTGCATATCTGTGGGATGTGGGAGGAAACCCGAGGACCCAGAAAGAACCCACACAGACATGGGGAGAACACACACACCACACAGACAGTGGCCCTGGCTGGGAATCAATTTTTTCTTCTCATCAACATTATAAAGAAATGACGTTGAATGAAAGGAAAAAAGACATTATTCAAGGACTTGCTGTATGGTACGGTTTGACTGTGTCCCCACCCAAATCTCATCTTGAATTGTACCTCCTATAATTCTCACATGTTGTGGGAGGGACCCAGTGGGAGATATTTGAATCATGGAGGCTGTTTTCCCCATACTGTTCTCATGGTAGTGAATAAGTCTCACGAGATTTGATGGTTTTATAAGGGGAAACCCTTTTCGCTTGGTTTTCGTTTGCTCTTTGCCTGCCGCCATGTAAGATATGGCTTTGCTTCTCCTTGCCTTCTACTGTGATTGTCAGGCCTCCCCATCCATGTGGAACTGTGAGTCCATTAAACCTCTTTCCTTTATAAATTAACCAGTCTCAGGTATGTCTTTACTAGCACCATGAGAACAGGCTAATACATTGTACTTTATCATTAAGTAGACTATCTTTAATTTTTTTAACATTCTCATTGTAGAAAATTCAAACAATACAGGAATGCAAAAAAGTATGAATACTCCTTATAGTCCCACGGTCTCCAGAGACTAGAGACAATATACTGCCAGATCTCCTTCTTTTTTCAATTTTTACTTATTATTATTATTGTAGAGATGACAGGTCTCACTATGTTGAGCAGGCTGGTCTCAAACTCCTGGCCTCAAGAAATCTTCCTACTCGGCCTCCCAGAGTGCTGGATTACAAGCCTGAGCCACCATGCCCAGCCTCGGCCAGGCCTCTTTCTTAGGATAAACACGCACACACGATCACAAAACAGATAATGTTCTGCAATGTACTTTCCTCACCTAATGAATTTTCTGATTACTATATAGAGATCAATCTCATTCTTTTCATGGGCTGCAGTCATTGACTGAATATTCCACAATTTATTTAAGCTGTCGTCTCTTGATGAAAGATTCCCCCAAGGGTGTTTCTCTATTAAAGAAAACACTGCAGTAAACATCATTGGGATTTTGCAAACTCATGAAACACATGAGCAAGTATTTTCCCAAAGGTAAGTTATGTAAGAGGAATTTCTGGGTCAAAGTCTACACCACATTGTATAAGCGTCCATTTCCCTTTGTTGTCGCTGTTGTCATTGTTTTTGCTGCTGAAGTTGTTCTTATTAAGACATGGTTCAACAGTTTAATCATTACACTAGTATGGTCAGAGACCCCCTCCCCAGATGTATCATGTGATCCAGTTCATCATTCTTTTTCCCGTGGGCTTTCCACAGCCAGCAAATGAAAAACCATGTCCACTCCATGATTAGCTATGCAAGCACTAAATACAGAGCTCTGTAAAAGCTCGTATCAAGACTACGGTTTAGACATGAGGTATAAGAGACTTCTTTGGACTCATGCCCAAATCTGAATCTTGGGATTCTTACTCACTTTCCAACTGGTCACTATGCAATGATGAGCATGCTCAGTAGCGAATGCAGAAACAGTGGTTTGAATGTGTTTTCTCAAAAATTTAATGGTCAATGTGGTGGTATTAAGAGGTGGGGTCTTTTCTTTCTTTGTTAATATAGCTAGTGGTCTATGATCATGTTCATCTTTTCAAAGAACTGATTTTTAGATGTCGTTGATTCTTTGTATAGCTTTGGGGTCTCAATTTTGTTCAGCTCTGTTCTGATTTTAGTTCTTTTTTTTTTCCTCCTGCTAGCACTGGGGTTAGTTTTTCTAGTTCCTCCAGGGGTGATGTTAGATCATCAACTTGAGATCCTTTTAACTTTTTGAGGTAGGTATTTAGCACTATAAACTGTCCTTTAACACTACTTTTGCTGCATCCCAGAGATTTTTGTATATTGTGTCTCTGTTTTCATTTATTTCAGAGAATTTAAAATTTCTGCTTTAATTTTATTGCTTACTCAAAGGTCATTCAGGAGCAAGTTGTTTAATTTTCATGTAATTGTGCAGTTTTAAGAGATCTTCTTGGTATTTCTATTTTTATTTGACTGTGGTCTGAGAATATGGTTAGTATGATTTTAATTTTTTTGAATTTATTTAGACCTCCTTTATGGATAAGCACGTGAAAGATCCAAATAAGCACAATCAGAAATGACAAAGGTGACATTACAACTGATCTCACAGAAATGCAAAAGAACCTCAGAGACTGTTATGAACATCTCTATGCACAAAAACTAGAAAATCTACAGGAAATTAATAAATTCCTGGAAACACACAACCTCCCAAGATTCAATCAGGAAGAAACTGAAACCCTGAACAGACCAATATTGAGTTCCAAAATTGAAGCAGTAAGAAAAAATCTACCAACCAAAGAAAGCACTGGACCAGACAGATTGACAGCCAAATTCTATCAGATGTACAAAAAGAGCTAGTACTAATAATACTGAAACTATTCCAAAAAATTCAGCAGGTGGGACTCTTCCCAAACTCACTGTATGAAGTTAGCAACACTCTGATACCAAAACCTGGCAAAGACACAACAAAAAAAGAAAACTACAGTCCAATCTCCCTGATGAACATAGATGCAAAAATCCTCAACAAAATACTAGCAAACCAAATCCAACAGCACATCAAAAAGTTAATTCACCATGATCAAATAGGTTTCATTCTTGGTATAAAAGGTTGGTTCAATATATACAATTAATAAATGTGATTTACTACATAAACAGAACTAAAAAGAAAACATAAGATCATCTCATTACATGTGGAAAAAGCTTTCAATAAAATCCACATCCTTTCATGACAAAACACCCTCAAGAAAGAAAAAACATACCTAAAAATAATAAGCAATATCTATGACAACCAACAGCCAACATCATACTGAATGGACAAAAACTAGAAGCATTCCTCTTGAGAACTGGAACAAGGCAAGGATGCCCACTCTCACTACTTCCTACTTCAATATGGTACTGGAAGTACTAGCAGATCAATCAGGAAAGAGAAAGAAAAAGACATCCAAATAGGAAGAGAAGAAGTCAATTATCTCTCTTTGCTGACAATATGATTCTATGACTAAAAAACCCTAAAGACCCCACAAAAAGGCTCCTGGAACTGATAAACAACTTCAATAAATTTTCAGGATACAAAGTCAATGTATGAAAATCAGTAGCATTTCCATATAGCAATAAAGTTCAAGCCAAGAGACAAATCAAGAACACAATCCCATTTACAATAGCCACCAAAAAATAAGATATCTAGGAATGCACTTACCCAACGGGGTGAAAGATCTCTACAAAGAGAACTACAAAACAGTGCTAAAAGAAATCATAGATGACACAAACAAATGGGAAAACATTTCATGCTCATAGACTGGAAGAATCAATATTGTTAAAATGGCCATACTGCTCAAAGTAGTCTACAGATTTAATGCTATTCCTTTCAAACTACCAACATTATTTTTCACAGAATGAGGAAAAACTATTCTAAAATGCATGTGGAACCAAAAAGAGCATGAATAGTCAAAGCAATTCTAAGCAAAAAGAACAAAGCCGGAGACATTCATTACTGTACTTCAAACTATACTGTAAGGCTGCAATAACCAAAACAGCATGGTATTGCTACAAAAACAGACATATACACTAATGGAACTGAATAAAGAACTCAGAAATAAAGCCACACATCTACAGCCATCTTACCTTTGACAAAGTTGACAAAATAAGCAATGGGAAAACAACTCCTTATTCAATAAATGGTGCTGGGATAACTGGCTAGCTATATGCAGAAGAATAAAACTGGACTCCTACCTTTCACCATATACAAAAATTAACTCAAGATGGATTAAAGATTTAAATGTTTGTGACTTCAAACTTTAAGAAACGTAGAAGAAAACCTAGGAAACACCATTCTGGACATCAGCCTTGGGAAAGAATTTATGACTAAATCCTGAAAAGCAAATGTAACAAAAACAAAAATTGACAAGTGGGACTTAATTAAACTAATAAGCTTCTACACAGTGAAAGAAATTATTAATGGATTTCTCTCAAATGGGAGAAAATATTTGCAAACTACACATCCAACAAAGGTCTAATATCCAGAATCTGTAAGGAACTTAAACAACTCAACAAACAAGAAACAAAGAACCATATTTAAAAATGGGCAAAAGACATGAACAATTTTCAAAAGAAGACATACAAGCAGCCAGCAAACATGCAACAAAATGTTCCACATCACTAATCATCACAGAAATGCAAATCAAAACCTCAATGAGATATCATCTCACATCAGTCAGAATGGCTATTATGAAAAAGTCAAAAAAAAAAAAAAAACCCCCAACAGATATGGGTAAGGCTGTGGAGAAACAGGACTCCTTTACACTGTTGGTGGGAATGTAAATGAGTTCAGGCACTATGGAAAGCAGTTTGGAGATTTTTCAAAAAACTTAGAACTACTATTCAACCCAGCAATCCCATTACTGGGTATATATTAAAAACAAACAAACAAACAAAAAAACCCAACACCAAAAACCACAAATCATTCTACCAAAAAGACATGCACCTGCATGTTCGTTGTAGCACTGTTCACAATAGCAAAGGCATGAACTCAACCTAGATATCCATTAATGGTGGATTGGATAAAGAAAATGCCGTACATACACTATACTAGGCAACCATGAAAAAGAATGTAATCAGGTCCTTTGCAGCAACATGGATGCAGCCAGAGGCCATTATTCCAAGCAAATCAATGCAGAAATAGAAAAACCAAATACCACGTATTCTCACTTATAAGTGGGAGCTGAAAATTGGATACTCATGGACATAAAAATGGCAACAATAGAAACTAGAGACTATTAGAAGTGGAAGGAAAACACAGGGGGTAAGGATTGACAAACTATTGGGTACTATGCTCAGTACCTGGGTGACAGGATCATTCATACCCCAAACTTCAGCATCATGCAACATACCCAGGTAACAAACCTGCACATGTACCTCCTGAACCTAGAATAAAAGTTGATTTTTTTGGCACAGTGGCTCATGCCTATAATCCTGGCACTTTGGAAGGGCAAGGAGGGTGGATCACCTGAGGTGAGGAGTACAAGACCAGACTGAATGACATGGAGAAACCCCATATCTACTAAAAATACAAAAATTAGCTGGGTGTGGTGATACATGCCTATACTACCAGCTACTCAAGAGTCTGAGGCAGGAGAATTGCTTAAACCCAGGAGGCAGAGGTTACAGTGAGCCAAGATTACACCATTGCCCTCCACCCTGGGCAGCAAGAGTGAAACTCCATCTCAAAAAAAAAAATAAAAAATAAAAACAAGTTTGTTTTTTTAAAAGTGAGAGTAGGGCCATTAGATGTGATTGGGTCATGAGGGCTCCTCCCTCATGAGTGGGATAAAAGCCCTTATAAAGGAGGCTTCAGGCAGCATTCAGCTCTCTTGCTCTCCGACTTCCACCATGTGAGGACACAGCATTCTTCCCCTCAGGAGGATGCGGCAACAAGACTCCATCTTGAAGGCAGAGAGCAGCCTTCATCAGACAACAAACTTGGCGCCTCAATCTCAAATTTCCCAGCCCCTGGAACTGTGAGAAAATAAATTTCTGTTCTTCACAAATGCCCCAATGTGTGGCATTTTGTTACAGCAGTACAAACAGCCTGAGACAAGCCCTGAGTTCATTTGCCCTCCAAATGCAGGAAAAGAAAAGATGAGTGAGATGGAGTCAACCAAGAGTTCCTCCCTTTTAACACCCATAAGCTTTTTCCCTGCAGGGAAGGCCCTGGTTAAAGGCAGGCTCGCATGAGGGAATACAGCAGAAATTTCTCCTCTCCTACCGTTATTGTTTGGTGTTTTTTGTTCTTTTTGAGACAGAGTCTTGCTCCGTCACCCAGGTTGTACTGCAGTGGTACAATCATGGCTAACTGCAGCCTCAACCTCCCTGGCTCAAGCAATCCTCCTCCAACCTCAGCCTTCCAAGTTGCTGGCACTACAGGCGTGCACCATTATGCCCAGCTAATTTATTTTTATTTTTTGTAGAGATGGGGTCTCACTATATTGCCCAGGCTGCCCTCAAACTCCTGGGTCAAGCAATCCTCCTTCCTTGGCCTCCCAAAATACTGGGATTACAGGCATGAGCCACCATTTCTGGCCTTCTACTATTGTTTATTTCATTTCTCCCCTCTTGATTTATCTTTCATTAAACCAGTTTTCATATCTTCTTCTTTTGTTTTATTTTATTGACTAGACAGCTCTACATATTCATTCTACCAGCAGATTATTATTATTGTGTGTGTGTGTGTGTGTGTGTGTGTATATATATATATATATATATATTTTTTTTTTTTTTTTTTTTTTGAGATAGAGTCTCGCTCTGTCACCCAGACTGGAGTGCAGTGGCGTGATCTCGGCTCACTGCAACCTCTGCCTCCCAGGTTCAAGCAATTCGGTTGCATCAGCCTCCTGAGTAGCTGGGATTACAGGCATGCACTACCATGCCCAGCTAATTTTTGTATTTTTAGTAGAGACGGGGTTTCACCATGTTGGTCAGGCTGGTCTTGAACTCCTGACCTCATGATCTGCCCACCTTGGCCTCCCAAAGTTCTGGGATTACAGACATGAGCCACCACGCCCAGCCTATTATTATATTTTAACAAAGAAATGTGAGCCTATATTTTCCTATCAAAATCCAATATTCTGACTGGGACCTTTTGCAAGCTTTTACCTTTTCCTCCCTCCCTCTCTCCTGCCTCATGGTTTTAGTGAATGATCTGCCTAATTTTTCAGATGCTCAAAAAATTATTTTCTTATACCTCTTCTTTTTCAAGATTTTGTTAATTGCATCACACTTCACTTATGAAAATTTATTTAGATTTAATTCTAAGTTTCATTGAATTTTTACTACTTACTACTCTTTCTTATATATTGTGGAGTTTTTCTTTTTTGTCATTTTTACTCTGTTTTTATTTAACTAGAGTATTTTCACAAGGAATTATCCAAAAAGTGCACATGTTGCTATACATTTACATTCTGAATCCCCGAATATCTAGGATGGTGAGTTAGACTCCTTTGCTTTGTTAACTTGCCACTATGGTTAAGTCTCAGAGCCTTCACAGTTCTTGACATTAGAAATGGGCTTTTGAAAAATAAGGCCATGATAAATTGGTGAACTTTTTTAATCCGCAGACACAGCCCTTTTTTCAGCTCTGAGGAAGTATTTTCTACTATTTCACCAATTGTTTGTTCTTCATTGCATTTTTTTCTTGCATTTACAACTCCCGTTATTTTTAGATTGGACTTCCAAATCTGTTCTCCAAGATACTTATCCTTTCTCATGACCTCTCTCTTATATGCACATTCTGTCAATATCATTCAGTGTTTGGAATTGTCTATTATATTATTCACTATTGTTATTTAAATTTATATTTTGACAATTATGGTTTAAGCTTTTTTTCAAAGAATTATTTCAGAGTATTTCTTTTGCATGAAAGACATTTTTAAAAGTGATCTCTCCAATCTTATTGTGAATATGAATTAGAATATTTCTTCCAAACTCTCTCCTGGTTTCTGCTTCAGAAAGGTTCATTTGTTCTGAGTGGTCAACTTGGTGCCTTCCTTTTCACTAGATGGTTCTACCCATGTAGCTAGTGGTTTGTTATTATTGTCTAGCTTATTTAGTATTATTAGCTGGAACAAGTTTCTTAAGTTCTTGCAGAGCTCTGGCTCTGGGATTTCCCCAAAGGAAAGAGTCCGAGAGTTGATAAACAAGAGGGCTTGAGCCTTTTCTCAGCCGGGCTGGAGGTGAGGGCACACAGCAGGTGAACAGAGCTCCTCTTCCGGTTGTGCTGATTCCTCTCCATCGAGGCAGGCAGCAGTGGGTCAGAATGACAAGTCTCACTGAATCTGCTCCTCCGACTGGCTGAGGAGATTTGGGGCAGTGAGAGGACCCCCTCAAACAAGGCTTCTGACCACGGAGTCCACGGGCTTCCCCAGGAAAGGTGAGGAAGAGCACGTGGTCTTTCCTGTAATGTGACTTCTCCTCCACTCCCTCTGTATTCATTTTCTCTTGCTCTGTAACAAAGTACCACAAACTTAATGGCTTCAATCAGCACACATTTGTCATCTCATGGTTCCCATGGGCCAGGAGTCCAGGTGCAGCTGGGTCCCCTGCAAGGCTACAATCAGTGTTGGCCATAGCTGCAGTTCTCATATGGAGCTCCAGGTCCTCTTCCAAGCTTATTCGGGTGTTTGGCAGAATTCAGTTCCCTGCGGCTGTATGACCAAGATCCCTGTGTTCTTGCTAGGGACTACCCTCAGTTCTTAAAGGCCACTTGCAGTGTCTCGCCACATGGCCTTCAAAGACAGTTCATTTGCTCTTTTCCAGATCAGCGGAAGCAAATTGCTGACTTCTAACTTTCTTCCAATCTTCTCCATGGGAGTCTCATAAAATGTGATGCAATCAGGGGAGTGATTATGCCACCACCATGTGCCATATGATGCAGTCTAATTAATGGAGCAACTATCCCGTCATAGTCAAAGATTCCCTCCACACTCCCACATTCCCCCCACAAATAAGCCATGTACATCTGGGGTTGGGAGTTGGGACCCGCTTAGAATTTTGCCTTCCACGCTTATACACTGTTGATGAGAGTGTAAATTAGTTCAACCATTGTGGAAGACAGGGTGGTGATTCCTCAAAGACCTAAAAACAGAAATACCATTCAACCCAGAAATCTCATTACTGGGTGTATACCCAAAGGAATATAAACCATCCCATCATAAAGACACATGCATGCGTATGTTCACCACAGGCCTGTTCACAATAGCAAAGACATGGAATCAACCCAAAAGTGCATCAATGGTAGACTGGATAAAGAAAATGTGGTATGTATACATCATGGAATACTATGCAGCCATAAAAAAGAATAAGATAATATCCTTTGCAGGAACAGGAACGTAGATGGAGCTGGAGGCCATCATCCTTAGCAAACTAATGCAGGACCAGAAAACCAAATACTGCATATTGTCACTTACAAGTAGGAACTAAATGAGAACACATGGACACATAGAGGGTGACAATACACACAGGAACCTATCAGAGGGTGGAGAATGGGAGGAGGTAGAGGATCAAGAAAATTCATTAATGGATACTACCTGGGTGATGAAAAACTCTATAAAACAAACTCCTATGACACAAGGTTTATCTATATAACAAATCTGCTCATGTGCCCCTGAACTTAAAAATTAAAAAAAAGAAGAAGAATTTTGCCTTCCACAATCTCAGAAGTATAAGAATACCTTTTAGTTTCCAGTGGCAGATAGAATTTTTCCTTCTTTGTTTGTTGAGTTGCTTTAATAAAGAACTGGTGGGGGAGGGGGATGGTGGGGAGGCAGAATATCAAAGGTGCATGTTTAAGATACCACATTTAGGCTGGGCTCAGTGGCTCATGCCTATAATCCCAGCAGTTTGGGAGGCCAAAGTGGATGGATCATGAGATCAGGAGTTCGAGACCAGCCTGGCCAACATGGTGAAACCCGTCTCTACTAAAAATACAAAAATTAGCTGGGCATGGTGGCGCATGCCTGTAATTCCCAGCTACTCGGAAGGCTGAGGCAGGAGAATCGCTCGAACACAGGAGGCAGAGGTTGTAGTGAGCCAGGATCACGCCACTGCACCCCAGTCTGGGCGATAAAGCAAGATTCAAAGCAAGTGTCTCAAAAAAAAAAAAAAAAAAAGATACCACATTTAATTACTCAAATAATTAAACTTTCACTTTAACGAATTGATCAGCATTTATTAAATGTAAGATAGTACCTTAATGGTTGTTTTTACCATTGCAAAATGTTCTTCAAACAAATCAACTAAGCTGATATATAAATAAGACATATATTTGAGGCAGTGTACTTATTTCAATTAATAGACTTTTTTTTAGAACAGTTACAGATTTACAGAAAAATTCATCACAGAGTAAAGAGTGTTCCCATATACCCACTACACACACATACACATCCATAATTTTCCCTATTACTAGCATCTTGAATTAGTGTGATGCATTTGTTACAATTAATGACATTGTTATTATTAAAGTCCATAGTTTACATTAGGATTCACTCCTTGTGTTATGCATTCTATAGGTTTTGCCAAATGCATAATTATATATATTACAGTGTCCTACAGAATAGTTTCAGAATTATATATTTTAATCAAGAAGGTTTTGTTTTGTTTTGCTGTGTTTTGTTTTTTTAAGATGAAGTCTCACTCTGTTACACAGACTGGAGGGCAATGGCAGGATCTCAGCTCACTACAACCTGCGCCTCAAGCAATTCTCCTGTCTCAGCCTCCCCAGTAGCTAGGACTACAGGCACACGCCAGCACACTCAGCTACTTTTTGTATTTTTAGTAGAGACAGGGTTTTATCATGTTGGCCAAGCTGATCTGAAGTTCTTGGCCTCAAGCAATCTGCCCGCCTCAGCCTCCCAAAGTGCTGGGATTAGAAACATGAGCTACTGTGCGTGGCCCCAAGAAGTTTTTTTAGTCAGATGTCTTTCCTGTCATAGGCCATCTGTGTGACCCTTTCAGGCAAATGTGAGTGTCTAGACAGCACGTCATCAGATTTGGGTGTTTCAGAGCCTTCTGTGACTGAGTAGAGTTGATCTGAGATCCCTACTATTCAAAATTGGTTATTAGGGAGGATGTGGTTCAATCTGCTTAAGAAGAATGCAGTCTCTGGGGAAGGAATTTTAAAACAGAGTAATTTTGGTCCAGACCAAAGCCCAGTGGCATAGAAGAAATACGAGTTTCCAGAAATAAAATTATCCTGAGGTGCTCTGCAAAAGACACTGTAGAGAGAAGACGATAAGCAACAGACTGGGAGAAAAGTAATTGCAAAGACCTACCTGATAAAGGACTGCTACCCAAAATATGTATATGTATACAAGGAACTCTTGGAACTCAACAATAAGAAAACAAACAACCTGATATAGTTTAGCTGTATCCCCACCCAAATCTCATCTTGAATTGTGGCTCCTATAATTCCCACATGTTGTGGGAGGGAGCCAGTGGGAGATAATTGAATCAGGGGAGCGAGTCTTTCCTGTGCTGCTCTCGAGATAGTGAATAAATCTCACAAGAGCTAATGGTTTTATAAAGGGGAGTTTCTGTGCACACACTCTCCTACCTGCTGCCATGTAAGATGTGCCTTTTGCCTGCTGCCATGTAAGATGTGCCTTTGCTCCTCTTTCACCTTCCGCCATGATTGTGAGGTCTCCTCAGCCATGCTGAAATGTGAGTCAATTAAACTTCTTTCCTTTACAGATTACCCAGTCTCAGGTATGTTTTTATTAGCATGTGAGAATGGAATAATACACAACCCAGTTAAAAAAATAGGCAAAAGACCCAAATAGACACTTCACCATAGAAGATATATAGAAGATCAATAAACATATTAAAGATGCTTAACATCAAATTTTGTTAGTCAATTGCCAAAAACAACAGTGAGATACCACCATACACTTATTAGAATGACCAAAACCCAGAATACAGATAACTCTAAATGCTGGTAAGGATGTGAAGCAGCAGGAACTTTCATTCCTTGCTGGTAAGAATGCAAAATGGTACAGTCACTTTGGAAGACAGTTTGGAAGTTTCTTACAAAACTAAACATACTCTTACCACACATTCCAGCAATTGCAGTCCTTGGATTTACCCAGATAAGTTTAAAACTTAGGTCCACAAACACCAAAAAAAAGAAATGAGTTATCAAGCTGGCTGCAGTGGCTCATGCCTGTAATCCCAGCACTTTGGGAGGACAAGATAGGTGAACCACTTGAGGCCAGGAGTTCAAGGCCAGCCTGGCCAATATGGTGAAACCCCATCTCTACTAAAAATACAAAAATTAACTGGGTGTGGTGGTGCACGCCTGTAGTCCCAGCTACTCAGGAGGCTGAGGAAGGAGAATTGGTTGAACACAGGAGGTGGAGGTTGCAGTAAGCCAAGATCACGCCACTGCACTCCAGCCTGGGTGACAGAGCGAGATCCTGTTTCAAAAAAAAAGACATGTAAGAAACAAATGCATATGTTAAGTGAAGGCAGCTAGTCAAAAAAGGCTAAATACTGTATAATTGCAATTTCACAACATTCTAGGAAAGGCAGAACTATAAAGAGATAAAAAGATCAGGAGATAGGTGGGAGGGAGAAATGAATATGCAGCACATAGAGAGATTTTGGGAGCAGTAAACTATTCTGTATACCACCAGATGGGAACTCTCTACTTTCTGCTTGATTTTGCTATGAACCTAAAATTGCTCTAAAAAATAAAGTCTATTTCAAAAATTATCTTGAGGAAATGGGTGTCCAAACTGGTAACCAAGACTAAAGCCCAGTCCCCAGAATTTGTGGAAGAGAGCTGGTTTGGACTAATACAAAACTGGTGCTATTATAAAAGTTCCTCCAAATGCAGCTGTTCTGATGGGTACAGTGTCTATGTCCTGAGAGCAATTGCTGAGCATGGCTGTATTCACTGAAGAGAGGACTTGAGCTGGGAGCACATGCAGCTAAGCTTGTTCCCTATAGGGGGACTATGAGGGAACCAGGATGGAGCAGAATTGCTGTGAAGTAAACCAGCACCATCTGTTGCTGGAGGATGACAAATACGCAACAAAACTCAATCTGTTCAGTGAGAAACAATAGCAAGGTTAAATTGTTCTGACATGAGTACTGCTCTCTCAGGTGTGGTAGTCAGGCAGATGGCACTTTGAGGACATGGGAGCCCAAGGGTGTGCTTAGGTGTCAGGGAGGGCAGTGGAAGGGAGCACTTAGTGGACTCTTAACAAATGCTGAAATTGGGGAGTTTCCACTGATTTTGGAGAAAAATTATATAATGTAATATCAGTTCACACATGTGATAATCCTGATCTAAATGCTTAAGTTTCCTCTATTTTTTTCTGAATTCTTTGATATTATTGTATGTTCTTAAACTGCCATATATATTCGGAATTATATATAAATTGCTATACATATTCAGAAAGACTATGCTTTGTGAAGGAGAGGGATTTGGGAAGTGATCCTGGATTCTATGCAAAAAAAAATAGTTAACATTGTATCCAAAAGACTTTTTATAAGGTCATTTCACCCAAAGGCTCTATTTATGACTCCAGAGAACAGTTTAAAGTCATAACCTAGTTGACATAAAACATAATTGGTGTGCACCTCTGTTTTCTTATTAGTGTATTGAGATCTCACCACTTCAGGAATAACCATAACAGACCAAGGCAAAGGGATAGTCCATGGCTGCTTATAGGAAGTCTTCAGTCTTTAGTTCTGCTTGGTTGTTACTGGATTCTCATGCTCATTTGCTCTCTTTTTTCTTCATCTCCTCACCCAGTTAAAAACTAATTAGGCCATACTCTTAGAATGGAAACTCTTAGAAAAAAAAAAAAAGCAAACAAAACAGAGAATAGTAAGTGTTGATGAGGATGTAAAGAAATCAGTACCCCTGCACATTTCTGGTGAAAATGTAAAATAGTGCAGCCACTGTAAAACAAGCAAACAAACAAACAAACAAAACAATAACAAAAACAGTATGGCAGGCTGGGCACAGTGGCTCACATCTGTAATCCCAGCATTTTGAGAGGCCAAAACGGGTGGATGGCTTGACCCCAGGAGATCGACACCAACTTGGGCAACATGGTGAAACCCCGTCTCTACTAAAACTACAAAAATTATCTGGGTGTGGTGATGCGCGCCTGTAGTCCCAACTACTGGGGAGGCTGAGGTGAGAAAATCACTTGTACATGGGAGACAGAGGTTGCAGTGAGCTGAGATGGTGCCACTGCACTCCAGCCTGGGTGACAGAGCCAGACTCTGTCTCAAGAAACAAAAACAAAACAAACAAAAAAACAGTATGGCAGTTCTTCAGAAAGTTAAACAGAATTATCATAGATCCAGCAATGGCACTTCTGGGTGTATCCCCAAAAGAATTGAAAGCGGGGGTTCAAGCAGATATTTCTACATCCATGTTCATGGCAGCATCACTCACAATAGCCAAAAGGTGGAGGCAACCCAAATGTCCACTGATGGATTAATGGATAAGCAAAATGTGGTACATACATGCAATGGCACTTAGTGGGGTATCATTCAGCTTTAGAAAGGAATGAAGGGCTGGGGGCATGGTGGCTCATGCCTATAATCCCAGCACTTTGGGAGGCCAAGGTGGGTGAGTCCCTTGAGGCCAGGAGTTCGAGACCAGACTGGCAAACATGGTGAAACCCTGTCTCTACTGAAAATAAAAAATTAGCCAGGCGTGGTGGTGGGCACCTACAATCCCAGCTACTCGGGAGGCTGAGGCAGGAGAATCACTTGAACCCAGGAGGCGGAGATTGCAGTGAGCCGAGATTGCGCCACTGCACTCCAGCCTGGGTGACAGAGTGAGACTCCACCTCAAGAAAAAAAAAAAGGAATTAAAAATCTTACACATGCTACAATGTTAATGAACCTTAAAGACATTATGCCAAGTGAAATCAACCAGACACAGAAGAGCAAACATTGTATTGTTCCACTCACTTAAGGTACCTAGAGTGGTCACATTCAGAGAGACAAAAGTAGAACAGTTCTGCTTGGCTGTTACTGGATTCTCATGCTCATTTGCTCTCTTTTTTCTTCATCTTCTCACCCAGTTAAAAACTAATTAGGCCATACACTTAGAATAGCAACTATTAAAAAAAAAAAAAAAAAAAACCAGAATAACAAGAATAGTCTCCCTCGGGGGAGGGGAAATGGAGAGTTATTGATTAATGAGTACAGTGTGTCAGTTGGGGAGGAAGAAAAAGCTCTGGAGATAGTTGGTGGTGATGGTTGTACAACAATGTAAATGTACTGAATAACACCAAACGGTACGTTTACAAACAGTTAAAATGATACATTTTATGTTATATATATTTTGTCACGATTAAAGAACATTCATAAAAGGAAAGAACGTTTGGGCTGTGGGAAAGGAAGCTGGCGTCCGGGATCTAAACGCTCCGGTGCTTGCATGATACTTGACCCTGGGTTCTTTACATCCTGCCTTCCAGGTCCTGAAAGTCTTTAGTCATTCATTCATTCATTCATTCATTCATTCATTCAACTAATGTTTATTAAGCGTGTACTATGTGTTTAAGTTAAAACTGAATAGCTTGGGAACTACTGATTGTTGGTTAAATGCAGAATAGATTCGACTGAAATCATCAATACAAGGAAATTACTAAAGAATTTTTCTATTAAAACAATATAATCATTTGCTATCCTCATTGAAGATTTTTCACATTCAGATATAGACTTGATTCTTAAATCAGTGTGTCACAAAATATGAAAGCTGCAAGGAAAATGATCAAACCTACTAAATCACTCAGTAAAATAGTATTTTTTCAAATAAAATTCAGGGATCACTCATATCATAAAATATAGTATTAAAGCTGGTACACAGCCTTCTTAAACAGTCTAAATGGTCATGATTGGGCCAAAAACACGAATTCACTGTGAAACATGAAACATGGAAGCACATCCAGGAACTCATGTGGTTTACCTGAGCCCCTAGAAGTATAGAAAGCAAGCCAGGTGCTGTGGTTCATGCCTGTTATCCTGGCACTTTGGGAGACTGAGCCAGAGGCTTGAGCCCAGGAGTTAGAGACCAGGCTGGGCAACATGGCAAAACCCCAACTCTATAAGAAATACAAAAAGAAATTAGCCAGGCATGGTCGTATACGTATACTAGCTACTCCGGAGGCTGAGGTGGGAGGATCACTTGAGGCCAGGAGGTTGAGGCTGCAGTGAGCAGTGATGGCACCACTATACTCCAGCCTCAGTGGCAGAGCAAGACCTCATCTCAAATTAAACAAAAAAAAAAAAAAAAGAAAGAAAGAAAAATAAAAGAACAAAAAGTCCACATACATATTTATTTCTATCCCTTTATTCTACTGATTTAAGTGATACACCCGAAACACATACTGTATTTTTTAATATTATTTAATTGTCCTCTAAGTTGCAACTGAAAACTGAAATAGTTTGTTCTTTTATTCACAATTTTTTTTAATCTATAAAGCAATTGCAAATTGAAAAGTCTACATGTCAACAAAGGCAGTTCGGTAACTGTGGCATAGTATAAGAATGTGGACTTGGGGTCCAAAAATCTGCAGGTCACTAGATATATGACTTGGGAAAAATAAATCTCCGTGTTGTTTTATATCTGAAAGTAAGAATAATAATGTCAACACACCCTAATTTCCAAGCTTACCATGTACATGTGAGGTAGGCTTATATTTCTGAGGATGTTTTTTAGTCATGCTCTAAGAGATGATAGCATGCTATAAGTCATGCTCTAAGAGAAAATGGAGTTTCTTTTTAAGTTTAAATAAGATAGTTGTGCATTTAATGCTGTATATAGCAGTTATTAAAATGCTATGGAAGTCCAGATTTTTTAAACATATAATAATAAATTGTTATTAATCAGAAAAGAAAAAGAAAACTAGTAAGGCACAACCTATAAATGGGTTTTGAATTCCACATTTGTCATTGGGCAAAAATTCCTACAGACTTAACCCCTACTCTATTATTGCACCTATCAATTTCCCCACCATAGTGAGGAAAACAGTTGTTTGTCCCCCAAATTTATGATCTCTCCATCTACTCACAGTTCACTTTGCATCTTTCCTTTTCTTAATCAAATTTATTTTTTATTTTATTTATGTATTTATTTATCTATTTATTTATTTATTTATTTATTTTTGAGACAAGGTCTCACCCTGTCACCCAGGCTGGAGTACAGTGGCACCATCTTGGCTCACTGGAGCCTTGACTTCCCAGGATCAAGTGGTCCTTCCACCTCAGCCTCCCAAGGTAGCTACAAGTGTGGGCCACCATGCCCAGCTAATTTTTGTATTTTTTGTAGAGATGGGGTCTCGCCATATTGCGCAGGCTGGTCTTGAACTCCTGCGCTCAAGTGATCCAGCGACCTCAGCCTCCCAAAATGCTGGGATTACAGGCGTGAGTCACCACCCCCGGCCAAATTTACCTTTTAAGTGCAAGGTTTAAAAGCATTAAATTTATTTTTTTATTGCTATAGTTTTACTAATTTTAATTTTTTTTTATCTACATGACTTGATAAGATTATTCCTCCCTTGAACCAACAGAAACACAAAGCAGGTAACAATAATTCCTATTGTGGACTGATTCTTTGGACAATCATCCAAACAACTAAAACATAGTATACCCATAGAAAATTGTGAAGTTCTCTTGCTATGGCATGGTTTTAATACCAACAAAAAAATGATGATTTTAAATTGGGGGGAAAAAAAAAAACAAAACAGTGATCTAGGGCAAACCAAGACCTGTGAACAAAATCTGGCTGACTTCCTGTTTTTGAAAATAAAGTTTTATTGGAACACGGCCATGTTCATTTGCATAGATATCATCCACAGCTGCTTTTGCAAAACAAAGGCAGTTGAGCAGTTGCAACAGAGATCACATGGTTTGCAAAGTCAAAGATATTTACAATTTGGTCCTTTGTAGAAAAAGATTGCCAACTCTTAATCTAGGGACTAAATAGAGGAAAAAGGAAATAGAAGCCCCTCTTTCTTGCAGTAATGTTAAAATCACAATTTCTAACATATAAATATTTTGCACCAGGTTGGAAAACAGGCATTCAGCCTAATGCTCATTAAAGCCTTACACTTAAAGGTCACTCTGTGGTCAGTATTCTTTGCTGCTGGATGACAGGAAGTGTGAGTAAGGTTTCTTTCTCTGCGAATGAACAACTTGCTGTGTCCAGATTTGTTTTGTAAGGATAAACAATATGATGCAAAAAGCAATGACATATAAATGACAAAATGATGTAAACCTTTTCCACAAATTGTTGGATGGGTTTTTAGACCAACCTGACCTTCATTCCACTTTGAGAAGCTGTTTCTTTGGGACTTCAGGTTTTGGTGCAGAGGTCACAGGAGGTGGGCAGTGGTATGGTGGAGGCATCAGTCTACACCTTCCTTCACCCCGGGCACAGTCAAGCCTTTTGCTGGTTTGACTCCATTCCTTTCTAGCTACCTAAGCCAATAAATTCACATTGTTGCTTAAGTACTTTGAGTTGGGTTCCTATCACTTACAATCACAACAGCTTTTTGTCAGAATCGTCTCTTTGGCTCTGATGTTCTGATTTTCACTTCCAGTAAGCTCATCTGTGAGGGGTGCTGCACATGATGTTTAATGCCAGATGTGCATTAAAATCACAAGTCCAATATTTATTACTTGTGTACACGTTTGAGCTTCACTTCTTACCTCTACAAAATGAAGATAATACTACCTGCTTTCACAATTGTTGAGATGATGAAAGGAGATGACGTATTTGTAAAGCATCAGATATGGAAGAGACAATAAATATTGTGGCTTTTTTTTTTTTTTTTTTTTTTGAGACACATTCTTGTTCTTGTCGCCCAGGCGGGAGTGCAATGGCACGATCTTGGCTCACTGCAACCTCCGCCTCCCATGTTCAAGCAATTCTCCTGCCTCAGACTCCCTAGTAGCTGGGATTACAGGCACCCGCCACCACGCCTGGCTAATTTTTTGTATTTTAGTAGATATGGGGATTCGCCATGTTGGGCAGGCTGGTCTCGAACTCCTGACCTCATGATCTGCCCACCTTGGCCTCCTGAAGTGGTGGAATTACAGGCATGAGCCGCCGCGCCCAGCCTAAATGTTGTAACGGCCTTTCGGTCCTCCCCTATCAAATCACGGCCAATGGATCGAGAGGTCCTAAGCCTCACCTCTTCCTATTCATCCTACGCATACTCAGTCTTCTAGAATTAATTCAATCACTCGTTTGTGAAGCCTCACCTGCCCACCCACCACTTTATTAAGCTCTAGATGTCAACTCTCAATGATTCTATAACCCTCTGAGATTAGCACTCATACCATTTATAGCCCTCAAACCAGTTTTTAAGAACAACTTTCAGGGCTGGGTACGGTGGCTCACGCCTGTAATCCCAGCACTTTGGAAAGCTGAGGAGGACGAATCCCTTGAGGCCAGGAGTTCGAGACCAGCCTGGGCAACATGGCAAAACCCTGTCTCTACTTAAAAATACAAAAATTAGCTGGGTGTGGTAGCATGCATGTAATCCCAGCTACTCAGGAGGCTGAGGAATGAGAATCGCTTGAACCAGGGAGATGGAGGTTGCAGTGAGCCCAGATTGAGCAACTGCACTCCAGCCTGGGCAACAGAGCAAGACTCTGTCTCAAAACAAAGAACAACGTTCCACTTTATTCATAATAGCAATACATGTTCATTACAGAAAATTTAGAAAATACAGAGAAATACAAAGATAAATATACAGCAAAGGCATAAATCAGCTATATTCCCCATCCTACAACCCAGAAATAATTCATTCTCTCTCTCTCTCCCCACCCCCCAATTTCTGTCTCTCTCTGATTCTACACATATCCCATTAGTATACTTTTAGTTGCAATTAAGAGAAAACCTGGACTCAACATGCAATTGGTTTAAACTATAAGAAACAATTAGCTCACATAATAAGTTTGGAAATAAGATGAGTTATTTAGCTGGACAACTCATCAAAAGTCAGTCTTCAGTTACTCAACAAGGAACTAGGATCGAGACAATTTTAATATTCCTTAAATGCTATTATTAAGACATCATGAAAATCAGTCAACAATATCTAAATAATTCAAAGAAGTGAATAAATCCAGCAAATCAGCCGTAGTGGAAACTGACTTGCAGTGGGTGGGTGTTTGGTGAATTGGTTCTCGGTCACTGACCTGCAGCCTCCAAGGCTAATAAGTCAACAGATCAGCAGATCAATCAGCTGGGGCCTTTGCATTTTTCCACATTCCCAGGCATGTCAGCTCAGCCTCAGGCCTGGCTGCATGGTGCTTTATCACATGTAGACTCTAACATTTAATGGAAGAATGACTTTGTCTCCTGCTCTTAAAGACAGAGGGAAGCTTTTCCAGAAGGCTCTCCATTCTCATCCCCCTCGCTGGCCTGGAATGAATCATACTCCCGGCCTCAGAGGATCACTAGCCAGGGGAATTCACATTCACCACTCACCGATGATTCACTCCCCAGGGCAGGCCTGGTGACTGCCTCCCCTGAAACACACAGCTGCGCAGAGAAGAATAGAAAGCCCAACAAAATTGAGAGGTGTTAGGAAGGAGAAGGGAAGTGGTATGGGTAGGAAGTCAACAGTTTCTGCCACTGTATCTTTTTGACTTAACACATTTAAATTTCTCCATGTCCATATATAGTTTTTGAAAACATGATTTTATCTGAAAACATAATTGCATGAAAGCATCATAGTTTATTTAGCAAGCTCCCTGCTGTTAGGCATTTAAGGCAATTCAATTTTTCACTATCATCGACCACTTAGAATTTTGTCCTTAAACTGCCAAATTAATGTCCATAAATCCATTGCCTTGAGTCACGCTGTTTCTCTTACTGAATAAGAATTAACATTTATGGTTAAAGATGACTTTATCTTTGCTTACATGTCATCAGGGAATCAATACATGAATTTTCAAGAAATGCTGGATTTGTCCAATACATACGTATGTCCTTTTCCAATCTTTATTATTAGCTTTTATGTTTCCTCACTTTCCTCCATCTAGAAGAGCTCTTGACAAATTCATTTCAAGAAATCTTTGCTGATAATTTTGCCAGGTCCAATAACGAACCAATCTCTGCCTTCAGGAGCTTATAATTTAGTAGTTTTTCTTGAATTAACTCTCAGTAGGCAGATCACTTGAGGCCAGGAGTTCGAGACCAGTCTGACCAACATGACAAAACCCTGTCTCTACTAAAAACACAAAAATTACCTGGGCGTGGTGGCGCATGCCTGTAATCCCAGCTACTCAGGAGGCTGAGGCATGAGAATCGCTTGAACGAGGGATATGGAGGTTGCAGTGAGCCCAGATTGAGCAACTGCACTCCAGCCTGGGCGACAGAGCAGAATCGCTTGCATCTGGGAGGTGGAGGTTGCAGTGAGCCAAGATTGCACCACTGCACTTCAGTCTGGGTTACTACAGAGCGAGATTGTCTCAAAAAAATAAAACAAACAAAAAACCCCACAAAACTCTCACTAGATAAAGATATATAAATGACCAGGACTGTCTGATTCATACATCTGTTTAATATTTACTGAACATCTATTATGTGCCAGGCCCTGATCTAGAATCCAGGGATGGCCAGGCACAGTGGCTCATGCTTATACCCCCAGAATTTTGGGAGGCCAAGGTGACAGGATCACTTGAACCTGGGAGTTCGAGGCAGCAGTGTGCTGTGATCATGCCACTGCACTCCAGTCTAGGAGACACAGCAAGACCCTGTCTCAAAAAAATAAAATAGACTAGAATCCAGGGGTGCAATGCTTTTGGGGAACTTAGCAATACTCTTAGATACTGAGAAAGAAGCCCAAGTGAATCTTTCAAGTTGTTCTTCCTACCTTTTATTCTCAAGCCCTTTGTCACTTAGAAAGGAAACATCTGGTCTTTCTGCCCTTATCTAAATACTGTTGAGAGAATAATTCATGTAGATTTTCTCACCTTTGGCCTTGTCAGTGTCGTCATAGATAATGTGGCTATTTGAACAAAGGGCTAGACTCAGCCAGAGAATGTCATTTTACAAACTTTATTTCTTGATGCAGCCTGCAGTTCACAAGCAAGGCAGGAAGTGCTGCTCACAATGAACTTGGCTGGCTGTGGCTGCAAATAAAATGGGAGTCTTCAAACATTGCTGACCCAACGGCCAGGTCCTCTCCCCTGGGACCCTGGCCCTACCAGGGCGTGAGAGGCCGCAGAGGACTGGGCTCCGAATTAGGACTTTGTTCACTTTGGAAGTTGAGGGATAGAATATCACCCTTACAAATGAGAATTTAAGTGTAAACAGCTCTTTACTTTCCCAGGTGGCTCTGCTTTAAAAACAAGCATATAAACATTTCATTTTTAATGAAATAAAATTATAAGACTCTTTCTACCTTTGTAGGTTTGTCTAAATTAATACAATAAATGAGTTCCTTTCTTGGCTCAGAGGGACTAGGTTGGGGAAAAAATATCATTGTTCATAAAATTTTAGAGTTGGAAGGGCTCTTGGAAATCATCTAGTCTGATGACAGGGAAACCTGGAAATGGATGTTCAAGAACAGACATAGCTGGGCACGGTAGTGCATCTGTAATCCCAGCTACTCTGTAGGCCGATGCGGGAGGATCCCTGGAGTCCAAGAGTCTGAGACCTGCCTGGGCAACACAGCAAGACCCCTATAAGAAATATTTCAGGACGCAGTGGCAGGCACCTCTAGTTGCAGCTAATCGGGAGGCTGAGGCAGGAAGATCACTAGAGCCTGGGAGGTTGAGGCTGCAGTGAGCTAGGTTCGCCACTGCACTCCAGCCTGACAAGAGAGCTAGACACTGTATCTGAAGACAAAACAAGGCAGAACCCCAGGCCCCACCTGGGCCAGCTGTAGGGGATTCCCAGGGTACTGGCATGACACATTTTATTTACTCAAACATCAACTTCTTTCTTTAGTTTATTACCCCCCAAAAGAGGTCAGTGAAGCTGGAGGAGAAGCACTGACTGCTGAGAACTGTTTGACTCTTCGGGGGAGATGAGAGTTCAGTAAATAGATAACGGAGGCAGAAACGGCAGGCGCGAGAAGAGTCCGTGGCATAGGAGCTCCTGGCCAGGACGCCAGGAGCAGAGCGCCAGGGTTTATCTGAGCAGTGTCTTCGCTTCCTGCATTTCTCAGAGTCCTGCCCCGGGAGGAGTCCGGGCGCTGCCCCTGCCCCCACAAGCCCATATTCCTCCTCTCCCGCACTGCATTGCAGAGCTAGGACCGCACTGAGAACCCAGAGAGCCCTGCCGAGCCTTGATGCAGCAGCGGATCTGACAAATCCGCCCGGTGCACAGAGCACCTGACTCATCGCGATGTGTCAGTGACTCGGTGACTGGACGCGGTTCCGCACAGAGCTCCTAGCCCCATCCCTCCCCGAGGGCGATGACAGAGGTGTAGGCTCCTAGAAGCGGCCAGGCCTTGCAGCAACGCTGCTCGCAGGAGACGCACCTACGGCAGAAGCTCAGCCAGTAGCTTCGGGCTGGCTTTTCTGCTTCATGCAGGTGAATACAAAATGCCCTTGTTTCCTTCCCTCCGTCCCACCTCCAGTGTAGTAAAGCTGATTTTTCTTAGCAGAGAAAGAGCAAACGTTAATTTTGTAAAAAAAACATACATTTTTAAAAAGCAAACTTCAATCCAATTCAAAGAAAGATGCATTGCTGTGACTGAATTATCCAATAAGATGCATTTATTCAATGGATATATTGACTACCTACTAAGCACTAGACATCGTTTTAGGCATTGTGGAACAAAACAGGCAAATATTCTTGCTTTCTAAAACTTACATTCTTTTTTTTTTTTTGAGACAGAGGAGTCTTGCTGTGTCGCCCAGGCTGGAGTGCAGTGGTGCGATCTCGGCCCACTACAACCTCCACCTCCCGAGTTCAAGCAATTCTCCTACCTCAGCCTCCCTAGCAACTGCGATAACAGGTGGGCACTACCACGACTGGCTAATTTTTGTATTTTTAGTAGAAATGGGGTTTCACCATGTTGGCCAAGCTGGTCTCGAACTCCTGGCCTCAAGTGAACAGCCCACATCTGCCTCCCAAAGTGCTGAGACTACAGGCGTGAGCCAGGGCGCCTGGCCTGGAACTTACATTCTTAAAATGCAAATCATAAATCTTGGTAATCTTGATAATTAACGAAACACACATAAATGATGGTTTCCTTTCCCCGAATTAAGAGCTTCCTAATGTTTATTTAAGTCTTCATATTTTAATATTTAAAGGAGCAACAATTTAATTAAGTGGGAATATTTGAAATAGTGTGGCATCACAGCAAATAGGAAGAATTAAGTTAATCTCACTCTTCCATAATATAATAGAACCCCTTAAAGTCACACATTAATGTGAAAAGCAAAGTTTAATAAAATCTATGATTGAGGATCAAAATCCACAAACTGTTAAACGTCACTTTTGTTTTTTACTCTGGAGTTAACCTAAAAACTACTGATTTATTAATATTACCAGTAGCTACCATTTATGGAACACTATATGCCAAGCACTGTGCAAATATGCATTTTTAAAAATTAAATTATTGCCATGAACCTTTGAGGCTGGTCTTGTTCTGCCCATTTTACTGTGATAACTGAAACACAGAGAGGTGAAGTAATAGGTCCAAGATCACACAGCTCTAGAATGAAATTCAAACCCGGCATCTGGGATTAATGAATAAATTCTAGTGCCTCGCCAAACCTTCTTGTGAATCTATCATGGATTATAGACAGGAGAATTATAACCTAGTGGTTAAGGGCTTGGTGTCAAGCACACTCGATTTGCATCCTGGCTCTGCTGCTACAAAGCCAAATCATAAATGCCTCGTTGGGTTATCCTGGGGATTATAGGATAATTTGTGTGAAGCACATGGGACAATTCTTGGGTCTTAGCTTCCAACTAATGTTAACCATGATAATGACGGTCGAAAAGATGTTGCAAATCAAAACCACAGTGAGATACTATCTCATACCAGTTAGAATAGTGATCATTAAAAAGTCAGGAAACAACAGATGCTGGAGAGGATGTGGAGAAATAGGAACGCTTTTACATTGTTGGTGGGGGTGTAAACTAGTTCAACCATTGTGGAAGACAGAGTGGTGATTCCTCAAGGATCTAGGACTAGAAATACCATTTGGCCCAGTGATCCCATTACAGGGTATATATCCAAAGGATTATAAATCATGCTACTATAAAGACACATGCACACATATGTTTATTGCGGCACTATTCACAATAGCAAAGACTTGGAACCAACCCAAATGTCCATCAATGATAGGCTGGATTAAGAAAATGTGGCACATATACACCATGGAATACTATGCAGCCATAAAAAAGCATGAGTTCATGTCCTTTGTAGGGACACAAATGAAGCTGGAAACCATCATTCTGAGCAAACTATCCCAAGGACATAAAAACAAACACTGCATGTTCTCACTCATAGGTGGGAATTGAACAATGAGAACACCTGGACACAGGGTGGGGAACATCACACACTGGGGCCTGTCATGGGGTGGAGGGCTGGGGGAGGGATAGCATTAGGAGAAATACCAAATGTAGATGACGAGTTAATGGGTGCAGCACACCAACATGGCACATGTACACCTATGTAACAAACCTGCACATTGTGCACATGTACCCTAGAACTTAAAGTATAATAATAAAATAAATAAATAAATAAATAAATAAATAATGATGTTGGTTGTAGGCCAGAATCTTGACTTAGGTATAAACTCTCTTCTTATTTTAGTCTCCCAAATTTTGAAGTTTGAGTTCCTGAATCTTTAGAGGATAATAATGGTCATCAAATTGCTGTTTTATTTCTTTCTTGACTTATCATCACTGTTATCAAGTAGGTAATAGAGTGGTATGCTAAAGAGCAAGGGCTTTGAAGCCAGAATAGGGTGTAAATCTTGGTTCTGGAATGTGCTTGATGTGCAACCTGGACTCATTATTAAAGGTTTAAGCCCCTGTTTCTCAAGCTGTCTACAGTGAGGAATCAGGGTTTTTTTTTTTAAGCTTTGCGCCTTGCTTTTTTCTCCTTCCTTCACTTCTTCTGTTCTTCCTTTCTTGCTATTTCCCATCTGTTAGGGACCAATGCTTTTACAAAATGCAATAAAAATGTCTTAGCAATGCCAAATTGCTATGCATATTCCTCAATACTAACTCTGAAGTTTTGTTCTACATTCATTGTGGACTGTTAACAGTTTTTTGTTTTTTGTTTTTTTCTTATTTTTTCAGAAATAGAATGGGTGGGTCGGGTGTGGTGGCTCATGCCTGTAATCCCAGCACTTTGGGAGGCCAAGGTGGGTGGATCATGAGGTCAGGAGTTTGAGACCATTCTGGCCAACACGGTGAAACCCTGTCTCTACTAAAAATGAAAAAATTACCTGGGCTTGGTGGCACATGCCTGTGATCCCAGCTACTCGGGAGGCTAAGGCAGGAGAATCACTTGAACCAGGGAGTCAGAGGTTGCAGTGAGCTGAGATTACGCCATTGCACTCCAGCCTGGCGACAGAGTGAGACTCCATCTCAAAAAAAAAAAAAAAAAAAAAAGAAAAGAAAAGAAAGAAAGAGAATGGGTGGCATTTGTTTCCATGAATAAGTTTTTCAATGATGATTTGTGAGATTTTGGTGCACCCCTCACCCAAGCAGTATACACAGAACCCAATGTGTGGATTGTTAACAGCTTTTAGATCACACTTTGAATGTCATTACTCTAAGCTTTTGCTTCCTGTGTTTCCTAATTTATAAAGTTGGACCCTAATATTTATTTCACATGATGATTGTCAAAAATCAATTGAAATAATATAAATAAATTGCTTATTACATTAAGTGTCTAGTATATTGTGAACACTGAGAAATTAGGAGCCCCTTATGATGCCTATGTCAGAAACAGGGACAAAGAGACAGATTTGTAAGAAGTAGACACTCGAGTATTCATAGATGAGTTCCATCTAGGTTAATTTTCTGCCCACCCCATTGGACGCTCAGTTGTTCCTTTGGGAGACATATCCCAGAACTCCTGTTTTTTTCAGTGATGTCTTAAAAGCGGTAAGTGACTAGCCTGGGCCAAGCCACGAGTCATCCCAAAGCTCTGCACATTCTGAACTCTCAGCCTGCTGTTCTATTTTGCTCAGTATACACATGACCCTAGGATGACACTAAAAATAAGCAGTATAGACATTAATATGCCTATCTAAAAAAAGTGAGTACCTTATGATCAGGATTTTAATTGTGGCTCAGGATTGTAACTCTCCCTGTAAAACACAGTCAAATTAAATTGAGAAAATACCACTTAGTCTATTTAATAACAGTGCTATTACTGCATTGGCATCCATTTGGCTTCAGGAGTGGGATGAATAGAGGTCCCTACAAGGCTAGAAGAGGGCACAGTGATGCCCTGTAATGACACCCATCAGAATGATTCATGTAATAGACAGTGATGGGTTGTCAGGAAGTGCAGCTGCATCACAGTGAATGTCAGCATCCTTCAGGCAATATACAAAGGCTGTATGAGCATCTAAGTGTTTAAATCATGGTGCTGACATGAAACAGGAAGGGTTTCCCTGCTCATGGTATTTAATTGATTCTGGCACGAGATTCAACTAAAGCACCAACAAAACATAAAAAAGGAAGATAGCAAATATCACTAAGATGTGTCTGATTACTCTAACCCTGAGTGATAGCCTCAAAATTCTCAGCAAAAATCACCTCGTAGGCCGAGTGCGGTGCTCACACCTGTAATCCCAGCACTTTAGGAGGCCGAGGTGGGCAGATCACCTGAGGTCAGGAGTTTGAGACCAGCCTGGTCAAGATGGCGAAAGCCTGTCTCTACTAATAATACAAAAATTAGCTGGGCATGGTGGCACACACCTGTAATACCAGCTACTCGGGAGGCTGAGGCAGGAGAATTGCTTGAACCTGGGAGGCAGAGGTTGCAGTGAGCTGAGATCGTGCCATTGCACTCCAGCGTAGGCGACAAGAGTGAAACTCTGTCTCAAAAAAAAAACCAAAAACAAACAAACAAAAATCACCTCATAAAGACAGCATGAGGCATGAGTAAAAGCTCTCAGAATTCAGATTCATACCAAATGTAAGTATATATCAAAGTATACCCAATAATGAGTATTAAAAACACTTCCCATAAAGTATATCAGAGAACAACGAATCCTGTTGTAAATAGTATTTAACTTTTCAGCTGTGATAGGGAAAACTATAACACTGAAACATATCCGAAAGATAATATCTGTCAAATTTCAAGCACCTGAAAAAACTTCTATAGGAAATTGTTACCGAAACACCAAGGGTTTGGTCTAGGTCCTGCTGCTATCGGCACAGAAAGCCAATGACTGAGAGAAGAGTTGCCAAGGAAGAAGGCTTTAATTGGGTGCTGCAGTTGAGGAGATGGAAGCTCAGTCTCAAATCCATCTCCCCCACCAGCTAAAACTAGGTGTTTATATAGCAGAGAAGAAATGTGACAATGTGTAAGAAAATAGGAACTCAGAAGGGACAAGGAAGCAATCACGATGAATGAGGGGTCGGCATCTATCCCATTGTCTGGATGTGGTGATCTGGGGAGTTCTAGTTCTTTGGTACCTTTTTTTTTCACCAGGCCTGATGGTCATTTCTTTTGGAAGGAACTCAGATAAAACAAATACAAGTTTCAAGCTTTAAGACCAGAGGGTCAATTTCTATGTTTATATTACAAAAAATAACAATAACAACTATCTGTGGGACTATGGGTGAATTTCAAAATCTCAAACGTAAATAAACTGTTAGAGGAAAAAGACGTGAAAGTCAAATAAAAAGTCAATACGAGTCAATTCAATGAGAAGAAATATCAACACATTGACAGGTTATGTGGTCTAAAACAATGAAGCATATCCTAGAATTGATCATTTTCTACTAGTTGAATTGGCAACATCAGTTTCATTATCAGAGGGTACATAAAAGTAGTGGTGTAGAGCTGGAAGAAGAAAAGTTCTAGCTTCTAAAGCAACTGGAACAGAGGAAAAAGAACATTAAAGAAACGACATGGAAGGTAGCACAAGAAGAGAATCAGGCAGGCTGCCCGTAAGCAGCTAAAGTGGTTATGAGTAGGAGCTTCCAGCCGCACATATGCGAGTTGAAATTTTTCTCTAAAATCGGGTTGGTGGCTGGGCGCAGTGGCTCATGCGTGTAATCCCAGCACTTTGGGAGGCCAAGGTGAGAGGATCACTTGAGCCCAGGAGTTCAAGACCTGCGTGGGTGAAATAGTGAAATCCTGTCTCAAATAATAATAATAATAATAATTTAGAAATAATAAAGTAAAATGGGTTTGGCAAGGTCTACCTTGAAGATTTAATGAGATAATATATGGAAAGGACTTAGCACGATCCTAACATGTGCTTGGGTAGTTCTGAAGCCATAACCACAGACCTGAAGTCTAAATGACTCTTTAAAAACTCATGCTTTTCCTTTGGTCCTTTCTTGGAGAAAGATCTTCTGTTGTTTAGCTTTTGAGCCATCCTAGATGTCATCCCTGTCTTCAGTTTTGCCTGCCATTTTCATTTCCTCTCTTTGGGATGGCTCACATACTCATTTCCCCCTTTCCAGCCTCACTTTGGACAACTTCTGTGCCCTTCCAAGGTTCATAATCAGGAAACGGAAGAGTGATTAGTACATATTTCTAGTTCAGAAGTCCTCTCAAGAAGAAAAACAACTAGAATGATACTGATGATTACACTTTCCAAGTGAACAAACAATAATATCCATGAAAGATTTTAAAAATAATTTTATGCATAGCTAGAAATGCTGGGGACTAATGAGCTAAAACAGTTTGAAATTGTATATCAATGTGTACTAGGAAAACACTACCCACAATAAAATATTTTTTAATGAAATTTGGATTTGAAATTTTTTTTTTTTGAGACGGAGTCTCGCTCTTGTTGCCCGGGCTGGAGTGCAATGGTGTGATCTCAGCTCACCGCAACCTCCGCCTCCCAGGTTCAAGCGATTCTCCTGCCTCAGCCTCCCGAGTAGCTGGGATTACAGGCATGCACCACCATGCCTGGCTAATTTTGTATTTTTTTAGTAGAGACAGGGTTTCTCCATATTGAGGCTGGTCTCGAACTCCTGAACTCAGGTTATCCACCTGCCTCGGCCTCCCAGAGTGCTGGGATTACAGGTGTGAGCCACTGCGCCTGGCCTGAAAAAATTTTTAATTCTACACTGATACCGTAGCAAGCTCAAACCCGAGCTGCAACTCTACTTGTAAATAGTGCAATACTGACTTTCTTTTCTTTTCTTTCTTTTTCTTTTTTTTTTCTTCCAAGACAGGGTCTCCCTCTGTCACCCAGGTTGGAATGCAGTGGCACCATCATAGCTCACTGCAGTCCAGAGCTCCTGGGCTCAAAGGATCACCTCAGCCTCCTGAGTAGCTGGGATTGATGGCATGCACCACCACACCCAGCTAATACTTAAATTTTTTTGCAGAGACGAGGTCTCACTATGTTGCCCCAAGTGGTCTGGAACTCCTAGGCTCAAGTAAGCCTCCCAACTCAGCCTCCCAAAGTGTTGGGATTACAGGTGTGAGCTGCTGCTCCTGGCCGATATTGTCTTATTATGTAAATGACAGTAAGATTTAGATATACAGAAAAAAAGGAAAAATAAATTTATTTTCAATGAGTTATAGTAAGTTCAAAGTTTCAAAATGAAGGGCAAGTATTCAACCTGACACTGGTAACATTAGAATCTAATCAAAATGGGATAACAGCAAAAGTTATTTCCTTTCCACCTATTTTTGCATATATCCTGATTGACCACCTGCAAGACTTTTACTATGCTTGAGGTGCTGCTACTAATTTACATTTCAGGCCTGTTTTAGATGAGTCATCCTGTGAAAAAAGCTGTGGCCTCAACTATATGTAATCTTTTATGCCAAGTAATATTAAGTGTTTCTTGGAACATCTGACAAAAGGTACATTCTGTTCTGCCAGCCTAGTGCTAGCAAAAATATTTCTCCTTAATAACCCAAGGTAAAGAGCATATATATTTCTGAAAATCATAAAGTCCTGGGCAGGACGAGAAATCATTTTACATGTTCCTCAGGCTTAAAGTTTGAATTAACTATTGAGAAGCAAATAAGACTCTAGCCTGTTTGTAAACATCTCCAGAGATGATTATTGCAAAACTTCAGAGACTCGTTGCTATTCAACAATTCTTTGTCTTCTTCAAACAGAATTCAAGAGTTGGGTTTATCCTCATTTCCTCCACTGTGAAGCGGAAGAGCTGAACACTGGCCTCACCCTCATTGCAGATACTTGACGTTGACGAAGTGGTCTAAATGCATTTAATCTTCCTCACGTGTCTGGCGTTTTCTGTACATAGACATACAATCGCCACCTGATGAACCATCCCTAAAGCTTTCTCTCTCACTTGAACAATTTCACTCTCTTTTCCTTGCTTCCCTGCAGAATTACCTCTCTCTTTCGCACACACACTAACAATTTTACCTTTCGATATTTAATTTGCTGTAAACTTCCATTTTCTGTATCAGAACTATCATTTTTAAATTATTCTCATCACAGGCACCAAAATGCAACTTTTTTTCCTCTAGAGGTGGGAGATTTTTCACAAGACAATAATGCTTTTTGCCTTTTATTCAAGTGGCTGTTTTCAGTGATTAAAGGAAAACATTCCGGCTGTTTTTAGATGTCTGCTTACTAACTCAATCCTGAGGACCCGTCTGCAGAACTCCTGATCATGCCTCAGCAAAGAGACCAGTTACTCCAGTTTCTACTACAGTTGCTTAATACTAGTGAAAACTGTAGCTGCTAAACTGTGAATGTCAACCAGTGATTTCTAATTCCTCTGAAAATCAAATTTCCCTCACAACTTAGGCTGGCTTCAAACAGCAACAACTACTGTTAGACTCCTAATTTAATGTTTTCCTGTCTTCTATATTGCTCCTCTCTCCTATTTTTTAGCTTCTTGATTAAATTCAAGTGTAGTCTCTTTAAAGAACTGCTCCTCCCATGCCAATTTTAATCAGCAGGGTGTGGGTCCCCAGGTGCACCCTGGCAGATTGAATATTTTTCAGAGTGCCAAAGTGAAAACGGTTGAGTGGCTTTACTATACATAGTAATAGCCTAGTATAATGTGAAGGCTCTTATCAGTAACCAGCCCTCAACCCTCCTGGTTCAGTCAGTCCACTGGCTTTAGTTTTTTCTCTTAGCTTTTACTCTTTTGCTGTTTGATCTCTGTGGTTCTTCTCTGAACTCTCATCACCAAGTTAAACAGGTCTAACTCTTTTGAAGGGATGAGTGCTACAGACAGCATTCTTAGAAGGCTCCGACCAGCCTGTCAGTAATGACACAACAGAGAAAATAACAACGTCTTGAGTGTTAAGGTTACTGACCAAGGCCCCGGGTTAGTTGCCACTGCCCAATCAGGCCAGTGAGACTGACCCAAGGTGCTCAAGTCGGTGGTATCCCAAGGTATTTTAAAGGAAAGGAGCTAAAATATGTACCAGCACCATCATTTCATAACATCTAGTATTTCAGTTAATTTTTGCATTACATATATTGTCTCATTTAATTTACTATCCATAAGAACCCTGAGAAAGAGGTTCTTACTATCTCCATTTAACAGATGAAAAACCTAAGGCCCCGAGAGGAGGTGTTAAAAATCAGAAAGAGATTCCAGGCTTGTCTGACTTCAGAGTACAAGCTTTTACATCAAATCATGCTGTTCTGCAAAATACGGTGGGCTGGGAAAGGCTTCTCAGCCCACCAGGGTGCTGTGGGGTCCTATTCAAATGGTCAAAATGGTGTATGAAAAAAAGAAATGGTATATAGCTTGTGGCACGGACTATGAGGTGTTTTCACGCTTACTAGAAAATTGTCCTCTATAAATATTGAATTTTCTTCTTCAATGAGTGGTTCTGAGTCAACCAGAGAGATGTAAATGTTTTACAAATGTTTTGCAGTAGCATATGAAGCCTCATAACTTTGCAGAAACCAGTAGCTTCTATTTCACTTTCCTTACCCCAGTTTAATACTGCTTGGAAGGGTGGGAAAAGGTGACTAGGGATATAAGAAAAAATAGAGAGGAAATTGATATGGTGCCAAAGATATAACATAGAAATATTTTTCTAAAATAGACTTTGGGATGCTCGAACAGGATTTCTAGGAGGCTAGATTCAAGTTAGTGGTAAGTTGTCCACGCAGTTTTAGGATCTGGGAATATGCTTGATTACTACAGAAAGCTTTGGGTGCAATTTTTATATTAATGGGGTCTACAAGCATGCCCCTTTCAGACTAACATTTGTCAATGGCTCTATACTGTCAGAGTTCACCTGTCTCTATCAAATCTGTGGACAGATGGTCCCTATTTTGAGTTTATGTAAATTATTTTAGGTTAATGTTATAGTTTATCGTTTCTGGGTTTTCCATTCTGCCTTTTTTCCCCCCGACTCACTTTCCAATATACCAACATGATTTTGATACTAATTCTGTTTTCCACAATTAACTATCCATGCAGATTATCTGTAAATGAGTAAGTCTCTCAGTACCACCTAGGACTCACTCTTGTGAAACGTTTACATCCCTCTGGTTGACTCAGAGCCACTCATTCAAGAGGAAAATTCAACGTTTCTAGAGGACAGTTTTCTAGTGCGAACACAACTCATAGTCTGTGCCACACACCGTATCATTTCTTTTTTCAAAAAAGTAGATTTTATAAAGATATAATTATAATCATCAAGTATTATTTAACGTTCTTAAAAGTACTATCAATACTGTGCTACATTTGTTTCACACTGAAAGTCAGAGTTCTTGGTAAAATAAGTCTTTTCCTCTGAAACTCAGAAATTGCCATATAGGATAATAATATATTGCACATAAAAAAATAAAAATAAAAAATATATATTGCACATAAACTTCTAATGATAAGCATAAGAATTTGCTTCCTCGAAAAGGGGAGTTATTTTGAGGTAGGTACATTTTTCAAATATAGCCCCTAATTCATTTTCTGCTACTAGAAGTTTATGTTTGGCAGGGGGAGAGATGAAGTGATGAATTTATATTTTCATTAATGTGTAATTTTGACAACTAAAGTTAGAGCATGTAAATTGCCCTTCATGTTATTTTATTAATGTTTGTGTACTCCAATAATTGTTCAATTATAATTAAACTATGCAGTGTTTCCATCAATTTAAAGAAAAACAACAGAAAAGATTAAGTGGAGTGGGCAAATTTATTTAAAGCATAAAGTTAGAGTAAGATTAGAAGGAAATTCAGGAATATGAAGGGAATTTTATTTGTTGAAATGTTGACATTATGTAGTATGTATTAATTTCTATACATTTATTTTTATTTTTATTTCTTTTTGAGATGGGGTCTCACTCTGTCACCCAGGCTGGAGTGCAGTGTGACTCGATCTCGGCTCACTGCAACCTCCACCTCCCGGGTTCAAGCAATTCTCCTGCCTCAGCGTCCCGAGTAGCTGGGACTACAGGTGCCCGCCACCACGCCCAGCTAATTTTTGTATTTTTAGTAGAGACAGAGTTTTGCCGTGTTGGCCAGGCTAGTCTCAAACTACCGACCTAAGGTGATCCGCCCGCCTTGGCTTCCCAAAGTGCTGGTATTACAGGTGTGAGCCACTGCGCGCAGCCTAATTTTTGTACATTTAAAATGCAGCATGTGTAATATATAATTTTAACTCTATATTATGAAAATTTATAAATACACAAGTAGAGTCACATGTAATGAACCATGATATGTCTATCACCCGAGATCAACAATTATTAATGTTTTATCATGGTTACTTCATTCAACTTTTTCTTCTTATCTCTCTGAGATTTCTGGTTATTTTATCATTTTTCATGTCATTTTATCCTTATTTGTCTAAAAAACTGTGACATTTTCTTACATACTCATAATACCAGCAAAAAAGTGATGATTTCTTAATATGATGTAAAACTCAGTCCATTTCCAAAATTCCCCCAATTATCTCATAAATGTCTTTTTATACTTGGTTTGTTAAAATCAGGGTCTAAATAAGTTTCACTTATTCCATTTAATAGTTATGTCTCTTAAATCCTTTTTTCTCTTCATATTTTCATTCATTCATTCTTTTTTTTTTTGAGACAGAGTCTTGCTTTGTTGTCCAGGCTGGAGTGCAGTGGCATGATCTCAGCTCACTACAAACTTCACCTCCTGGGTTCAAGTGATTCTCCTGCCTCAGCCTCCCAAGTAGCTGGGATTACAGGCATGCACCACCATGCCCAGATAATTTTTGTATTTTTTCTAGAGATGGGGTTTTACCATGTTGGCCAGGCTGGTCTTGAATTCCTGGCCTCAAGTGATCCACCCACCTCAGCCTCCCAAAGCACTGGGATTACAGGTGTGAGCCACCACACTCGGCCTGTTCATTGGTTTTTAAAAACCTTTTCTATGTGTTTTTACTTTTTAAAAATAATAAACTCATGAGTTTTTATAAATTTAGTGTGCTTGAATAAATTGCAGTCATTTTTCCTCTTAGATGTTCCATTTCTCATCTTGGACAGTGGAAGTCTTTCAAGCTGGCCCCATGTTCTTCTAATATTACCAAACTAATCTTAAAGAGTCTCTTTGTTTTCTGGTGTGTGTGCACACACACTCATACAGACACACACACACACACAAAATCCATCTTATTCATTTCCTATTTCAAGTCTCAAATCCATGATTTTCAAAGCACCTGGTTGGTATTTCCAATGGACCACAATTTTGATACTAGATGTGCTCCTTGCTTCTGAGTTATTAATGTTTTTAAGTCTTCTCAGTGTACCAAAGTAGGAAATGGTATTTTTTTTAATTGTGGCAAAATACACATAACAAAATTTATCAACTTAACCAGTTTTAAGTATAGTACAGTTCAGTAGTGTTAAGTACAGTCATGTTGTACAACCAATCTTCAGGATGCTTTACATATTTCAAAGCTCTGTACCCATCAAATAACATTCTCCCAGTCCCTCAGTCCATGGCAATCACAATTCCATCTTTTGCCGCTATGAATGCTCTACTCTAGGTGCCTTATATTAGTGGAATCATACAGTATTTATCTTTTTCTGTGGCTGGCTTATTTCACTTAGCATAATGTCCTCAATTCATCTATGTTGTAGCATGTGTCAGAATTTCATTCCTTTTTAAGACTGAATAATATTCCATTTAATGTGTGTGCCACATTTTGTTTATTCCATTCATCCATCCATGGACACTTGTGCTGCTTCCACCCTTTGGCTGTTGTGTATAATGCTGCTATGAACATGGGTGAACAAATACCTCTTAGAGATCCAACTTTCAATTTGTTTATGTATATATCAGAAGTGGAATTTCTGGATCATATGGTAATTCTAGTTTCAATTATTTGAGGGACCACCATATCATTTTCCACAGCAGTTGAGCCATTTTACACTCCCACCAAGAGGGCACAAGGGTTCCAGTTTCTCCACATCCTCAGCAATGCTGGTTATTATCTGGAATTTTGCTGTGTTGTATTTTGTTTTAATAACAGCCATCTTTATGGGTGTAAGGTGGTATCTCACTGTGGTTTCAATTTGCATTTCTCTAATTATTAGTGATGCTGAGCATTTTTTCATGTGTTTCTTGGCCATTTGTTTATCTTCTTTGAAGAAATGTTATTCAAGTCCTTTGCTCATTTTTAAATTGAGTTGTTAGTTTTTTTGTTGTTGAGTTCTAGATCTTTGTATATTCTGAACATCATGCCCTTATCAGTTATATGATTTGCAAGTATTTTCTCCTATTCTGCATGTTGCACTTTTCAATATATGATTATGTCTTTTCAATGTACAGAACTTTTAAATTTTTATGAAGTCTAGGCCAGGTGTGGTGGCTCACGCCTGTAATCCCAGCACTTTGGGAGGCCAAGGTGGGAGGATCACTTGAGGTCAGGAGTTCAAGACTAGCCTGGCCAACATGGTGAAACCCCATCTCTACTAAAAATACAAAAATTAGCCAGGCATGGTGGTGGGTGCCTGTAATCCCAGCTACTCGGGAGGCTGAGGCAGGAGAATCGCTTAAACCCAGGAGGCAGAGATTGCAGTGATTCAAGATTGCACCACTGCACTCCAGCCTGGGTGACAAGAGTGAGACTCCATTGCAAAAAAACAAAAAGAAAAACAAAAACAAAAAAACATAGTCTATAAGGTCTAATTTGTGTATTTTTCTTTTGGTGCCTGGTTTTTGTTTTTGGTGTCTAAGAAATCCTTGCCAAATCCTTGCTTCCTTGCCATGAAGCTTTCTCCCTATGTTGTTTTCTAAGAGTTTTATAGTTTTTATTTTAAGTTTAGGTCTTGATCTGTTTTGAGTTGATGTTTGTACATGATGTAAGGCAACTCATTCAACTCATTCTTTTGCATGTGAATATCCAATGTTCCCAGCACCATTTGTTGAGGGGACTAAAATGTCTTGGCACCCTTGTTGAAAACCATTTGACCATACCACACATGTGAGGGTTTATTTTTTGGTTTGCTATTTTGTTCTATTGGTCTATATATCTATCTCTATGCCACTATCACACTGTTTTGATTACTATAGCTTTGTAATAAGTTTTGCAATCAGGAAGTGTTTTTTCTTTTTCAAGATTGTTTTGGCTATTTAGGGTCCATTCAGATTAAATATGAATTGTAGAATAAATTTTTATATTTCTGCAAAAATGCCACTGGAATTTTGATAAGGATTGCATTGAATCTGTAGATTAGTGTCAGTAATACTGACATTTTAACATTAAGTCTTTCCATCCATCAGGACAGCTTTTCCTTACTTGTCTTCTTTAATTTCTTTCAGTGACGTTTTATAGTTTTCAGTGTACAAGTTTTTCACCTCTTTGGCCTAAATATTTTATTATTTTTGATGCTATTGTAAATGGAATTGATTTCTGAATTTCCTTTTTGGATTGTTTATTATTAGTGTATAGAAACACAACTGATTTTTGTGTGTGTTGATTTTGTATCTTGCAACTTTGCTGAACTGATTTGTTAGTTCTGACAGCTTGCATATGTGTATATGTGTGATGTTCAGGGTGTCCTACATATAAGTCATGTTGTCTTCCAGCAGACATAATTTTACTTTTTCCTTTCCAGTTTGCATGCCTTTTATTTCTTCTTGCCTAATTGCTTTGTCTAGGAATTCTAGTACTATGTTGAATAAAATTGGTGAGAGTGGGCATCCTTGTCTTGTTCTTGATCTTAGAAGAAAAGTTTTTAGTCTTTTACCATTGAGTATGAGGTTAACTGTGGGTTTTTCATAGATGGATTGAGTAACAGGAGTTCTACAGAGGTAATAGTCAAGTTGAGATCTGATTGACAAGAAGTAGTCATGTAAAGTGCATTTCAGACAGGGGGAATGGCAAGGACAGAAACTCCAAGATAGGAATAAATTTAATGAGGTTATGGAATAAAAAGAAGGTCAGTGTGATTAAAATATAGTAGGCAAGGAGGAGATATTTTTAGATGAGGTCAAAGAAGAAGAGAGGTGGTGATTTTATTTTAAATGCAAAGAAGAGCAATATAATTGTATACACAAAGCACTGTGTTAGGCATACAAACACATAAGATATAGCCATTGCCCTTAGGAAAGATAGAATTGTTAAGATCTCTGATAAAAAATAGGTAGTTGACAAATTTTGGAATGACAATTGAAAAATCTTAGCCATGCCTGTTTGTAATGATATATAACTTTGATAGTGTCATATTATCCTTTCCATGTATGTATACATAGTTGTTGAGCGATCAAGGGGGCCTAATAGCACTCCCACACTACCCATTTCTGTGTCAATTAAGAGACAGACAAGGAGTAACACAGAGATGAAAACACGTTATTACTATTGAAAATATCGATATTGGAGATCATGGCTCACATATGCAGATAGATTGCATTCTCATTCTTTAAAAACAATTTTTTGGCCAGGTGCGGTGGCTTATTCCTGTAATCCCAGCACTTTGGGAGACTAAGGTGGGCAGATCACTTGAGGTCAGGAGTTCAAAACCAGCCTGGCCAACATGGTGAAACCTCGTTTCTACTAAAAATACAAAAAATTAGCTGGGCATGGTGGTGGGCGCCTGTAGTCCCAGCTACTCGGGAGGTGGAGGCAGAAGAATCGCTTGAATCCGGGAGGTGGAGGTTGCAGTGAGTCAAGATTGAGTCACACTGCACTCCAGCCTGGGTAACAGAACAAGACTCCATCTGAAAAATAAAAAAGTAAAAAATAAAAAAAAACAATATTTTTCTTTAGAGACAGGATCTCATTCTGTCACTCAGACTGAAGTGCAGGTATGCATCATAGTCTTGAACTCCTGGGCTAAAGTGATCCCCCCCATTTCGGCCTCCCTAGTAGCTGGGATTACAAGCACAAGCCACTGTGCCTGGTTTGACTTCCTATTCTTGAAACATCAGAATTACAGATTTGCTTGCCTGGTCACAGTGGAGCTAGAACAGGACAGACACTGTCTCTGCAAAATTATACAAGAGATTAGAGACACTAAAGTGGAGAGAACAGATTCCAGACTCTGGACCCAGACTGACTGGGTTCCAATCTTGGTTCTGTAACTTACCAGTTATGCAATTTAATATCTGTTGTCTCAGTTGCCTTGCTTATAAAATGTGGGTACTTTTTTTTTTTGAGATGGAGTCTCACTCTGTCACCCGAGATGGAGTGTAGCAGCACAATGTCGTCTCACTGCAACCTCTGCCACCCAAGTTCAAGCGATTCTCGCGTCTCACCCTCCTAAGTAGCTGGGGCTGACTACAGGCACGAACCACCAGCTAATTTTTTGTATTTTTAGTAGAGATGGGGTTTCACCATGTTGACCAGGCTGGTCTCAAACTCCTGACCTCAGGTGATCCGTCCGCCTCGGCCTCCCAAAGTCCTGGAATTACAGGGGTGAGCCACTATGTCCGGTCAAATGTGGATACTATTAAAAATACTTTGTTGACCAGCCTGGCCAACATGGCGAAAACCCATCTCTACTAAAAATACCAAAAAAAGCCAGGCATGGTGGCGGGCGCTTGTAATCCCAGCTATTCGGGAGGCCAAGGCAGGAGTATTGTTTGAACCTGGGAGGCAGAGTGAGCCGAGATCACGCTCCAGCCTGGAAGTGCAGGTATGTTATTACACTCCAGCCTGGGTGACAAGAGCAAGACTTCGTCTCAAAAACAAAACAAAACACAAAAACTTCACAAAAAGGATTATATACTGCAACGCATTGTGCATCTTGTTAAACTTGTCTAATTTTTATTTAAAACTGATGATTATTCCATTCCTTAGATGTATTTGAATTTATTTAATCAGAGGATCATTGTTTAAATGTAAGAATGCAGTTCCATCTATCCTGTAAGCTAGAGATCATACATCAACAACATTTACTGGTGAAATTTCGAATGAAGTGCTTCATTTCCACAAGCCAGTGTTCTGACTATAAGAGAAAAATTGTTTAGTTGACGTTTTTGGCATGTGGAAGCCACTGGAAAATTATAGATAATGAAGTATGTATTTTTATCATAAAAGGAGAAGAGTAATTAAGGACTTCAGTGTAAACTTAGCTAAATGAAGAGTCAGGAGTACAAAAATATTCTAATATTAACTATCAAAACTCTTCAGATTAAGATTATTTCAGTTTAGTACAATAACACAAAATGCAAAATTCTTTCAACTTGAAAGTTTACCCAACGGCAGCCATAAGCAGTTCTAAATAGGGAATTCTTGTGGTCATAAAGGGAACAGCCTATGACATCAGCCAACAACAATGCAGAAATCTTAAAGTAGAAGCGTCACAGGACTTGCTCTTCCAAATGCTGCATGACAAATATTACTAGGAAATATGCTTAACATTTATTTATTTTTATTCCCAATTTAAGTAAAAATTTACAATGGTTTTAGTTACGGTGATTTTTAGACATGATTTGAAGTCATTTAAGTCCTAATACGTAAATTGGAATTTGAAATTAAAAGTTCGTTTCTCCTTGAAGTTTATCTTACCTTGAAAAGTAGACATAAACAGCATACGCTTTAGTTGTGCGGTTCGATCACAAAAGATTCTGCTTTTTCTGTTCTACCTCTTAAAGGTTAAATAACATGCAGTGACAATCATGTTATAAGAAAATATTTGGAAGCACTATCTGATGGTTTAAATATTGTTTTAGATAAGACTAATCAATATACAACTCACAGTTCCAGGGCAACCACAGAGACATTTGTTTAGGCATGTAGTCTCTAAAAGAACTAATCGTGTAAGTGCTTAAAATAGTTATTCTTAATGTTTTGTTGTTAAGATCTCATTCAAAACACAACAATGCAGATATATAAGTAAAATTCTGTCTAGAATTTTAGGGGTTTCATAGTATCCCGTTCATAGGCATGAGGCAAGAACTCGGCCTAAGATAGTATGTTGTGGGGATTAATTTGTGTGTTCTAGGGGAAGAGGGTGGGAGGGAGGTGCAGGGAAGATGTTCTTACTTACCCCAAATGCCTTTTTTTAAGTGAAAAGTATCCTTCCTACTCCCTAATGTACCTGGCCTGAAATTGAGCTGTTCCTAACTTAAAATTGCAACTGCTAACTTTCCTCAAGATGCAGTTAAATGAGGAAAGAAATAATATTTTTTATAGTCACTAGCTGTAACACATTGGCAACACAATCATTTCCTGTAATGAGTGACCCTGGTTCCTAAAAATAACTCCAGTGCTAGTCAATTGCTTATATTGGGCATTTTTTTAATTCTTATTTGGGAAGGACATTCCCTTCCACAGCTGAAGAAACTCAGTGTTTGAAAAGAGCTGCCTAAAAGACTGTTCCCCATAGGCTGTTAAAAATGTTCAGCATCTGAATGCTGGTAAGGAATGCTCACACCCATTGGAGGCAATGCTGTGTGGACTCGAAAAGGAAAAATGGGGCCCCTATATATGGAAAACAGGAAGCAGAACAAGTTGAGGAAGCCTTACTCATCTGTGACCCATATTCAAAGCCATAGTCCAGCCACTGTTAGTTACCTAGAAAAGGAAAAGGCTGAATGGCTAGCCTAAGCTCTAAGGGACACATTGCAAATCAGGTCAGACTGTTGTGCCATTTTCCACCTTATTTTCAAATAAGCAAAGAAATGAAGCCTCAGTACAGCCTGGTGGATACACTGACACATGCCATACCTAGTCAATTGCTGGTTGCCTGATAGCAAACTTAATTTTTTACAGTTCCTCTGGCAATACTCCGTTATGAGTATAGAAGAGTGCTCACTAAATTGAAGCCCTCAAGCAAAAAAAAAAAAAAAAAAACAAGTTGCAAATTCAATACACTTCCAGTTTCTCTGCATTATATGACTATTTGCATGTTATTTATACATATGGAGACTGAAAAAGGAGGAACTGGCAGGACCGTCTCACCCCTTCTTGTTTTTCAAAATGTCAATAATTCCCAGGGCTGCTTTACACCAATACACACAGATTCACATTTTTAGAGATGGGTCTCACTGTGTTGTCCAGGCTGGACTACAGTGGCATGATCATAGCTCCTGGGCTCAAGAGATCCTCCCACCTCAGCCTCCTGAGCAGCCGGGACTACACACATGCACCACCACACCTGGGTAATTTTATTCTTCATTTTTCAGTTGGGGCCTGGGGTCGGTGGGGGCAGTGGTCTCACTATGTTGCTCAGTCTGGTCTCCAACTCCTGATCTCCAGCAATCCTCCTGCCTGAGCCTCCTGAGTAGCAGATTCACATTTTACAACAGTGATTTTAGTTTCTCAGGTAAAGGAATGGAGTTATTCATGATTCAGAAGCACTTCTATGTTAGTATTACATGATGTTATCAGAGACCTCTATTCCTTCCATCCCTATCCCTTCATCTTTTTCTTTGTTTAATGTTTAAAGGAGTTACATTCAAAGAAACTGGAAGTGACAGATGAGAAAAATATATCTAGCTTAGTCTACAGAAACAGTCGTTAGAAAAGTGGCTGAAGACTTACCTAGCCGTTGTCAATCAATTTGCTCCAAAGTCATCGCATACATTTATTATACAATGGTATTTAAAATCCAAGTCCCATTGATCAGCCAGGGGACTGTCAAGACTTTTTTCTTAACAAAATCTCCTAGTAGGGCATTTTCATCACACAGCAACTGCCTAATTCTTCATACTCACCCCCATGCTGCAACTCACATTTTCCCCTTACTATCACCAATGTTGAAATTAGTCTTCCTCTGTAAACCTGGAACCTGATTTGCAATATATCATGAATCTCTTTTGAATTTCTAAAATTATTCTTCTTATTCCTTATTATCTGGACACTGTTCTTTATAGAATGATCATATAAGTTATCATCTATACTAGGACATACTTTTGAGAGGGAAAAGGGGTGCTAATCAATAATAATATAAGTCAAACTAATAAAAACCTAGGCATCCAATAATGTCTTTCTTGCTGAGCAACTTTGAAACTTTACTTTGGAAAATGTTAGGTGAATAAAGATACATTTTGAAGAGCAAGTAGTAATATCACCAGTGACAAAACTAAAGGAAACATCAACTTTAATTATTTGACATAATAATGACTTAAAAGATGGCAGAAGACAATTGATAATAATTGGGAGACAATGTAGGTAAAGTATGGATTTGTCTTGAATTCAAGACACTAATGATGTTTTATTAGGTTGGTGCATGCAGCCATCTGGTTGACCTTAGACATGGGAAGGCAAGAGCCCTCTGATTGACCTTAAACATGGAAAGGTGAGAGCTATCTGGTTGATCTTACACATGGGAAGGCAAGAGACATCTGGTAGACCTTGCACCAACCTAATATGATAAGATCTAGCAATGTGGCTTGCAGTATTCCTACTTACCAGGATTTCCTGTTTAGCACGTATGCTGACCAATCTTTGCTTATTCATAAATTTCATAGTTAGCTCACTGTCCACCCATTATTTGTATGAAATCACAAGTAGACTCGTACTCTTGACCGATCACTGCTTTTCTTAGAGAACATGTTTCTTTAATTTCTTTTTCCTCAAAACTCGTGACTTCTGTACACAAATTGCTACCTCACACATCAGTTTAGTCAAGTCCCGGGAGAGCAACAGGACCCATTTATTCATTTATCAGATATTATCTGAGCCCCTATTATGTGTCCTCACAACAGTGCTCGACAGTGGTGTTAAAAAGGTCAGTAAATTGCCCTGGAGGAACTAATTTAGTTTAGAGTTGTGCATATGTAAACCTCATAATGTTCTTGTAGCAAAGATTAGCCAGTGCCTCCACCAGTCATATACAGGAGAAAAAATTCTGAGAATTGTAGTGCAAATCAGGCATGGACCAATTATGCTTTTGAACTATACAGTTTTCTGTAATGAGACTGGGCTAATTCTGATGAATTCTCAACAATGGTAAAATCCATACCTTTAAAATTCAAGAATGTTGTGTTCTAATGGCAGTTTGACCATTGAGATATTAACATAGGAACATCATTTAGCCTCTTAAGCTTGAACATCCATTAAGCGGGAAAAATAGTGCTTATTTCCTAGAGGTCTGCAGACATTGGCTAACCAATAGTTTTGATTTTGCTGGTAAGTAATGTGCAAATTTTCTTAGATGTGATCGCCTCATTTTCTCTTATATTTTAGATTGGCAGCAGCCAAATGGGCGTTCCAGCCCCTCATCTCCTGCAAGATTCTTCTCAGTTTCATAAATCTGGTAATTTTTGAGCTCTTTTCCCAACAGGGTGCTGCAGCTCACCAAGTGGAACCTACAACATTTTCTGCTACCAGGATAGCAGCTTGCCAGCAGCGTATACTGAAATTACTGGGTTTCAGTATGATGTTGGTTGGTACGAACTTCAATCATCGAATCGACATGCGCCCAGCCATTCTCATAATGAATGTTTCCTTCTCTTTCAAACGTTCTGTTTCCAGCCCCCATCTCCTTTTTTTTTTTCTTTTTTAAAGAGGTTTGAAACAGAAACTCTACTCCGTAGGAAGAAACTTTTCCTTCTCATCCCTGTTCCCCATAAAGGGACCTCCAGATAAATCTATCAAAAGCAGGACCCAACTCACCAGGTTTTCTAAAACGTTCCCCAGTCCCACCACCCTTCGTGGCACCCACGGGTTTCCCAAGTCTTCACCTTTCTCTTAGACACACGCTAGCACATTATCACTCCAGAAAAGCAGTCCTGGCTTAGCCAGTTCCCTTCCAGAATGACCACGTGGTTTTTGGCCCCATGGAGTCCTGCAGGGTATGGGGGGGTTCATGGTACCGATTTGCCTCGGGACTGAGGGGGCTTCCGGGATGCAGGACCTCCCGGGCTCTCAACGGGACATCAGTGGACAAACGGGAGGGAGGGTCGGACACGCGGATCCGAGGAAGCGGAACTTAAAGAACACGGGCCCAGCAGGCTACACCAGGAACGCGCGGGGCTTTAGGGCGCAACCGACCCCTCCCGCCCTTCACAGAGGAGGAAACTGAGGCATGGCGACTGTCTCAGCGGAGTCCCGGCCCTGCCCTCCACGGCCTCCCTCAGGCGCGCTCCCGAGCGGGCCAGTTCCTTTGTCCCGGTCGCGCTTCCTGCCTCCTCCTGCGCCTCCTCCTCGCCCCGGGGCCGGGCTGACGCGGCGGGAGAGGAATGCGTTTCCGGAGGGAGAGGGCGGTGGCGGCCTCGGGAGCGGGATCAGACGCGCAGAGGAGGCGGGGCCGCGGCTGGTTTCCTGCCGGGGGGCGGCTCTGGGCCGCCGAGTCCCCTCCTCCCGCCCCTGAGGAGGAGGAGCCGCCGCCACCCGCCGCGCCCGAGACTCGGGAGGCCCCGCCAGCCCGCAGGAGAGGCCGAGCGGGAGTCGCGGAACAGCAGGCCGGAGCCCACCGCGCCGGGGCCCGGACGCCGCGCGGAGAAGGTAGGCGCCGGCGGGCCTCGGGTGTGGGGGTGCGGGCCGCGGCCTCGGGTCTGCGGTGCGCAACAGCACTTAACAGCCGCCGGCCCGGGCCGCGCCGGGACCTTTGTGCCAGGCGTGGGGGCGGGGGCGGGGGCGGCCGCGGGCCGGTGGGGGCTGGGGCGGGATTCCAGGCTAGTCCGGGAGGAAGTCCGCACACCGCCACCCCCCTCGGGTCCCAGGCGCTGGCAGCGTCCGGGCGCCGAGTCGGCCCAGCCGCGTTCCGAGCGCTAGGGTCGCGGGCCTGGGCGCTGTCACGTCGGGGCTGCTGGAGCTGCGGAGGACCGGGCCTGAGCGGCTCCTGACACCTGCGGTCTCCCGCCAGGCTGGGCGAGCGCAGGTGGGAGCCAGCGAGGCCACCCGGGGCTCGGCGTTTAGGACTCAGCGCGCCCCTGGACTGGTCCTGCGCCTTTGTCTCTCGCTCCCTCGCTGGCTGCTGTTTTTGGAGCAGCGTCGAGCCGGCCGTCGGCGCCCGCTGTTGGGACTGGTCTTCTCCGACTGGAGCCGGGATAGAAAGTGGCCTCGCGGAGCCGCTGGGGACCGGGGGCGCGGCGGCGGCAGTGCAGTTCACTTCCCGGTGTTTATAAACGCGAATGCCGGGAAGTCAAGAGTCGCCGGCCCCTGCCGGGCACCCCGGGACCAGGACACAGGGCCACGGCCACTTTGCGCTCAGACCCGGTCCGCGAGCCTGAGAGCCCGTCCTGTGTCTAGTATCATTTTTACCGCGTGTCATTTCTTAGGCTTCATAAATTGGATTTATGAGACTCCCACTCTCTAAGTAACTTTCATTTAATCAAATTCGTGCTTTTAAGTCCAAAGCTTTGCACTCATTGGTATGATCATTAGTAAATTGCATTCTCTAAGCTTCCGTTTCCTCATCTGTGAAATAGGAACAATACTACCTACACTAATAATTCATTTTTATAACAATGACAGCGAGGGCCAGGTTTAGCTCTAGGCATTTCATGTGTATTATTTAATTCTGGAACTGCTCTAATGAGATTGCTACTGTTTCTATTTCCATTTTCCGAGTGAAGAAACGGAGGCACAGGGAGCAAAAAGTAAGTTGCATATGGTCATCGGGAGCTCCTGGAGAAGGCATGGGGTCTAGCTCCAGAGCCTACGTTTAAACCAAAAGTAACCTTCCTAACTATAGTCGTGAAAATCAAATGCAAAATGTAAAACACTTAGCTTGAGAGTAGATGCTCAATGAATATTGACTGCTTTTCAGCCCTTCTTTTATAGTAAAAAGATTTCTCGGAAGGTAATTGGTAACATCATTAGTAAGGTTTCTTTGGGCCAACGTGCCACATGGATAACAGGTGGATAGAATTGCTAGGTTATTTTGTTTTGTTTTGAGACAGGGTCTCTGTCGCCCAGGCTGGAGTGCAGAGGAGCTATCACAGCTCACTGCAGCCTCAGCCTCTCGTGCTTAAGTTATTTTTCCACCTCAGCCACCTGAGTAGCTGGAACGACAGGCGCCTGCCACCATGCCCGGCTAATTTTTTAATTTTTTGTAGAGACAGGATTTCACTATGCTGCCCAGGCTGGCCTCAAACTCCTAGGCTCAAGCAGTCCTCTCTCCTAGAGCTCCCAAAGTGTTGGGATTACAGACTTGAGCCCCCTGAGCCTGGCCCTTAGGTTATTATTATTTTTCTTATTGTACTTCTGATGCTACAAAAATAACGTTCTAGAGGAATTTAGACATCTTTCTTAAACCACATATGCCCTTTACGATAGGGTATACAATAGGCCACTTTTAGAAATGATTAAGGAACTTTAGTTGGCAGTTACCTGTTCATTTGTGGACATCAAGGCCCAGAGGGGTCAGGACTTAGAGTCTCACTGTAATTCTCATATTTTTAAATAATGTTGGCTCATTGATCAATATTATATAAGTGACTGAAGATGGTGAAGTGTTAAATAAAAAACATTGGTATTTTGATTACAGGCATTTGGGGGGAAAGCCATTTTACTTACCCCAAAATTGAGTATGAAGGTGGAAGATGTTATTAGAATACTAGCTAAAAGGACAAAGAATGTGGTTAATAGTTTAATTGTGTAAAAAGGAAGCAAATAGACTGTTTAACTCATCTATGTTGACTTCAGACCTAGACCTACAATTTTATGTGATTTTCCTAACAATGTAAAGTTCTGTATTAAAGTTATTTTTGAATACCTTCAACATTCTGTACATGAAATGCATGGAATCAACAATTCTGAAAGTCACTGCATTTAGTAATTTTAACAATTAGGCAGCTTTCTTCTTAGCTTTCTGGTCAGTATAATTTAATTTAAATCAGCCCCAAATTACCATCACGAATGAAAATGTAGTTCTACATTGGTGTTCTTCCTAACTCTGGGAGTGACACTGGGGACAAATGGTCATACTATAATAATGAAAAGTGGTCAAACAACATGGTGCCAGTTTTTCTAAGAGTGCTTGCCACTGATTTTAATGTCTTTATTGTTTGACTTCTTGATAAGTAAGTTGTGGCTTACAGCAGGGAGTAGTACAGTGTTCTGTCCGAAAAAAATATTCATTAATATTCTGTAGCTGCTCTGGTTTGCCCTTAACCATGCTGCTAGTGTGATAAGCTGAAACATCTTGTAAAAGTTTCAGAGAGCTTTCAAGTTCCGAGAACTTAACTTTCTGAGTATGTAACAAGCTACATATATCTGAAAGGATTCATTTGGACTTCTGTCAGATTTTAGCAGATTTTCTCACTCTACGAGAGAGTTAGGATCTGTTAGGTTGTGGGTGGAATCCTAGAGATTATGCCAGGTAAATATGTAAGTGTCTGTATTGTATTAGCAGTGTTTACTCTGACTTGGTTCTAGGTTCTGAGAATTTGGCTGGTTGTTTTTTCAGAGGTGGGAAGTGTGGAGTAGAGAGGTTAAGATACAGAAAGGTACATTCGTCTTCTGAATCCTGAAGTGTCATGCTAGGGGTATCTATAGCTGTGGAAAACTGAAAGAATATTATGGTATGTACCCAGGTTAAAGGGGGTACAGTGCGTAAAAGTCAGAATATTAGCAGCCTTCCAATATGTCTGTCGGTAGGTGAAAAAAAATTTCTCTCTTTCAGGAGCTGTGTACAAAAGGATCCAAACTATACTTTATACATGTGTTACTGCTTTAAAAGTGGCTGTGAGTGTTTAGAGGTCAACTGACTTTAAACTTGCCGTTTGATTTGTGACTTTAGAAAGTAGAGTTAACTATATTTAGCAATATGCTTAAACATGTGCATATCACCTCATGAAACATGTGTGTGCATGAGAAAAGCTGCCTCCAGTACATATACATATGTATATAAACACACATACACACAAGCATATATATGTATGTATTTCTTGTAGGACCAGTCTCATTGTATATAATTTCAAAGTGCAGGTTCCTGATCTCCAGGGGTGCGTAAAAAGACTCACTGAAGTATGGGAAGAAAATTTTAGGTCTACTATTATGTTTGTTGATCTCATCACTTCAAAGTTTAAAATTTTGATTATGATTTATATCTTACTGTATTGCTGTAGAAGTACACGTATTTGAATTTATAAATTACATGTATTTTGGGTACATGTATGCTTAGAATTTTTTTAGTGATAAAGGTGAGTGGTCAGAAACCTTTGCAGATCCCCTATATGGAGGATGATTTGAGTGGAGTTCAAGAACTAGTATATTTAGGAGGGAGAATTGAAAAGACTTGATAAGAGAAATGAAAGAAACCCAATGTGACACTGGTTTCTGGCTAGGAGGTGCTGTTCACTGAGGTGAGAGGGTGACCACAAGCCGGGGCTGCTGGTTGGCTGGAGCAGAGGGGAAATGATGACCTTATGAGGCTGAGTTTTATTTTTTTAAGGTGACCGGGGACATAGGTGGAGATGTCTAAATTGCAGTTGAATACACAGGGTAAGAGCTAAAAAAAAAAAAAAAAAACAAAAAACAAACAGATTTCAATTTGGAAATTCTCAGTCTATTAAGTACTGGTTGAAGCTATAGGCTGTGCATGCAAACACCAAAGGAGGGTGTGGAGTGAAAAACGGACTGAAGGAGGACCTGGGAACAGTCAAGGTGGGTAGAGGAAGAGGAATCCAGAAAAGCATTTACCTTCCCCAGTTTCTTCTCTGAACTTCTAATTCCTTTGAGTGACATTTTTGTGAGTGACAAAGGTATTTCTGGGTTTTTCCAGTGATTGGCATGTTTGAGTTAAAGACAAAAAGACTTCATTGGTCACATCCCTTTGTGGTAATTTATTTTCAGGTACCTGATCAGAGAAGCAGTTTGATGTAGTAAAGGCTTCTCGATTGCGAGGCAGGAAACCTGGGTGTCAGTGCAGGGTCTGCCACTGAATTTCTGTGTGACCTTTGTCAGAGTACTATACTTCCAGGGCATTGGTTTCCACATCTACCCTATAAAGCAGTCTGCATGTTTCTGTCGTTTTCTTGTTCCAGGAGTTGGAGGATAGCTGCTGCCTGATGTAAGTAGAATGCAGTTCTCTCACCCCATGAGCAACCTTTCTTTTTTTTTTTTTTGTATCACCAGAGAGTGTAGGCGCCGTGCCACTTACTCCTTTAAGGATGCCTGCCAGCGCTGACCAGCAACATCTGTCACAACATCTGTCACAACAGCTCTGCATCAGGATGTAGCTCGGCTGTACATTACATTTTATTCTATCAGTACATTGAGTACCAGTTACCTGAAAAATGCTTTACTCATTGGGCATGAATCAAGAAGTCGGCATGGTCTTTGATGTTGAGTCTGTTGTCTAGTTGGAACAAGTTGTGTTCGGTTCAGGAAAACATAAATACCAAAGAGTGTTTTATACAATGTACTGTACCATAAAATATTCCCTAACAGCGTTAGAAAAATCTCAGCATTGTCTTGTGTGGTTTCGGAACACGTTGTGTAGGAGATGAGGCCTGAGCTTGGAATGGTATGAGTGAAGGTTGGAAGACAGATGGGTGGCACTTTCAAGGGACAGCATAGGAAGAATCCAGTCTAATTTCACAGATAGTACTTGGCCACTTTGTTACTTATTAGGAGTTATGTATAATATCATATATGTATCACAATGATATATGAAGGCTATATTTTAAAATGAAAGCCTGGATTCTTGCCCTCCAACACTAGCCTGATGAGAGATACAGACATGAATAAAATTAGTTATAATAGAAGTTTGAACAGAAATAACACTATATTATTGAGCATCACTGAAGGTTTGTCATTCACTGTGCTGGCCACTATCAAGGCTATTTTGGAACCACAAAGAAGGAGTAATTAAGTTGATTGTGATTGGTGAGGAGATGAAGAGGCAATAAAGGCGGAAAGGAAGAAGAAAAATCAGCATTCTGTTTTGTGTAGGCGGAAAGGAAGAAGAAAAATCAGCATTCTGTTTTGTGTAGGGAGTAGTTTCAGTGGAGTGATGAGGAAAATATTTACATACAAAATTAGGTATGTACCATTTGAAGTATGGAAGTCACATTTTTCTGTATAAATGTTTATTGAATGAATATGTAAATAACTTAAGCTTTCATAATTTATGAAGTTAGGAATAGTAGATTATTCTTCCCCTATGCACAGTATTTTATGGTTTATGTATGATTTTCTTCATATGATTTCAGTGCTTCTTTTAAAGGGGTGGTACGGGGTCATGTTTGATTATTGGAGGAGGAAATTGGAGTTTGAAAAAGCATATTTGGTAGTATAATGTTATATTAGAAAAATGTTACAAAAAGTATAATAGGGAGTAAGATTTATGCTTATTAAAGAAGCATGGATTAAAAAGATTGAGAAACATTTGTTAAAGAGTCACTGAGGTTCTTGTTTTAGAAGGCCACGATTAATGAGTTGGAGAACAAGAAGCAAATTTGGTAATCAAGTAAATTATGAGCTGTTGATCACTTAGAAAGGTATTTGCTGATAAAAGCTTTCATATAATGATCATATTTTATCTTTCCAACAATTCTATGGTAGATACTATTTACAGCTTACTGATGAGTAAATTGAGAAACTCTTTTCTTCCTATGTTTATCATGGTTTTAAAACATTTATCATATATTTAAAATACTGTATGCACTCCACCACAGACAGGATGGAGAGGAAGATGTGACAAAAGATGTGGTTAAAATTAGTTTTAATCAAGGAAGCATTTTGGAATGATCTGCTTAAAAAGGGGATATAATTATGCAGTTTGAGAACATAATTCTCCTTAATTGAAATTACGGGGAATAAGTCTTGCTGTCAGGTGCTTATTGATATCATTGATCATGATGGTTCTTTTGCTAGCTCCACTCACAATTATCTTTGTAAACTTGCCCCAGAGTAAACTTTCTCAACCAAAACCGTTTCCAACTTCTTTCCTCCTCACAGGGAAAGGCAAAAAAGTCCGCAGACATAGAGACTGAAAAGAAGGAACAGAATACTAAGCTGGTTTGAAAAACAATCAATTGCTAGGTAATAATGTCTTACCTTTTGAGTGGAAGGAGGAGCTGGGAAGAATTAAGTTCAGACAGGTTTTTTGCTCATTTTGGATCAGCCCTTCATATTATGGCTTAATAGCTTTGTTTAAAGTGTATTTTTTCTGCTTTTATTTTAAGTTCATCCTCTGAAGTCTTGAGTTAATTTTGTGCCCCTTTACCCCCATTTGAATTAAATGCTTCATTTTTTTCCCATTTCTCACATAAAGCTTTTTTTTTTTTTTTTTCAGGGCAGGGAGGGGCTGGTGGTGGTGGTGCTATACCAGTTGTCTGTTTATGAGATCACCATTAGATGACATTTCTAATTGGCTTGAATTATTTGAGTTTTGTGTGATTTTCCTGTTATGTTGATTCTGTTCTTCATGTTTAGGAGTTCTGTAGAGGATTCCAGCCTAAATTTTCTTCCTTTTACTTTTTGTGGTTTTACTTTTTGATCACTGTCAAGATCTGTTTGAGATTTTCTGACTTTCTTGAAGAGCATAATGAGTTCTAGATTTTCTCTTATTTTTAGAGAAGATTCTTCACTGACTCCCTTTCACTTTTTGTTCTGTAGAAGTCTTTCCTGGGTGTTAAGTTTCCAGGCTTTACCTCCCCTTATCCCCAATATACTGTCTTTTAGGCATTTTGTTTGCCAAAGCGTACTACATCCATTATTTTGTCTTTCCGTTGCACTTCTAGATTGGGTGTTGCTAAAGATCTTCGTATTTCATTTTCCTGGAGAAGGTAGGTAAAGTCACTAGTGATGAATTTTATCTTCAATCTGTTGTTGTATAATTTTCATGAGGTATCTAGCCCTGTTGTGAGCTGTTCTCAGATTTCAAATTGTTTTGTGAACCTATAGCTTTGGAGCAGCCAAACCTTTGTTGTTAGAGCTTCTTAGCCCAAGCTGACATCATTATGTGAGAAGGGGTTAGTGCTCTTTAAAAAGCCATTTTTCTTCTGGGTAGGAGTAGTGCAGTTTAGACAGTTTTCTAATTCAGACTACTTTTCTATTTGTCAAGGAGAGGAGAAGAGGACTTCAAATGTGGTGTTACATCTTTGTCTGGGATTCCTTAGCCTCTTCTCTTTCATGTCTCCTATTTTTTTCTTCTCTATTCTTTCTGCTAAGTTTTGTTAATCATTAATGCTAGCTTATTAATACTTGGGCCATAAACACCTCTGTAGTCACCAACACACCTCTTCCTGCCAATGGAAGAAAAAAAATATTGAGTTTTAATTGTTCTTTCGGTAAGGGGAAAGGTGCCCTTTCCATGGGAGGAACTTTTCTCCACATGTCACCCTCTCAGATGGTACAGAATTCAGAAAGATTTCTCAGTTTCTTCCATTCATGTTTTTCCCGTTTTTATTACTCTCTATGTGGGATAAGTGGAAGGAACCTCATGTCTTTCAATTTGGCTCTGTGTTCTTTTTCTGGAGTAGATTGATTTTTAAATGCTAAAATCTGTTATTGACCTATTTTCCCCCCTTTTAAAAGCAGATACAGAAAATAATGATGGTAGAACAGACTTGGGATGAATCCAACTTTATTATAATTTTTAGAGGACATTTATGATATACCTCTATAGGTATCAGAATCTTTTCTACTGTTAAGGTGAAAAGATTTGAGATTTTGTGAAATCCTTTGTGTATTCTTTTTATTTGAGTTGGTGTTTAGGTGGCTTATTTTTCAACTCTGAAATGAACTTGTTACATTTTTTAAGGTAATTTCTTTCTAAAGTGTAAGTGTTTAATTTCTACAAATATAGTCCATATAAAGTTTCTAAACATTGTATCTGTAAATTTAAAAGGAAATGCCGAATGAATTATTTGTAAAATTGTTTAAAACAGTTAATAAATAATGAGTGTGTATTTAAAAGTTTGAACATGATTTAAAACCATACTTTTATGGATAAAGATTTGTTTACAGTGAAGATTAAAACAATTATGCACTATTTTTGACAATAGAAACAATTGCATATATTTCGGTTAAGCACTAAAATGAGATTATTTGTGGATGGTGTTTAAGATTGTTTATTGTTCAGGGAATGAATTATGACCCCTTAGATAAAATTGCATATGGTAGAAAATGACCTTAAGGTGAAATGCTTTTATAGGAACAAGACACAAAACCTTTGTCTGTACTTATGAAATATGGCAATTAAAATAACTTTTCTTGGCCTCTATTAAGTTCAAATGCCCAAGAAATAAACTCATAGAACATTATAAGCCCTTTCCATTTCTGTGCTCTGAGTCAGTTCTAACACTAGAAAGATGTTCTTTATTTTAAAGTAGTGATTAAGTAGGCTTTCAAAAAATTATAGTTTAATGAAGTCAGGTCATAGCTTCTGGATACAGATGGTCAGGTTTCAATTCCACCTGTGCAACTTTTGATTCCACTATTGCAAGTTGTTTAATCTTGCTGTGCTTTTGTTTCCTCATCTGTAAAACAAAGACACTATTATTCTCCACCTCATAGAGTTACCTGGAGGAGATAGATGCTATTATTTTATTATTATTATAATATCCATTTGAAGGTGCTGAAATAAAATTCTAATTTTTCAAAGTTCTAAATGAAATAACTTTTTGTTACAAATTACTTTAAATCATCAAAACTTAGTGTATTCTGCTCTTCTTGCCTGTACCTAGTCTGGCCCTCTCAATTGAGAAATCAGTCTTTTTTTTTTTTTTTCAGTAATCCAAAGTGAGCAGCAGTCCCTGAACAGAATCATATTGCTAGTTGTGTTTGATTAATGAAACAGAATTCGTATTCTAGTCCTTTCAGGGGGGTTTCCTTTCTCGTGATGTAAGAACCTCGTCTTAGTCTTTGTGGTGCTATAACAGAATGCCACAGACTGGGTAATTTATGTCAAGGTTCTGGGGACTGGGAAGTCCATTATCAAGGTGTTGGTATCTCGTGTCTTCCTGCTGTATCATCCCATGGTAGAAGACGGAAGGGCAAGAGAGCGAGAGATGAGGAGGAGGCCAAACTCGGTCTTCTATCTGGAACCCATTCCCCACTCCTCTGGTAATAGCATTAATCCATTCATGTGGCAGAGCAGAGCCCTCGTGACCTACTCACCTCTTAAAGGTCCCACTTCTCATCACTGTTGCTTCAGGGATTAAGTTTCCAACATGTGAACCTTGGGGACACGTTCAAAGCATAGCAAACCTCAAAGGTTCCTCCTTATTTCTATTCGTATTAGGTATGTTATTACCTCCCTTCAATCTTTTTTTAAGGGTTTCTGTGATATTAGTGTTCAGAGTATTTGTATTTTGTCTATGTTAGTATAAAACGTTTAAGGTTTTGCTGCTTTTATTACTTTATGAACACATTTGTCAGGAATCGGATTGTTAGAAAGCACATTAAATAGAATTCTACTTGGATGTGGAATCTGTAAAGAGTACAAAAAGGTTTTGACGTTGAGGATGTCAGTGTATGAATGGCTATAACAATCCACATTAATCTATTTTCTGTAGTTGTGTTACTTCTAACTTTCAAACTTTATCCTTTCTTTCATATCTTGTGTCTTCCCTAAAGTGGATCCAGTCAGTTTTCTGGTTATAATTACAATTGAAAAAAGCAAAGCATTCAACCGTGGTTACTTCTTTATTCAATTACGTTGTTATTGAGCGCCTCCTATAACATTTGGTAATAATCATAACAAGTAACACCCAGGTACTTAAAATTGGCCAGACATTGTTTTAAATGTTTTATGCTTATCGACTTATTTAAATTTCACAAAACCCCTACAAGGTAAATACTACTGTCCCCATTTTAAAGGTGAGGAAACTGAGACACAGATTAATTTGCCAGTATAACTCTGCACTACACAATGTTGTACGATGGTAGATGCCACAAATGTCAGCTGTCGTGAAGTTCAGTGTTTTATTTTTTGATACCTCAATGTATCTCCAGTTGTTTTTATCGTTAGTTTCTTCATTTATTAAATATTAAGACGTTGTGCTAGATACAGAAAACATGGAGAAATTTCTAGAAGATGACAATTTTTAAGGCAAGTCAACCATACATATCATTAGTAGATGTATAAAAGCTACATATGCCCCAAACAGGAAACCTTTTAAATGAAGATTATTATATATGTTTTAACATACATATGTGTGTGTGTGTACACACACACACACACACACACACACACGGCTATATGTGAATCACCTGGCTTAGTCTTTCTTTCCTCCCCAGTTCTTGCCATGATTTGAGGGCTTCAAGAGTTCATGCAGATGATACTTCTCATACCTTGGTCAAGCAGTTTTCTTCCTTTTTTTTATTTAATGAAATTTCAGTTTATTCAGCTAAAGACTAATGTATGCCTGATAACCTAGTGATAACCCATAAGTTATGATAACCCACAACCTTTTTATAAAGCACCTAACATTAACATTCAGATGAGGCATTATAAAAAGTTCTTTAAAAAATGAAGTGGGCCGGGCACGGTGCCTCATGACTGTAATCCCAGCACTTTGGGAGGCAGAGGTGGGTGGATTGCTTGAGGTCAGGAGTTTGAGACCAGCCTGGCCAACATAACAAAACCCCTTCTCTACTAAAAATACAAAAGTTAGCCAGCCGTGGTGGCACACGCCTGTAATCACAGCTACTCGGAGGCTGAGGCAGGAGAATTGCTTGAACCCAGGAGGCAGAGGTTGCAGTGAGCCAAGATCACACCACCGCACTCCAGCCTGGGCGACCAAGAAGTGAAACTGTCTTAAAAAAAAAAAAAGTCTTTACTATAATTCTTTTAAAAAACATTGGTTCGTCTTGAAAGGTTGATGAATTTTTTGAAATATCTGCAGAAAAGGAAAATAAATTTCCCCCCCTAAAAAATACGTGAGAACCACTTACTGGCACTTGTGTTTTAAGTATCTGGAGAAAAACAGGATAGATTTTTAAAGGCAATTAATAACAGCTATACAAGGACTTGTTTCATTTGCTTTCGCACCAAGTAAAGTAAGAGCAAATATGCTGTGGAAGACAGAGTTGGGTTTTTCCTCCTTCTCTCATATGCCCCACTTCTCCTACCAGGTCACAGTACATCAGCAGCCATCCTTGTTGCCCCACTGAGCAATCACTTTAGATTCCAGTTTTTAAATGCCTGCTCAGATGAAACCAGTAGAGTTCTTTCCCCTTAAGATAAGGTGGCAGTGAATGTTAGCAGGTATCAATTTCTTTGATCAGGAACGAAGAACTCCTTCAGAAAACTCACTTTTTTGGTCTTTGTTAACCTATCATGTATATTCTTTTTATTGGCACACCTTGTTTACTAATTGTGATTGATTGCTATTTATGCCAAGGGAACATTCCCCAGGCATGCCTGATCTGTTTACTAATGACAAAGTATGCTTACTTTACGTAATCCCATAGGTTTTCTCTTTTATTTTTGGGAGGAGGGGTAAAATAACTTGTTATTTATCAGGGCAGATCATATATTTGGATAAAAAAGAGAAACTGGCAGGTAGATCCTAAAGTACATTTCTTAACCCGAGTAACATCTGAAAACATAGATTTCAATTATATTTTGTTGAAAATTCATTCAACTTTGATGCTTATCCAGGAACTTATAATGTCAATTTCTCACAAAAATTATAACCCTCAATACATATGTATTTTCAAAAGAAAAGTCATCTTAAAGTAATATTTTTCTGTATGTTAATTGATACATTTTTATAGCAAATTGAAAATTCTGAGTAAATTGAAAGTATGTTTAACAAAATAAATACAGCATATATGTATGGTTAGTTTATACATTTATTAGTGTAAAGGCAGCAGTGAATTTGTATCTTACAACAAATCTGTAAATCCAGTTGCTTTTTTTCTGGAATTTTATGTAGTATCACTATGTTCCACAATGCTAGAAATGTCTTTTTTGGCATTAATCTATGCAGAAATTTCTGATGAGATATTTTCCCCAAATGACATGGAACTTTTTAAAACCTTTCCAAAATATATGGACATTTTATCAACCACTTATTCTTAATGAACAAAAAGTTAGATTACTACCAATTGTTCTTTTAATTTTACTCAAATGTGTTTTAAAAGTTTAGACATCTCTGATGGTTTTGCAGGTAACTGGATAAAACACGCTAGATGATTTCAAAAGATTAATCTTAGTATCTGACTCGTTTGGCACATCCTCAGTATCCAGAATAAAATCAGTAGAAATAAGAGTAATATAATTTTCAAAGAATTCATACATACTGGAAGTCTTAGGAAAAGCAGTTTTTAAATGCAAGGACTAGGAGGTTTCCTCATCTTGCTAGTTACATGCATTTCTCCTCATGAAGTAATGGCAGCTTTCTGGCTTCTTTGTGGAACTTTAGTTTGCAGAAGAGCTAGGTAATATTCCAGGACTGGCTTTGTTTGGGCTTCATAAGCCTTTAGTCTTTTGATAACCATCTCCGGTTTATCATCCTCACACTGAGTGAGAGGATCCCCAGTCACATCATCAGTGCCCACAGTTTTGGGAAGGTTGAATTCAATGTTGTAGACTCGGCCACTGGCAGGATGAATCTAGTGAGCAGTAAGGCATTGTTTAATGACCTCAAAGGGCACATTTGGGCTAATCACTGTGTCTGTCTAAGAAGCTCTATCTAGGGCTTCTGCCTGTGGAAGTGCCCTTGGAAAACCTTCCAACAGCTAGCTATACTAGGTGAGATTTTTCAGCTCATGTAGGGCCAGCCGAATCATGACATCATCTGGGATGAGTTTCCTTTGGTCAATGAAAGCGTTAGCTAACACATCAATTTCTGTGCCCCGCAGCATGCTGTCCCAGAGCAGGTCTCCACTGGAGAGGTGCTTCACAGTGTTTGACAACTAGTGCTGTTGCCTGAGCCCAGGGCCCCCATGATCACGGCTGCTGCCACGTGGACGCCCCCTTACAGACCAAGGTCCACACCGCGCCCACACAAGGGCTTTGGCCCAGCTTTCGAGCTTACCTGCTCTGCAGCCCAGGCCCAGCTGGCTGGCAGCAGTGCTAGTGAGTGGGGACTGTGGCTCCCAGGCCTTCCCTGAACTCTGGTCTAGCAGTTTTCTTGTCTCTAAACTTTAGTGGCCATTGGCCACTGTACTGGAAACCTCGTGTGTCTTTCATCCTCTTGGCTTCCGCTCTGATTCCAGCTGGTGCTGCTGGGAACAGTCTGTGGCTCACTCCTGGCTGACTGCATGCTGCTTCAGGTGCCTCTCTTTTGCTTAACCCTGTGACTCCTCTAACCAGCTTTGTTGTCTGTTCCTTGTTGTCTGTTCCCTCTTCTCTGTCCCTGGGCACGTGCACTGTAGTTCTTAGAAGTGTTAGGGGAGTTAATGCCCCTTGAGGCGACCTTACCTGTGCAACTGGAGTTGATACATTTCCCTGTTGACTTTCATTGGACAGACTTTCTAAGTACTTCTCAAAAGTTTTCCACAAGATCAAGTCCTCAGGTACTCAGTATGTTAAAGATAGTATCTTTGTATTGGCTTTTTCTCTTTTTCTTGGTTCACCATGTTCAAAGTGTCTCTCTCTTTTCCTGGGGTCACCTTCCAGTAAACTGCCTGCACGCAAGTTCTGGTCCCAGGCTCTGCTTTGGCAGAACCCTAGCTAAAACAGTGACCTAGTACTGTATTTTTAATACAGGCTTTCCCCCTCCCCACAAGACTGCCTGTCTTTGAAATTGTAAATTCTTAACTGTCTTAGGTTCCAGCTCTTTTCACTTCCTTGTTTCCGTGGTCCCCTCTCCTCTCACCTCCCTGGTGTGATGTCTGGTCTTTTGACTTTTTCCTCTTATTTGTTAACTTTTTGTTAGCACTGCACCTTCTTTGCCCCCCACCCCTACCTTTCCTCTTGCACCTGCCCTGCAAACCAGGAAGTAAATTTAGTGATTCCAAATTGGAGTCTGAGGGACCATGGGAGGTATTCTCAGAGATTTGGGCATTTCTACAAGAATTGAAAACAAATTGTACTTTCATGTTAATAATAAACATTTAGTTTATCTGGTTGACCATCTTATAACCCAGTTAATATAACTTCAGCGTCTATGTACTTGGAAGTTAATTTTGGTTTCATAATGTATAAGAGCCATGAGCATGAGACATTTTATATCTATCTTTAAGTTGGCTTATATATTTAAAGTAATTGAAAATTTAAATTGTCATTTGGATATCTATAGTAACACTTTTCTGTTTAGAGAAGTTCTGCACATTAAGTAATTCTGAGACATTCTTCTGAGTAATGTCAGAGAAAACTGTCACACAATTCAGTATAGTTCAGCAAATATATTTTTACCTTTTAAAATCTTTTGAGACAGGGTCTCACTCCATTGCCCAGCCTGGAGTGCAGTGGTGTGATCATAGCTTACTGCAGCTTCCACTCCGGGACTCATGGCCCTCTCCCCTGGTCCCCACCCCCACCAAGTTTTGCTGTGTTGCCCAGGCTAATTTATTTTCTTATAGAGCCAGGATCTTTAGCTGGGCATGGTGGCTCATACCTGTAGTCCCAGTTACTTGGGAGGCTGAGGTGGGAGGATTGCCTGAGCCCAGGAGGTTGAGGCTGCAGTGAGATGTGATCACACCACACCGCTGCATTCCAGCCTAGGCGGCACAGCAAGATCCTGTCCCCCCCCCCAAAAAAAAAAAGAGAGACAGGGTCTCGCTGTGTAACCCAGGCTAGTCTTGAACTCCTGCCTCAGGCAGTCCTCTTACCTCAGCCGCTCAAAGTGCTGAGATTGCAGGCATGAGCCACCATGCCTAACAGCAGAGTTTTTGAGCATAGACTTTGTGCCAAGTATTTCTAGTTGTGATAGCTATAAATAAGATACACCCAGGCCCTATTTTCTTGGAGCCTAGAATCCATCAGGGAAGACATGTTAGCAGATAGAAGTGAAATGAGTGTTACAAATATGCCTGTATAAATTAGGGTGTCCAATACCTGGTGGGCTTTCACCATTGCAGGCTCTCACTGTAATGCTATTGTGTTTTCCTAATTTTCTGCAACCCCTAAGCCCTACCTTTTTTCCTAGGAGTTGTTCTTCCTATTTCAGAAAAAAACAGTCATACATGAATGAACTCTGCTTTCTCACCTCCTGCTCTGCCTTAGAAGAAAGGCACCATGTCTCTGTTTAGGGTGATCCATCCCCTTGGGCTCCAGATGCCATCCCTCTTTGCTCCAAGGAGGTCTGGCTTCATCACTTACGTTTTCTCTTTCTTGTGTCTTCACCTCTTCAAGTTTGCCCCCAGCTCTCCTTTCTTCGTAAGTATTCTTTTCATCCCAATCGCATCCATGTTCATAAGTTCAGTTAGCACCTAGGTTATGACAACTCTGATGTCTGTGTCTCTAAATCTTGACTTATCTCCTGAGATCCATACTCATGTCCTAGCTTCCCAATAGGCATCTTCCCTAGATTTCACAGTAAACCTCATTTTCTCCCCTAACCCCATTCTCCCTCCTACATCTTCTTTATTTAAAAGTGACGATTATTCTAAATTCCTTTATTTCTCCCATCCTTTCTTCTCCAAGTAAACAGCAGATCCCTCATAGCTGCCTTCTAATCATTGTTTGTCTTCTTGTTGCTGTTATCTGAATTTAGACATTTGTCATCTCTCACTTGAACCTTTACAGTAAATTCTGTATTTGTCTTCCAACTCCTGTCTTGCCCCCTATCCTTTTCTCCACTGAGTTTCTGCCATGTATATGTAGACGTGTTACTAGCCTGCCCAAATTTTTTCGGTTCCCCTCCTATTTATAGAATGGAATCCAAACTCTTTTAGCATGGATGGTATTTGGCTCTCTGTAACGTAGCTCCTCCTGCCTGCTTGGTCTTCGTTCCTGTTATTTCTAACTCATAAGTCTCAGAAATATTTCAAAATTCCCTTTGGCCTTTTTGATATTTTAAGATTTTAATATAATATAATTTATACTTACAATAGAAAATTACAAGGAGAAGATAATAGCTCATTCCACCAACAAGATATAGCTACAAAAACATACGTTTTTCTAGTCTTTTTTTCTATAAAGAGAGAAAAAGTGAGACAGTTCCAATTTTGGGTTGCAGGGAGCTGCCCAAATGCATATGCTTAGAAATAAGATTAAGAAGGAGTTTCGCCTTGGGACTGCATGGCTTTGCATGTGCACACCTTTTGCCTGGAATATTTTCTCTCCACTTTTCTCCACACCCGTCTCCTGTGTGCCTTCAAGTCTAACTGAAACACTGCCATGTCCCTGACGCCTCTGAACTTGTCCAGGCAGATTTCAGTGTTCTCAGTGCACTGCGTCCCTGTTTATTACTGAAACCATCATATCATAATAATTTGTATTTTTGTCCTTGAACTGAAAGTTCCTTGAAACAGTGAGTCTTGTATTTCCTGATATGGCTCAAAACCTGACACAGCTGCCTGAAGAGGAACCTCCAGAAAGGCGGGGGAAACCAGTAGAGTTCAAGGGAGTAGAGTATGTTAAAGCATGGTGAATAGTCTTACATGTTGCTTTGTGTAAATTCTTTGGTAGTAAACTGATAATACTTCTTCAGGTACATATTGTAGTGAGTCAAAAAACATGTGAATGAATGAATGAATGATGAATGAATGAATGCAGAGTAAGGTAAGGCCTGGAAAGAGTTCTTTTGCAAGAGTAGTTTCACATATATGGTTGGGCATGGACATCAGTTATACAGTTATGTGCCACATAATGACGTTTTGGTCAATGATGGACCACATACACGGCAGTGGTCCTAAAAGATTATAACGGAGCTGAAAAACACCTCTTGCCTAGTAATGTGGTGTCGTAGTACAACACATTTCTCACATGTTTGTGGTGATGCTGATGTAAACAAATCGACTATGCTGCCAGTCATGTAAAAGTATAGCATGTAAATTACAGTGCATCATACTTGATAATAAACAGCTGTGTTACTGCTTTATATATTTACTGCACTGTATTGTTTTTTGTGTTTTTTAAAGATGGAGTCTAGCTCTGTCGCCAGGCTAGAGTGCAGTGGCACAATCTCGGCTCGCTGTAACATCCGTCTCCTGGGTTCAAGCGATCCTCCTGCCTCAGCCTCTTGAGTAGCTGGGACTACAGGTGTGCGCCATCACACCCAGCTAATTTTTGTATTTTTTGTAGAGACGGGGTTTCACCATGTTGGCCAGAATGGTCTCGATTTCTTGACTTTGTGATCTGCCCATCTTGGCCTCCCAAAGTGCTGAGATTACAGGCGTGAGCCACCACCACCAGCCTGTTGTTATTTGAGAGAGTATTTCTCCTTATATAAAAAAAGTTAAAACAGCCTCAGGCAGGTCCAGGTCCTTCAGGAAGTAGTCCCGAAGAGGGAGACCTTTTAGGAGATGACAGCTCCATGTGTCATTGGAGACAGGATATGTAGGTGCAGGACAGCGACATTGATGATCCTGACCCATGCCGCTGTGCAGGCCTATGCTAATGTAGCGTGTGTGTTTGTGTCCACAGTACCGTGTATAGTAATATCAGTGATGTCCTGTTCAGTGAGTGTTCTGTGCAGTGTACTCACTTGCCCCACTCACTCACTCACCCACCCACCCAGCCACCCACCCAGAGCAGCTTCCAGTCCTGCAAGCTCTATTAATGGTAATAGCGGTGTATCAATTTTAGAATCTTTTGTACCATACTTTTGCTGTAGTTTTTCTATGTCTAGCTGAGTGTAGATACACACATGCTTACTGCAGTATTCTAGTTGCCTGTAGTGTTCAGGACAGTTGTGTAGCCCAGGGGCAATAGGCTATACCGTAGAGCCTGGGTGTGTAGGAGACCACACCATCCCGGTTTGTGTAAGTGCACTCTGATGGTTGCACAAAGATGAAATTGCCTTCGCATTTCTCAGAGCTCTTTCTTCGTTAAGTGACACGTGAAGGTACTGGCTTGAGGAGAGGGAAGGTAGGTAGGAAATGGAGACCAGTGTAGACAACTGTTTCTAGGTCTTTGACTGTGAAGAGGAGACAAGCATTAGAATTAGGCCAGCATCTGAAAGGCATCTTTCCCTGTTATGCCCTCATACTCTGTTTCATATGGAATGCCCTTGGGAGGAAACCCCTTTGGGTCCTTTTCTCAGCATAAGAATCACCTGGAGTCCAGGCCCCATGCTCAGAGATTGTGGATTTTAGGCCTAGGGTGGGCATTCAGGTAAACCCAATGCGGTTGTTCCCTAGGCCAACTTAGAAAAGTGCTGTCCTGGGGGCTTTGTGGCATAGGACTTGGGTGCCTGTTCCTTCCCCTTCCACGCACATGTGCAGGGGGCATCCACTACCGGTAGAAGGGAAGACCAGCAGCGTTGAGAGACCAGCAGCGTTGAAAGCGAGGCTCCCTGGCCCTCTGCCTCTCGTTTCCTGTCCAGGTCTCTGTGGCTTGCCTCTCTCAGGCCACTTCTAACTGTGGTCTCCGCTCTACCTCCTGGTCCTGTAGGTCTTCTGGGTTCTTAATCGGCCTCATCCTCTAGCCTTTCCGTTTCCTTGAGAGAAAGCCTGGCCTTCTACAGACATCACTAGCCAATGGCAGTGCCTCTCTATTTCTTGCCAGTGCCCTGCCAGTCGCAGGATCGTTGACATCTGTCTTTAAACTGTTTCCAGCTGCTGGCCTTGTTCTCTCAGCTGTTCTTTAACACTGAAGCCTTGTTTTGCCTGCTTCTGGGTTTGGAGCTCTTCTGGAGGTATGAGGGTTTCAGATGGTTGATTTTTGCCTTGTCAAGGTTTATAGAAGGAAAAGGACAGTGACATTTAAAGTAGTGTGGCTTTGAATATTAGGAATCATTTTTTGTTACCTAATAACTTCATCTTAGTGGTGATTGTCTGAATTGTATGATATGTTGACAGATTTCTCAAAGCAGTCTCTAGCGATCATTAAACAGCCTGAGTTGTATCCTGAAGAAACATGTATCTGTCCATATATGGAACAAATAGTTGTTCCATTCCCTTTGTGTGGAAACTGCCTGCATGCTTCATTCATCACAGTAATGCATTTCCTCAGGAACTTTTAATGTTCCAGGTGTCTGTTGTCATAGCTTTGGAATCATTGATAACATTATTTGACTTGCTTAGAATTATAGTCTCATGGATTTATTACACATTAAACCTTTTAGGCAGGCCTTGGAAGATGAATTTGGTAGGCATTTCACACTTTTGTGACACTGAGATTTTGCTGGTCTCTTGGATACAGTCACAAGCAATACGTAAGCAAAACTGCACGCTCAGGCGTAACAACCTGCTGGGCTGAGCGCAATTGCAGAAGTGGATGACTTTTCACGTTACTCTTTTTTTTTTTTTTTTTTTTTTGAGACGGAGTCTCGCTCTGCCGCCCAGGCTGGAGTGCAGTGGCCAGATCTCGGCTCACTGCAAGCTCCACATCCCGGGTTCACGCCATTCTCCTGCCTCAGCCTCCCGAGTATCTGGGACTACAGGCGCCCGCCACCTCGCCCGGCTAGTTTTTTGTATTTTTTAGTAGAGACGGCCGTGTCAGCCAGGATGGTCTCAATCTCCTGACCTCATGATCCGCCCGTCTCGGCCTCCCAAAGTGCTGGGATTACAGGCTTGAGCCACCGCGCCCGGCCTACTTTTCACGTTACTCTTAACTCTTTTCTCTCGGGTGCTCAGAGCACAACTTAAAGCATTCTGTCTGAGCTAGGGGAATAACATTCTGGAATGTAAGCCCTTGAAGATGGAGGTCTATAAAAGAAATATTCAGTGTTAACTTGGAATTCAGTGAACTTTTTTCATATTAAAGGAAATTTATCAAGAAAAAGAACTGCACAGTTAAACTGTGCTACAGTTGTTTTCATTTAAGAAAGTAGAAAGAAGACTCTTAACAGTTTAAAAAACAAATGACCCTCATTGTTTTTATATTGTGCATGTAACTCTTCAGATTATATGAAACTATTAGTATTTTTTTTTATATTCCTCGCATCTTTTTTCTTCTGCCTTGAGGAAGTCAGGTTCTTCTCATCTTATTGTGTACTTTACATCCAAAATTATTTTGTAACTCTTTTTTTTTTGAGACAGAGTCTTGCTCTTTCGCCAGGCTAGAGTACAGTGGCGTGATCTCAGCTCACTGCAACCTCCGCCTCCGGGGTCCAAGCGATTCTCCTGCCTCAGCCTCCTGAGAAGCTGGGATTACAGGAGTGTGCCACCACGCCCAGCTAATTTTTGCATTTTTAATAGAGACGGAGTTTCACTATGTTGGCTAGGATGGACCTCGTGATCCACCCGCCTTGGCCTCCCAAAGTGCTGGGATTACAGACGTGAGCCACTGCGCCTGGCCCTCTATAACTCTAAATGTTGCTGCATTTTATTATTGTAATGACTAATAGTCCATAAACTTGATGCAGTTGGATTTTCCTGTTATTGGATATAGGATATTTACATTTTTGCTCTTGTGAATATACTGGAGTACTATACTGAATGTGTGTGTATGTGTGTATCACCTTTTATGTATTTAATTATTTCCTTAGGGTAAATTCCGAGTAACTGGATTATTAGAGGGTAGAAATTTTCTTTATGGTTTTTGGTATAAATTGTCAAATTATTTCCCAAAAAGTTGTATCAGTTCACAGAGCTACCAGTTGGTTTCTCGCAGCCATCTGCTATAGGTTTGTTGGGTTAAAAAACTTTCCGTTTTTGCTAGTTCATCTTATGTTGCTTTAATTTACATTTTTCAATAATGATTAAACCTAAACTTTTTTTGTATAAATTTGCTTTTTTGAGTATTTCTTCTTGTGAAGGGACCGATATTTATTATAATTATTAGATTGGCTGCTAGTCCAAGAGCATTAAGTAGTTAAGGGATCAAGTGAGCAACCAGTGGCCATAGCCATCTTTGACCAATCAAAGATATAGATTCATATCGTCGTGAAAGCTTTGATTCCAAGAAAATAGTTTTATATGTGTATATATATATATATATATATACACACACACACACACACACCCCCACACCCCCCTAATGGTAGGAGATTGGGGTAGTTGTATTTAATATATAGAATATTATCTAATTTTTTTGTTAGAGGTTCTAGAAGACGAGACTTTTTCAGTTTGTCTTATGCCGTCCTTGTTTTAATGGGGGAGAGGTGGGGGTTTTGGACACTCTAGGAAGTTGAAACTGAATATTTTACTAATTGCATGCATAGAAGTTGATTTTCTCTTCTTTTCTTTTCTGTCTTTCTTTTTCTTTCTCTTTTTCTTTTTTTTTTGAGATGAAGTCCTGCTCTCACCCAGGCTGGAGTGCAGTGGCACGATTTTGGCTCACTGAAACCTTTGCCTCCCAGGTTCAAGTGATTCTCCTGCCTCAGCCTCCCGAGTAGCTGGGACTGCAGGCACCCACCACCAGGCCTGGCTAGTTTTTAGTAGAGCGGGGGTTTCTCCATGTTGGCCGGGTTGGTCTCAAACTCCTGACCTCAGGTGATCTGCCTGCTTCAGCCTCCCTAAGTGCTGGGATTCCAGGTGTGAGCCACCGCTCCTGGCAGAAGTTGATTTTCTTAAAAAAGAGAGATAATAGGAAAACAAACTCAAAAATCTATTTGGAACCTTATACAGGATGTTGGCCTTAGCTTGAAGAGAAATAAAAACTGAAGCGCATTGTTAGCAGGGGGATGACTTGATCAGGTTTTTGAAAATGAATGTTCAGCATTGAGGTAACTGAGACATCTGGATATGCCGGTCTGGGCCCCTGGGAGTTGCAGGAGATAATGGAGATAGAGATTCCGTGAACTGAGTACTGTTGGTAGCTTTTATGGTGTTGAGGAATACCTAACACTGATTTTTTTTCTTTTTTGAGCCCTGTTAATTAAATGTTAAAATATATTTAGTTTGCTTTAGAGAAAGGCACGAATGGATTCTGGGGCTCTGGTATGGAAGCTATTTTCGCAGTGTAGGTGCAAGGTGAGGGAACCAGCTAGGGAGGGAGATGGGTGAGGGTCTGTGGAGAGGGGCTGGAGTGAAATGGTTTGAGAGACAACATGTTTATAAAAGCAATAGAAAGTACAGTGGGGGAATACTTTCTATTTAATGCATTTTTCATTTTACTTCTTTCTAATTAATACAAGGCACATTTTACATTTCAGATGAATTTACAACTGATTTTCTGGATTGGACTGGTCAGTTCAATTTGCTGTGTGTTTGGTCAAACAGGTAAAAACAAAAAGTTTTCTTAGTTGTCCTTTCATTTCTGTATCTTGTATTGCTTTTTGACCAGTTAGGTTCATGTGAGAACCTAAGTCATAATCATGCTGCTCCTTCTGGAAGCCCTGCAGTTATCCCTCTCACTCAGAGAAAGGTCAAGATCCTTCATGGTCAGGCTCCCCTCACCCCTGTCACCCGGGATGATGGGAAACAGGTTGGCTGGTGAAGTACTAAAATGCTAGGGGTTGAACACACTGCAGGAAAATCTTCTGAGAACACGAGAGTGTGTAAGTGAACAGAAGGCAAAGGCAAGTAGTATATTTAGAAGCAAATGAAGTAGATGTATAGAATGGAGGATTATGAACTATCCATTATTATCTACAAAGACTTTCTAGAAGACATTCTCACTCTTTGATAAAAAAGTCTTGCAAAATGTTGGCATCATCTAGGAGAGCAGTGAAAATAAAGCTGAAAATGTATTTAACACTTCTGTAAAGATGTGGCTCCACATCTGGAATAATGGATATCCAGTTCTCTCGTCTAAATCTTGAAAAACTACACTGCATAGAGCAGTTTGAGATCAGGATTGGAAGGTAGTAAAAATGAAGCAGGAGACCGTAAAAGTATCGATACATTTAAATTACATAAAATCAACAATAGCAAAAAAATTCTGTCAGAACACTGTAAACAAGATGAGAAACTAAACAAAGGTTCAACTTCATTAATGTGTGTAGAAATCCAGTAAAAACTGAGGAACATAAAAAAATTTGCAAAAGACATATAAAAGACATGGTTAGTAAAAATATGAAACAATGTAAAACCTGAAATTGGTAGGCTTGACCACTGAATTGATATTCTATTTTACACTTATTAAATGAGCAACAGTTTTTGAATATTAAAGCACTTTGTTTTCTTAGGAATGTGATAAAATGGTATTTGTACACTGCCATTTTGTGGGAGCTTATATTAGTAGGGTTGCCCTATGGTATCCATGGGGAATTGGTTCCAGGACCTCCTTCAGATACCAAAATCCACAAATGCTCATTGACCCTGATATAAAATGGCATGATATTTGCATATACCCTACACATATCCTCCTGTATACTTTAAATCTTCTCTAGATTACCTATAATACCTAATACAATGTAAATACTATGTAAATAGCTTTTGTACTGTATTGTTTAGGGAATAATGACATGAAGAAAAGTCTGTACATGTTCAGTACAGACACTTTTTTCCCCCAAACATTTTTGATCTGTGGTTGCTTGAATCCACTGATTTGGAAACCACAGATACAGAGGGTCAACTGCATATTACTTTTGGGTAGAAATTAGTGTGTATAGAGAATTTTAGAAGTGTTAATATACTCTTCAACTTAGTAGTTAGTTATTCTTTTGGGATGTTTGAAAAGGAAATAGATGGGTACTAAGGTTTATATATAAGACTGGTCATCAGCATGTGTATATGCATGTAGTACAGTATGTGTATATGTGTACTTGGGGTATTTATGTGTGCATGTGAGCAATCATGTGTGAACTGTGCACACTTACATTTGGAAACAATCTAAATTTATCCAGCATTAAATAGAGTACACTCATATTGAAATATTACATAATCATTAAAAGCTTTTTAATTCTTTTTAAAAAGAATTTGTAATAAGAATAAAGCACTTAGGATAAGGTATAAAAAACAGTATACAAAACTGTACAACTGTATATATAAAGTGTATCCTCAGTTTCATGTAAATAATACATCTATTTTTATATATATATATGCTTGCTTCCCCTTGCTATTTATCTGCATAGGAAAAAGACTGGAAAGAAATAGGCAAAAATGTTAGCAACAGTCCTCTCTTAGTTAACAGATTCAGTGAGTTTTAGTTTTTTCTTTATGCTTTTATGTGTTTTCCAGATTTTCTGTAAGAAGCATGTGCTGGGTTTATAATCAGAAAAGATACATTGGAGACAGTCTGTATTAGTGCTTACCATGTAGAAGGCATACTCTTCCTTAGGTGGATGCAAAGAAACCTAAAACATACTTTGAACATAGGGCCTGAGAAATTCTGGGATTATGGATTAGATGAATATGGACTTTTCAGTTATTTAACATACTGAAAGCAAAGGGAAAGCCCTGAAGATTCTTGTGGGTATGGTAGTATGAGTTAAATAAAGAAATAATGCTTTACCCAGTTGTAAGAAAACTCATGAGATTTATGACAATCAAGAATGATAAATTCTGAATTATGCCTTTGAAAAAAAGAATGTTGTCTTTGATATAGAAGACAAGGAAGATAACTTATGTCTCTCTGTGGCTTTCAGTGTCAAGGTGATCAAAAATCATGGTCTTAAATTTCGCATTGTTCTCACTGGTTTGTGGGAGCTAAAAATTAAAACAATTGAACTCATGAAGATAGTAGAAGGATGGTTACCAGAGGCTGGGAAGGGTAGTGAGAGGATGGGGAAGTCTAGAGTGTTACTGGTTACAAAAAAATAGAAAGAATGAGTGACCTAGTATTTGGTAGCACAACAGGGTGACTGTAGTCAATAATAATATAGTTGTATATTTTAAAGTAACTAAAAGAGTATAATTGGATTCTTTGTAACACAAATGATAAAGCCTTGAGAGGATGAACACCCCGTTTACCACTATATGACTGTTACGCATTGTATGCCTGTATCAAAATATCTCATGTACTCCATACATGTGTACACCTACTATTTACCCACAAAAGTTAAAAATTAAATTTAAAAAATCCTGCTGTCTTTGGGGAAGGTCTAGTTTAGATGGTAACTACGTGATAGTATTTATATTTAACATATATATTGCATTGTCATTGTGATTTTGATTTTTCATTATTTTCTCTCTGACACTTTACATAAAATGTTCTTTCTTCTTTCTGACAGATGAAAATAGATGTTTAAAAGCAAATGCCAAATCATGTGGAGAATGTATACAAGCAGGGCCAAATTGTGGGTGGTGCACAAATTCAGTAAGTAAGGTTGCTCAAGTCCTTTCCATTTCTTCTCTGGTCATTTAGTGTGACTCAGTGCTATATCCTTGGGAAGCACATATTAATTTTTGTGTAAATCAATACTTATTGAATAACCTAATGGTCTGGAGCTATGTGGTTCAACACAGCAGCCACTAGGCATATGTGGCTATCGAGCACTTTCATACAGATTAGAATTGCTCTGAGCTTCAAAGATATACACGATTTCAAAGACTTAGTATTAAATAAATAATAATGGTGAAATGATAATTTTTGTATATTTAAAAATAATGTTATACCTGTTAAAATTAATGTTCTCTTTTTCTTTTTTTAGTGTGGCTACTAAACAGTTTTAAAATACATATATTCGTAGCTCATCTTTGTGGCAAGTATTGTATTTTTACTGGAGAACCTTCAAAAAAATCCTAGTCATTTAGTTTGACTGTTTTAGATTTCCCCCTTTTTGATGGGGAGGTATGAATTAACCTTCCTAATTATATTTGAGTTAAAACTACTAGAATTGATTTGCATCCCAATATAAGCTCATTGAGGTCAATTAGGGTTTGGATTTTATTCACTTTTGTCATCTCTGTGCTTTTGCTAATACGGTACCTTCCACAAAGCCTACTAAACATTCAATGAGTCAATGAATGAATGAATGAATAAATCAAAAGAGATGGTAAGGAGAAGTCATTTTGAGGTTGTATAATTTATTCACAGACTGAATAACTAATATCAGAAGGTCAAGGGGTTATTGATTGTGTTTTCATGCAGGCATTTGGGTCCAAATTTCAAGTACCTGTATTTGTACGCCTAAGTGGTCAAGTGTCAGATATGTCGTATGATTTGACCACATGAAAGAAAAAATTAGAAGTTTTGGTTTTTTTTTTTCAAAAATTTTCTAATGGTACTTCCAAAAACTGGTGTGTTGGGATTACATTGGCAACAGTGGAGGAAATAAGGAGTGTTGTGAGTTTGTCTCAGGCAAGGCTTATGTAACTGAAGCTCTCGGTTTTCATATCTGAAAATGAGGCTGATAATACCGCTTTATCTATTGTTACAATAATTAGAATTGATGAACTTAAAGCAGTTTCACTTAAAAAGTTCTAAAGTGGTAGCTGCTATTATTGTTAACATATCCGTTTTATGGGGACTATAGTTTATCTGTAGTTGAGGATTATCTTGGCTTTTGAACTTTGGAGCATAATTCTTAAAATTTTAAAGGCTTTCTGAATATATTCAGTGAAATTTTATTTGGGTGTCATGATTGTAAAGTTTCCTGGATTGATTAGTATTTAGAAATGTGTAATTCACTAGGATCTTGTGCTTTGGTAGGTAGTAGTTTAGGTTTAATAAATGAAAGTAGTGCAGCTTTGAATTATCTGATTTTGGTATTCCCCTCCAGTTGTTGATTACATAAATACTCTAATTAGTGTGATGTTTCTCTTAAATATCCCTGTAAAAACCATTGTGTTCTTTAAATTTAAATATCTTCACTTACTATTACTTTATACAGCACCATTAAATTGATACTTGATAAATAAATACCATATATAATGTCACTGATCCCCCTCCCCATTTTCACATTTCACGAAACACCTCTATTCACAGTCTTTATATAGATCTTTAACAGCAGTGTTTTTGAATTCACTAAGGTACTTTTCAGTTATCTGATTAAATTTTTATTTGTGTCTAAGTTGTTTAAGGTATAGCACATTTAAAATCTTTGTCATTACTAGAAATTTTACTGCTGCAAATATCTATTCTCCTGCCATTAGGGCCTTTTTTTCCTTTTTTGAAATTTACCTGGCATTAGGACCTTTACCGTTGTCATATACTTACTATTTTGCTTTTTAAAAAATTTTAAAAAACGTATTTACAGTAATAGCTAATACTTGAAGTTTTTTCAAACCTGTGGGAATACTTATTTAATCTGTGCTAAATTTCGTGTTCTCCTTTTAAAAAATGCCATAATTAATTGAGATGCTTTTAAGCCCATCTGTTTCCCCTAAACATTGGGTCGTTCAGCATATTGTGGTGGGGAGAGTGCCACATGAGAGGCTTTGTAAGGACTTTTCAAAGGGAAATTTTGGAGAAATGATCTGATATTTGGGTGTATGTGTATACATTATTAGTAGCCATTAACCATGCTTAATTAGTGATTTCACTAAAGAAATTGTTTTTGATACTCTGAATTACAAGATAGAGCATTTACTATGTACACTTGGGTCAGTTCTGGGAAAGGTATTACTTTCTTGGAAATGATTGTTTTTTAACAAGAACCCTTACCACAGTTTGGATGAAGGGAGCATTTTGTTAAGAAGCCAGAATTGAGGTACAGTAGATGTGATTTGATGTTTTGCAACTTAATTGCTTATTTGCAATCATTGTGTAAAAAGGTTTGACCATTACACTTTTCATTTATACCTGTATTTTATGTCGTTTAGACATTTTTACAGGAAGGAATGCCCACTTCTGCACGATGTGATGATTTAGAAGCCTTAAAAAAGAAGGGTTGCCCTCCAGATGACATAGAAAATCCCAGAGGCTCCAAAGATATAAAGAAAAATAAAAATGTAACCAACCGTAGCAAAGGAACAGCAGAGAAGCTCAAGCCAGAGGATATTACTCAGATCCAACCACAGCAGTTGGTTTTGCGATTAAGATCAGGTATGGAATATGGAAGCCCAACTCTGTGAATACCTGTGTGTTTACTTGAAGCATTTGACACCAGCTTTATGCAAACTCTGACCATTTTCTGTTGAAGGCTTGTTTTTACATGTGGACTGGCACTCAAAAATGTGGAATTGGTTAAATTTTAGAAAAGTTTTGCAGATACAACAATTGTAAAACATATATACTTGGAATAATATTAAATGTTGCCTTATGTTCAAAGTAAATTTTGTTAAAGATTCAGAAAATATTAATTAGCTTTAGTGAGTTTTAAAAATGAAAGTGTTCATCCTCTGGTCTAATTATGTAATATATTATAAAAGCAACAATTTAACCTGTTCTTTTCCTTTGCATTTGTTTAGTATTATTAAACTGTGAAGGTTTTTGTAATTATGTCTGTCAGTCCCACATCTAAACATGAAGGAAAAGACAAGCCCTCTTTCTCCCTTTTCTGGTTTCCAACCTTCTTGTCAGGAGAATGGTAGAGTGGCCCTGTCCCCTGACTTCCCTCCCGGCGCCCTTCCTCCCCTCCCGGCGCCCTTCCTCCCCTCCCGGCGCCCTTCCTCAACCAGGTCAGCCCTCTCCTCATCCTGCTCTAGCAAAGCTCCACCATCGCATTCAGCCTGCAGACCCAGGGGACCCTTGTCAGGGCTTTTTTTTTTTAAACACTTCTGTACCAAGTAACACTTTGTACTTTTTGAAATGCTCTCCCCTTGATCAGTGATACTGCTCCTCGGTTTTTCCTTGTGTCTCTTACCTTTGCCTTCCAGGCCTCTTTTTGTGTCTTTTTTCTCCCTCCCTTTTTGTAGTCCACCTGAATGTCAGTTTTGCTCTCATGGCTTTAAAACCAGTTGTATGCTGCAGCAACAGAGACTTTTTTCTTGAGCTCCAAACCCATTTCTCCAACTGCCTATTAGAAATTTTTATAGAGAAAACTACAAGTTAAAATTTTAATTACATTTTCATCCAAACCTTCTTTCTCGTGTATTTCCTAAGTAAATTACATTAACATCTCTTGCATCTCTCTCTTCTCCTCCTTCATCATCTCTCTCTGGGTTTGTTTTGTAGATTAGCTAGTCTCTTTGCCTCAGTAATTTATTTTTAAAGCTTTCTGCCAGGTTTTCTAAAGTAAAAATTGGATCGTGTTATTCACTTGCAGGGAGTGGCTTCCCATTACACACAGAATGGAGTTCACAACTTCAGTGTCTAAAAAGTTGTACCCTATCACGTGTTCTGCCTTGCTCTCCCCAGACTAATTTATGATGTTCTATTTGTTTCCTTCTCTTGTAAACTGACTTTTTGTCTGTTTTGTCCACTGTGGATTGGGAATGTCTTTTTTTATCGTTGCATCCTGAAGGCCTGGTGTTTTAAGTATTTGTTGAATGAAATTGAATTCATACCCATTGAGTTACTTATGGAATTCCCAGGTTTTTGTAAAAATTATGACAGCATGTTTTATTTTATTGTGTTTACCATGTAAATCACATTTATTTGTTTCTTCTCGTTTGCCAACAGGCAAGTTTCATTTTCTAATCTCTTGTCTAATTAGGGGAGCCACAGACATTTACATTAAAATTCAAGAGAGCTGAAGACTATCCCATTGACCTCTACTACCTTATGGACCTGTCTTACTCTATGAAAGACGATTTGGAGAATGTAAAAAGTCTTGGAACAGATCTGATGAATGAAATGAGGAGGATTACGTCTGACTTCAGAATTGGTAGGAATGTTGGAAACATCGATCATTTTCATTATAAAGTCTTGGCAATTCTCAAATGTTGTTTTATGTTTTCTTCCTTTGTTACTCTCTACATACTTGTGAGATAAACAGGCCAGTTTTTTAGCCTTTTCTGAGTGGAAATTGATATTCCGGTCACACGTTTAATAATCTTTTCTGCCACCTTGTTCCTCTGTCACTGGATGCTACTGTTTAACACAGATTGTACCTCATACTGACTTGCATGCTTGTTTTCACACTAACTTGATCATTTATCTTATGACTTATTTTATTTTATTTTTATTTTTATTTTAAGAGTTTCGCTCTTGTTGCCCAGGCTGGAGTGCAATGGTGTGATCTCGGTCACTGCAATCTCCGCCTCCTGGGTTCAAGTGATTCTCCTGCCGCAGCCTCCGGAGTAGCTGGGATTATAGGCGTCTGCCACCACGCCCAGCTAATTTTTTGTAACTTAGTAGAGATGGGGTTTCACCATGTTGGCCAGGCTGGTCTCGAACTCCTGACCTCAGGTAATCCACCTGCCTTGGCCTCCCAGAGTTTTGGGATTACAGGCGAGAGCCCCCATGCCTGGCCCTTAGGACTTATTTTATAAACATGTATTGAGTACCCAGATTTTATGAATTACTAGTTAGTATGGCTGTACCTGCCTGTACAGCCTGATCTCACCTTAGACCTGGATTTTTCATACGGTGATGATCTGTTTTCCAAACCTTATTTTTCCCATTTCATGCGTCCCCAGCTTAACCTCTTTTTTGCCTGCTTCTCTCCACTCCTGTTGCTGCAGAGGTTTAGCAACAGAAAATTAGAAAGATTTGACAATCATGAGGCCTAAGAGCTGCCTTTCAAAAACTAGCCCTATTTTAGTGGAAACTTTAAAAAAGAGCACTTGCTTAAAATGTTCTTTTATTCAGTAAGCATAATTCAAGGACCATGGCATTAGGGAACTCCTACCAAATTAGTCTTTTTTAAAATGGCCAGAATTCTAGAATAGTTATTCTTTTGTTCAGCATGCCATTATTGACAGCTGGTGTGCCAAGAAAATGAATGTGAGTTATTTTTAAAGTAGGGAGGCAAAATAAAAAGATTGACTTAGGTCTTAGTCCATTTGCGCTGCTTTAAGAAAATACTATAAACTGGGTGGCTTATGAACAACAGAAATTTATTTCTCACAGCTCTGGAGGTGAGAAGTCCAAGATCAAGGCAGATTGAGCATCTGGTGAGGGCCCTCTTCTGGGTTCATAGATGATACCTTCTTGCCATGTACTCACATAGCAGCAGGGGACAGCAGCTCTCTGGGGCTTCTTTGATGAGGTCACTGTAGGAGTCTATTCTTACGTTGCTATAAAGAAATATCTGAGACTGGGTAATTTATAAAGAAAAGAGATTTAATTGGTTTACAGTCCTGCAGGCTCTACAGGAAGCATGGCGCTAGCATCAGCAAGGCCTCTGGGAGGCCTCAGGAAGCTTCCAATCATGGCAGAAGGGAAAGTGGGGAGCAGGCTTCTCACATGGTGGGAGCAGGAACAAGAGGTGGGGGGAGGTGCCACACAATTTTAAATACCTGATTTCATGAGAACTCCCTCACTATGTCACTCACTCACTATGTCTGACCATGGCTTGGTCAGAATAGCACCAAGCCATGAGGGATTGATCTGCCCCCTTGAGCCAAATATCTCCCACCAGGCCGCACCTTCAACATTGGGGATCACATTTCAACATGAGACTTGGGTGGGGACAAATACCCAGACTGTGTCAGTCAGTAATCCCATTCATGAGGGCTCTGCCTGAATGGACAGACATTCAGTCCGTAGTAACCAATATGTGGTAACATAGATGAATTTTTTAAAGAATGCAAATCTCTGTCTTTCCATCTATCCTTCCATTCATTCATTTATGTACCATTTTTTTCTTTACAGGATTTGGTTCATTTGTGGAAAAGACTGTGATGCCTTACATTAGCACAACACCAGCTAAGCTCAGGAACCCTTGCACAAGTGAACAGAACTGCACCAGCCCATTTAGCTACAAAAATGTGCTCAGTCTTACTAATAAAGGAGAAGTATTTAATGAACTTGTTGGAAAACAGCGCATATCTGGAAATTTGGATTCTCCAGAAGGTGGTTTTGATGCCATCATGCAAGTTGCAGTTTGTGGAGTAAGCACATTCATTTCCTATAAGGGGATATTGTTTCTATTACGTGTGTGAATTTTAAGTGTGATTTTACTATGTTAATAGAAAAATTGATCTTAATTTTCATACATTTGATTATCTTAGAGAAGTAATTTAAGTAAATCCTTAAATTGCCTGTATACAGGTGCCTTTATAAAAGCATATTTAATCTTTATGCAAACCAGGCAGTTAGTTTATTCATGCACGCTTTTAAAAGCCAGAATGCTAACCATTTGAAACAGCGGGGCAACCTCCCTGTACTGTAGGTGGTGGTCTGGATTTTAGAAAAGCCCTTGTGTCTTAACTTTCTGGTTTTGTACCAGAGATAGAATTGATGTTATTACCTGAGGCATCACCAGGAACCTTGAAATTGCTCAAAGGGAGGGTGTCTTGTATCATTTTCCTTTGGTCAGTTTTCTTCTCACTGTCTTTGAAAGACACATCTTTCACATCTTTTGAATTAGTAATTCAAAAAGAAATAACTTTTTAAGCTCTAGTTTTTAAGCTATATGAATAGATGTATTTTGAGAAGTGGTATAATATTTGTAATTTTAATTGTAAGATTTTTAGTAGCAAGCCCATCCCTATTGGATCAGTAATTGACATTTTATGATCCATGTAGCAGCAGCATATTTTGAGATGACACTTGAATGGTGTGGCTGAGGCTGAAACTAGAAAAGATTGTGAGGTCAAGTTTGTCCTGTGTACCTACTCTTGTCTCATTTTTGTTCCATCCAGTGCCCCCATTCTCTAGATGACCTTCTTTGATTTTAGAGGCCTCTTAATGGTTATTTTTCAGTCAATTTTTGCTAAGGTGCTAATTGATGCCCAAAATAATAAGTGAAGGAATATGGATAGTAATACAAATTTTTCTATCACCACTGATGCTGGGCAATTTACTTAGTCTCTCCAGGGCTGTTTTCTTTTCTTTAAGAAGGGATGATAATAGTTATCTACCTCATAGGGCTCTTGTGAAGTTAAAATGCATCAATCTCTAGAAGTACCAGTGAGCATTCGGCAAATACCAATTCCTATATTGTTGTTACTTTCGAGTTTTCACTAGAGTGTTTGCAATTTAAGGTTAGTCCTTGCTATTGTAGCCGAAGCAGGTAGCATTCCAGGTAGTGCCTAGCCTTACACCTCTTTTCTTGCTAGCCAGTGACATATGAACCAGTTAGCATCTCCTTGTGGAGAGAGCATTCTCTGGGCTGCCTCTAACTAGGCCTTAACCTGTGGGATTAAACAAGCCATAGCACCCTTGGTTGTGGCTATTTTTCTGTGTTGGTCATGCTGATCCACTCCTCTAGATGCAAAATGATTCATCACTCCACTTTTGAAAGATTGCCAGTATTAATTAATGTGATTACCACCTTAAAGGATTTTACAGTCTTATGAAGATCTAAACAGACGTATTAAATAAATTAACTAAAGCAAGTAAATTCCTGTAGTCATAAGATTTTATAATTATAAATTACCATAGTGACAAAAAGATTTTACAGTTACTTTAGATTCTTATTGGAAAGGTCAAGAATAAAGTAAATGAGCAGATAAACAGTACTGATTGAGGAGTTAGAATGGGTGAAATTATCCTTAAACAAGATAATTATTTCCGTTATAAAAAAGGGAAGCCTCATATGGTGGGCTGATAAGGTGTATGGCATAGAATATAGAGCAGATGGGTGGATGGGGACAAGACAGCAGCAGTGGGGTAAAGTAAGAATAGGCTGAGACACTTTCATTTATTCAGCAAATGTTCATCGAGCGCTTACTGCTTGTCAAGCAGTGTGCTGGCTTGCTAGCTGCTGGAGATACGATGATAAGCAGAACCAAACCAAACCAAACCAAACAACAACAACAAAAAACAGTTTTTAAAAAGAACTGAGAGAGATGGATGGTCAGGCAAGATATGGTTGTACATGGGATGGAAGAGCTTCATTCACTGGGCTTTGTGCATTTCTCAGCAAGATAATTAGCATTGTATAAAGAGAAGACACAGAAAAAACAGAATTAGGTTAAAATACAATGGTGGCCTGTATGAAAATTAAAGGATTTTTGTTGAATTACCGTGAATAGTGTTTTAAAATTGAAATCCTTTTCTTTTCAAGTCACTGATTGGCTGGAGGAATGTTACACGGCTGCTGGTGTTTTCCACAGATGCCGGGTTTCACTTTGCTGGAGATGGGAAACTTGGTGGCATTGTTTTACCAAATGATGGACAGTGTCACCTGGAAAATAATATGTACACAATGAGTCATTATTATGTAAGTGCTTAGTTCCTTACATAGCAAATGTGTTTATGTTGGATTTTAATGTTTAATACTAAGAGTTTGTGGGTGACTGGCTTGGGGTTTCTCAGGGTTTGAGGTTTTGCTATTTTGGTAAGTAGGGATCCTGATTGAAAGTGCAGGAAAGCTAGTGTTGCTGTTTGTGAAGATGTGGCTTTGTATTTGCTTCCTTCTGCTCAGACAAGGGCCTCACTGGGGTGAGAAAGGGATGCCCAGATGCCACTTTCACTCTTTGCCTCAACTCCCTGCCCACAGCATTTGGTAGCACAGTCAGTACTATTTCTAAATAAATAATTTATCTAGTCTCATACTCTTTGTCTTATATGATTTTTAAAAGCAGTCACTCTGCCTTTATTGAAAAGAAATATTGGCAAAAGCATTCAGGTTCTAGAAGAAATCCAAATGGGAAATCTTGGTCTTTTTCTTAAGTTGTAGATAGTAGAATATTTGATTACTGACTATTCTTTAATTTCATTGTCCCTATATTTAATATACATAGATAATCTTACTATTTAAAACCTTTTGAATATGGAATTTTTTGTTCAAACATGAAAGAGAAGAGGATTAGCAATTCATGTATACACACTACTCACTTCAGCAGTTTATATTTGATATTATTATTTGAAAGCAGTCTTGTAATCTAGTTATATGTATGCAAGAGATGTACTCTAACTATATATAAATTACATATGTAATCTAGTTATCTAAAGCAGTCTTGTAATCGAGTTATGTATAATCTTGCATGTATGACTAGATTGAAAAATTAGAATAGATTATAAGGGTGTATTTACATACTAAAATATATTACTTGATTTCTTAGGATTATCCTTCTATTGCTCACCTTGTCCAGAAACTGAGTGAAAATAATATTCAGACAATTTTTGCAGTTACTGAAGAATTTCAGCCCGTTTACAAGGTAAATGTGTGAGATAAAAAGAACAAAATTCTAAATATTTTTGGTTGAGTTGTTAGAGGCAAATCATGTCTGAATTGAAATGTGGGAAAATGCCACCAGATAGGCAAACCGAATTTTACAAAAGTGGTTTATATTAACTTTTAATTACATATTATAAAACTGGTTTCTAGGTTTGACTCCTAAAGTTAGTTAGGATGAGACATATGGGAACTGGCATTTAAAGATAAAAGTTGCTCAGTAGATGCTAATTGGTTGAATGAATAGTAGATGTATTTTACGTGTTTTATCTTTTAATTGCAGGAACTGAAAAACTTGATCCCTAAGTCAGCAGTAGGAACATTATCTGCAAATTCTAGTAATGTAATTCAGTTGATCATTGATGCATACAATGTGAGTACATCTTAAATAAGATCAGTTTTGGACAATACCCTGTTGAGAATACTTTCTTCAAAGAAAGTGAAACTTCCTTCATACACACCTTAGCGAGCCCAAAGTACTACAGAAATCTTAAATCTTAAAGGCATATTCTGATAGAATAGATGACTTTTCTGATAGAAAAGTTGTGTTTTTTTTTTTTTTGGCCAATTCTTTTCCCATATATTCAGAGGATATAGGTTTCTATTCAGGAGGTACACATACACTCATATATACATATACCATAAAATACATAAAAATGTAAATATATGTGTGATTTGCCTATTTCAAAAAGATTTATAGTGTTGTTTTCTCCTCACAGATGGGAGGAAGTTGAATTGAAATTAAAGAGGAATTGGCTTCTCCTTTTTGAGCATAATTCAGTGTACTTCAGTCACACTGAGTTAGCCTTAATTAGTGATCATTTAAATAATCTGAAGGCAATTGTAATATTATGGTAACCCTTGTGTGCCTCGTGCACCGCTTTCAGCCCCCATCCCCCTAACCCTTTGGCAGCTTGAATTTTAGACATTTTTACCTCATGTCATGGGGGTACCATAATACTTCGGAAAGGCCTGACTCGGAGGGGTTTTTACAAAGGTTTTTAAGGTTTTGCTGGTTCCACAGCTTTTCCACTCTCCCCTGTTAGATAATTTTCGTAACCCCTGTTTTTCAGGGGTGTGAACAAGAGATAGCTTGCCATTTTACCCTTCTCCATTTGTCCTGAATAGTCTCATACGTTAAACAAGCACTGGTTTGAATCCTTGGGGGATTTTGGGTTTTTTTTTTGTTTGTTTGTTTTGGCTGGGCTACAATGGTTCCTTAAGCAAATTTGTTCCTAGACTGCATAGTTGATTGTTTACCCTAGTCTGTAGTTAGCTGGAGAGGTAGAACTGCAGAAATGCCATTTTGCCAATGGGGAAGACAGCATTTATTTCACTTTTTTTTTTTTTTTTTTTTTTTTTTTTTTAGATGGAGTCTCGCTCCTGTCTCACCCTCCCGAGTAGTTGGGATTACAGGTGCATGCTGCCACGCCCGCTTATTTTTTATTTTTTATTTTTTATTTTTGTATTTTGGCAGAGATGGGGTTTCACTGTGTTGGCCAGGCTGGTCTCCAACTCCTGAGCCCAGGCAGTCCACCTACCTCTGCCTCCCAAAGTGCTGGGATTATAGGCGTGAGTTACCACGCCCAGCCTGTTGCACATTCCTAAGACTTCTCCTGATCAGCAGCGGCCCTCCACACTGTGTGATCCTGAGTATTTTAACTCAGCGGTTAAAACACGAATACTCTTTTCAGTTGTGTATTTTATTTTACAGATTGGATCCTTATTAATTAAAACCTATTTCTCTGGCCTCTGTGTTTTCTAGTTGCTCAATTGGATTTGGCTTATAAATATTTTATTGAAATATATTTTTTTCTGAATAGTTTATTTATCCATTGGTTTTATGCATTCAAGTAGATTTTGTTTGACTTTTCCTGTGTATAATTAGGCATTCTTTTAGTCCCTTTCCTCAGAAGTCATTTTGGAAAACGGCAAATTGTCAGAAGGAGTAACAATAAGTTACAAATCTTACTGCAAGAACGGGGTGAATGGAACAGGGGAAAATGGAAGAAAATGTTCCAATATTTCCATTGGAGATGAGGTATGTTGTATTTCCATTGGAGATGAGGTATGTTGTATAATATAATGTATGAGGTATATATTTTCTGTAGAAAACATTGGTTATTTATAAGCAAAGTTAGTTTGTACTTTGAGAAACATTAAAATAAGTGAGCAACTTTTTGAAATATTTTTTAGTAGATTTAAATTGCTTAGTTGTTAATCTTTTTTTTCCCTTCAAGGTTCAATTTGAAATTAGCATAACTTCAAATAAGTGTCCAAAAAAGGATTCTGACAGCTTTAAAATTAGGCCTCTGGGCTTCACGGAGGAAGTAGAGGTTATTCTTCAGTACATCTGTGAATGTGAATGCCAAAGCGAAGGCATCCCTGAAAGTCCCAAGTGTCATGAAGGAAATGGGACGTTTGAGTGTGGCGCGTGCAGGTAAGCTGGGCATTGTCAGACAGTGACATAGCTACATTGGTTTAGAGAGTACAGGCAGGTCATATTTTGGGACATCCAGAGAATATCTCTCTATTTGGAGCAAATATTTTTTCCAACCACGGTTGCTCACCACAAGATCAGTTTGATGATCTTGTGTGTGATATTTATATAAAGTTCCTTCCTGCCTTTTTTTCTTAAAGTGATTACTCTTTAAAATAAAAGATTTTATAGCCATGGAAGAAGTATATTCAACAAGTTGTCAAGGTAGTGTTTCTCTCATGTGAGAGCAATCTGAATTTATTAGAACAAAATAAGCTTATATAAAATATGTTTATAGAAAAATAAAAACATCAAACCGGTGATGGTGATTTTGTTGGGGAAATGGAATTATGAAGCAATAGAAGATGTTTGTCTTGTACTACATGTACTTCTGCATTGTTGGAATTTAAAAAAAAATAAATATGTGTTGTAAAATAAAAAAGAGAAAATGGTATTTTCAGCATGTAGTGTCTAATACTAAGAAAACTAACAAAATTACTTCAGATTTTATTTTCACACTGTGGTTATTTTTTGTAATTGAAAATTAAAAACTGAGTATACTTTGAATACAGCTTTCTCCGTAAAAGAATAGGAAGAGGGGAGAGTGTTGAATCCAGTGTTAGCCCCAAATGACTAGGCTTAGAAGGCTGTTGACCATGAAAGAAATACATGGCTGTAGCTCACTATCAGTTTTTAATTGTCTGTGCTAAGTAATAATTTAAATTTTAGAATTTTTTTATCTTCCATGTTGTACATATCCTGTTTTAATCATGCAGGCCCATTTTTAGTAAATGTCATTTAACCAAAAAGATTATCTTGAAAATACTTTGCCTTTCTTTCCTTTATATTTTTACCAGATACAGAATCAGTGCAGTCAGTGTCCGTGAGCATTATGTGTTCTAAAAATACACAGGGAACCTGAAAAGTCTGCACCTGTAGGATAAATTTGTTTTTAAATAGTATACTAGTTATATTTTTAAGTGGTATGCACGGTATGTTTTTCTTCAACTTCCATACACTTTTTTGCATGTGTAATTGTATTTTTTTAGGCTAACAGACCATTGCTTTAAATTTAGACAGTTCATCTGGAATAGTAAATGTAATAGCATATACTATTTGAAAATGTAACTAATGTACTCTTTAAGTTTATTCTGCCTTTCCACATGTGTCATTCACTATTGCTAGATTACATTTTCATCTTGACCAAAATGGTTACTTTCCTGAATAAATTTTTTTCCTAGACTCTTGCACATATTCCGTATGAACTCAAGTTCATACGGAACTGAAATGTACATGTGTGCCTGTGTATATTTGTCCATGCTGGCACTTGTGTGTACACTTTACTACATGTCTGTGACATGTGGCATGGACACTCCCACCTAATAGATTGGTAGCTTGAAGAGATTTTTTATAGTTTTATTTCCTTTCCCAGTTTTTCTGTTTTAAATTATTTTCCCCTCCAAGATTCTTCTTCTTCTTCTTCTTTTTTTTTTTTTTATTATACTTTAAGTTCTAGGGTACCTGTGCACAACTTGCAGGTTTGTTACATGTGTATACATATGCCATGTTGGTGTGCTGTACCCGTTAACTTGTCATTTACATTAGGTATATCTCCTAATGCTATCCCTCCCCCCTCTCCCCACGCCCTGGCAGACCCCGGCGTGTGATGTTCCCCAGCCCGTGTCCAAGTGTTCTCACTGTTCAATTCCCACCTATGAGTGAGAACATGCGGTGTTTGGTTTTCTGTTCTTGCGATAATAGTTTGCTGAGAATGATGGTTTCCAGCTGCATCCATGTCCCTACAGAGGACATGAACTCCTCCTTTTTTATGGCTGCATAGTATTCTATGGTGTATATGTGCCACATTTTCTTAATGCAGTCTGTCATTGATGGACATTTGGGTTGGTTCCAAGTCTTTGCTATTGTGAATAGTGCCGCAATAAACATACATGTGCATGTGTCTTTATAGCAGCATGATTTATAATCCTTTGGGTATATACCCAGTAATGGGATGGCTGAGTCAAATGGTATTTCTAGTTGTAGATCCTTGAGGAATCACCACACTGTCTTCCACAATGGTTGAACTAGTTTACAGTCCCACCAACAGTGTAAAAGTGTTCCTATTTCTCCACATCCTTTCTAGCACCTGTTGTTTCCTGACTTTTTAATGATCGCCATTCTAACTGGTGTGAGATGGTATCTCATTGTGATTTTGATTTGCGTTTCTCTGATGGTTAGTGACGATGAGCATTTTTTCATGTGTCTGTTGACTGCATGAATGTCTTCTTTTGCAAAGTGTCTGTTCATATCCTTTGCCCACTTTTTGATGGGGTTTTTTTTTCTTATAAATTTGTTTGAGTTCTTTGTAGGTTCTGGATATTAGCCCTTTGTCAGATGAGTAGATTGCAATAATTTTCTCCCATTCTGTAGGTTGCCTGTTACTCTGATGGCAGTTTCTTTTGCTGTGCAGAAGCTCTTTAGTTTAATTAGATCCCGTTTGTCAATTTTGGGTTTTGTTGCCATTGCTTTTGGTGTTTTAGTCATGAAGTCCTTGCCCATGCATGTGTCCTGAATGGTATTACCTAGGTTTTCTTCTAGGGTTTTTATGGTTTTAGGTCTAACATTTAAGTCTAATCCATCTTGAATTAATTTTGTATAAGGTGTAAAGAATGGATCCAGTTTCAGCTTTCTATATATGTCTAGCCAGTTTTCCCAGCACCATTTATTAAATAGGGAATCCTTTCCCCACTTCTTGTTTTTGTCAGGTTTGTTAAAGATCAGATGGTTGTAGATGTGTGGTATTATTTCTGAGGGCTCTGTTCTGTTCCATTGGTCTATATCTCTGTTCTGGTACCAGTACCATGCTGTTTTGGTTACTGTAGCCTTGTAGTATAGTTTGAAGTCAGGTAGCGTGATGCCTCCAGCTTTGTTATTTTGGCAATGTGGGCTCTTTTTTGGTTCCATATGAACTTTAAAGTAGTTTTTTCCAATTCTGTGAAGAAAGTCATTGGTAGCTAAATGGGGGTGGCAATGAATCTGTAAATTACCTTGGGCAGTATGGCCATTTTCACGATATCGATCCTACCCATGAGCATGGAATGTTCTTCCATTTGTTTATGTCCTCTTTTATTTCATTGAGCAGTTTGTAGTTCTCCTTGAAGAAGTCCTTATCCCTTGTAAGTTGGATTCCTAGGTATTTTATTCTCTTTGAAGCAATTGTGAATGGTAGTTCATTCATGATTTGGCTCTCTGTTTGTATGTTATTTGTGTATAAGAATGTTTGTGATTTTTGCACATTGATTTTGTATCCTGAGACTTTGCTGAAGTTGCTTATCAGCCTAAGGAGATTTTGGGCTGAGACAGTGGCGTTTTCTTTTTCTTTTTTTTTTTTTTTATTATTATTATTTTTAATTTATTTATTATTATTATACTTTAAGTTGTAGGGTACATGTGCATAACGTGCAGGTTTGTTACATATGTATACTTGTGCCATGTTGCTGTGCTGTACCCATCAACTCGTCATTTACATCAGGTATAACTCCCGTTGCAATCCCTCCCCCCTCCCCCCTCCCCATGATAGGCCCCGGTGTGTGATGTTCCCCTTCCTGAGTCCAAGTGATCTCATTGTTCAGTTCCCACCTATGAGTGAGAACATGCGGTGTTTGCTTTTCTGTTCTTGTGATAGTTTGCTAAGAATGATGGTTTCCAGCTGCATCCATGTCCCTACAAAGGACACAAACTCATCCTTTTTGATGGCTGCATAGTATTCCATGGTGTATATGTGCCACATTTTCTTAATCCAGTCTGTCACTGATGGACATTTGGGTTGATTCCAAGTCTTTGCTATTGTGAATAGTGCCGCAATAAACATACGTGTGCATGTGTCTTTATAGCAGCATAATTTATAATCCTTTGGGTATATACCCAGTAATGGGATGGCTGGGTCATATGGTACATCTAGTTCTAGATCCTTGAGGAATCGCCATACTGTTTTCCATAATGGTTGAACTAGTTTACAGTCCCACCAACAGTGTAAAAGTGTTCCTATTTCTCCACATCCTCTCCAGCACCTGTTGTTTCCTGACTTTTTAATGATCGCCATTCTAACTGGTGTGAGATGGTATCTCATTGTGGTTTTGATTTGCATTTCTCTGATGGCCAGTGATGATGAGCATTTTTTCATGTGTCTGTTGGCTGTATGAATGTCTTCTTTTGAGAAATGTCTGTTCATATCCTTTGCCCACTTTTTGATGGCGTTGTTTGTTTTTTTCTTGTAAATTTGTTTGAGTTCTTTGTAGGTTCTGGATATTAGCCCTTTGTCAGATGAGTAGATTGCAAAAATTTTCTCCCATTCTGTAGGTTGCCTGTTCACTCTGATGGTAGTTTCTTTTTCTGTGCAGAAGCTCTTTAGTTTAATGAGATCCCATTTGTCAATTTTGGCTTTTGCTGCCGTTGCTTTTGGTGTTTTAGACATGAAGTCTTTGCCCATGCCTATGTCCTGAATGGTACTACCTAGGTTTTCCTCTAGGATTTTTATGGTATTAGGTCTAACATTTAAGTCTCTAATCCATCTTGAATTAATTTTCGTATAAGGAGTAAGGAAAGGATCCAGTTTCAGCTTTCTACTTATGGCTAGCCAATTTTCCCAGCACCATTTATTAAATAGGGAATCCTTTCCCCATTTCTTGTTTCTCTCAGGTTTGTCAAAGATCAGATGGCTGTAGATGTGTGGTATTATTTCTGAGGACTCTGTTCTGTTCCATTGGTCTATATCTCTGTTTTGGTACCAGTACCATGCTGTTTTGGTTACTGTAGCCTTGTAGTACAGTTTGAAGTCAGGTAGCGTGATGCCTCCAGCTTTGTTCTTTTGACTTAGGATTGTCTTGGAGATGCCGGCTGTTTTTTGGTTCCATATGAACTTTAAAGCAGTTTTTTCCAATTCTGTGAAGAAAGTCATTGGTAGCTTGATGGGGATGGCATTGAATCTATAAATTACCTTGGGCAGTATGGCCATTTTCACGATATTGATTCTTCCTATCCATGAGCAAAAGACAAGAACCACATGATTATCTCAATAGATGCAGAAAAGGCTTTTGACAAAATTCAACAGCCCTTCATGCTAAAAACGCTCAATAAATTCGGTATTGATGGAACGTACCTCAAAATAATAAGAGCTATTTATGACAAACCCACAGCCAATATCATACTGAATGGGCAAAAACTGGAAAAATTCCCTTTGAAAACTGGCACAAGACAGGGATGCCCTCTCTCACCACTCCTATTCAACATAGTGTTGGAAGTTCTGGCTAGGGCAATTAGGCAAGAGAAAGAAATCAAGGGTATTCAGTTAGGAAAAGAAGAAGTCAAATTGTCCCTGTTTGCAGATGACATGATTGTATATTTAGAAAACCCCATTGTCTCAGCCCAAAATCTCCTTAAGCTGATAAGCAACTTCAGCAAAGTCTCAGGATACAAAATTAATGTGCAAAAATCACAAGCATTCTTATACACCAGTAACAGACAAACAGAGAGCCAAATCAGGAATGAACTTCCATTCACAATTGCTTCAAAGAGAATAAAATACCTAGGAATCCAACTTACAAGGGATGTAAAGGACCTCTTCAAGGAGAACTACAAACCACTGCTCAGTGAAATAAAAGAGGACACAAACAAATGGAAGGACAGTGGCGTTTTCTAAATACGCAATCATGTCATCTGCAAACAGGGACAATTTGACTTCCTCTTTTCCTAATTAAATACCTTTTATGTCTTTCTCCTGCCTGATTGCCCTGGCCAGAACTTCCAACACTGTGTTGAATGGGAGTGGTGAGAGAGGGCATCCCTGTCTTGTGCCAGTTTTCAAAGGGAATGCTTCTAGTTTTTGCCCATTCAGTATGATATTGGCTGTGCATTTGTCATAAATAACTCTTATTATGTTTGAGATACGTCCCATCAATACCTAGTTTATTGAGAGTTTTTAGCATGAAGGGCTGTTGAATTTTGTCAAAGGCCTTTTCTGTATCTATTGAGATAATCATGTGGGTTTTGTCTTAGGTTCTGTTTATATGATGGATTACATTTATTGATTTGCGTATGTTGAACCAGCCTTGCATCCCAGGGATGAAGCCAGCTTGATCATGGTGGATAAGTTTTTGATGTGCTACTGGATTCAGTTTGCCAGTATTTTATTGAGGATTTTCGCATCAATGTTCATTAGGGATATTGGTCTAATATTCTCTTTTTCTGTTGTGTCTCTGCCAGGCTTTGGTATCAGGATGATGCTGGCCTCATAAAATGAGTTAGGGAGGATTCCCTCTTTTTCTGTTGATTGGAATAGTTTCAGAAGGAATGGTACCAGCTCCTCTCTGTACCTCTGGTAGAATTTGACTGTGAATCCATCTGGTCCTGGACTTTTTTTGGTTGGTAGGCTATTAATTATTGCCTCAATTCAGAGCCTGTGATTCTTCTATTCAGAGATTCAAGTTCTTCCTGGTTTAGTCTTGGGAGGGTGTATGTGTCCAGGAATTTATCCATTTCTTCTAGGTTTTCTAGTTTATTTGCATAGAGGTGTTTATAGTATTCTCTGATGGTAGTTTGCATTTCTGTGGGGTCGGTGGTGACATACCCTTTATCATTTTTTATTGCGTCTTTTTGATACTTCTCTCTTTTCTTCTTTATTATTCTTGCTAGTGGTCTGTCAATTTTGTTGATCTTTTCAAAAAACCAGCTGCTGGATTCATTGATTTTTTTTGGAGGTTTTTTTTTTTTGTCTGTCTCCTTCAGTTCTGCTCTGATCTTAAGTATTTCTTGCCTTCTACTAACTTTTGAATATGTTTGCTCTTGTTTCTCTAGTTTTAATTGTGATGTTAGGGTGTCAATTTTAGATCTTTCCTGCTTTCTCTTTTGGGCATTTAGTGCTATAAATTTCCCTCTACACACTGCTTTAAATGTGTCCCAGAGATTCTGGTATGTTGTGTCTTTGTTCTCGTTGGTTTCAAAGAACATCTTAATTTCTGCCTTCGTTTCATTATGTACCCAGTAGCCATTCAGGAGCAGGTTGTTCAGTTTCCATGTAGTTGAGCGGTTTTGAGTATCTTAATCCTGAGTTCTAGTTTGATTGCACTGTGGTCTGAGAGACAGTTTGTTATGGTTTCTGTTCTTTTACATTTGCTGAGGAGTGCTGCACTTCCAAATATGTGGTCAATTTTGGAATAAGTGTGATGTGGTGCTGAGAAGAATGTATATTCTGTTGACCTGGGGTGGAGAGTTCTGTAGATGTCTATTAGGTCTGCTTGGTGCAGAGCTGAGTTCATTGCCTGGATATCCTTTTTAACTTTCTGTCTCGTTGATCTGTCTAATGTTGTCAGTGGAGTATTAAAGTCTCCCATTATTATTGTGTGGTGAGTCTAAGTCTTTTTGTAGGTTTCTAAGGACCTACTTTATGAATCTGGGTGCTCCTGTATTGGGTGCACATATATTTAGGATAGTTAGCTCTTCCTGCTGAGTTGATCCCTTTTCCATTATGTAATGGCCTTCTTTGTCTCTTTTGATCTTTGTTGGTTTAAAGTCTGTTTTATCAGAGACTAGGATTGCAACCCCTGCTTTTTTTTGTTTTCCATTTGCTTGGTAGGTCTTCCTCCATCCCTTTGTTTTGAGCCTGTGTGTGCCTCTGCACGTGAGATGGGTCTCCTTTATACAGCACACTGATGGGTCTTGACTCTTTATCCAATTTGCTGATCTGTGTCTTTTAATTTGGGCGTTTTGCCCATTTACATTTAAGTTTAATATTGTTATGTGTGAGTTTGATCCTGTCATTATGATGTTAGCTGGTTATTTTGCTGGTTAGTTGATGCAGTTTCTTCCTAGCATCAATGGTGTTTCCAGTTTGGCATGTTTTTGCAGTGGCTGGTACTGGTTGTTCCTTTCCATGTTTAGTGCTTCCTTCAGTAGCTCTTGTAAGGCAGGCCCGGTAGTGACAAAATCTCTCAGCATTTGCTCGTCTGTAAAGAATTTTATTTCTCCTTCACTTATGAAGCTTTGTTTGGCTGGATATGAAATTCTGGGTTGAAAGTTCTTTTCTTTAAGTATGTTGAATATTAGCCCCCACTCTCTTCTGGCTTGTAGAGTTTCTTCCGAGAGATCCGCTGTTAGTCTGATGGGCTTCCCTTTGTGGGTAACCCAACCTTTCTCTCTGGCTGCCCTTAACATTTTTTCCTTCATTTCTACTTTGATGAATGTGAAAATTGTGTGTCTTCAAGTTGCTCTTCTCGAGTATCTTTGTGGCATTCTCTGTATTTCCTGAATTTGAATGTTGGCCTGCTTTGCTGGGTTGGAGAAGTTCTCCTGGATAATGTCCTGAAGAGTGTTTTCCAACTTGGTTCCATTCTCCCCAACACTCTCAGGTACACCAATGAGACATAGATTTGTCTTTTTACATAGTCCCATATTTTTTGGAGGCTTTGTTCCTTTCTTTTTACTCTTTTTTCCTCTAAATTTCTCGCTTCATTTCATTCATTTGATCTTGAATCAATGATACCCTTTCTTCCACTTGGTCAAATCGGCTACTGATGGTTGTGCATGTGTCACATAATTCTTGTGCCATGGTTTTCAGCTCCATCGGGTCATTTAAGGTCTTCTCTATGCTGTTTATTCTGGTTAGCCATTCGTCTAATCTTTTTTCAAAGTTTTTAGCGTCTTTGCGATGAGTTCAAACATCCTCCTTTAGCCCGGAGAAGTTTGTTATTACCGATCATTTGTAGTCTTCTCTCAACTTGTCAAAATCATTCTCCGTCCAGGTTTGTTGCGTTGCTGTTGAGGAGCTGTGTCCCTTTGGAGGAGAAGAGGTGTTTGATTTTAGAATTTTCAGCGTTTCTGCTCTGGTTTCTCCCCATCTTTGTGGTTTTATCTACTGTGGGTGTCTTTGATGATGGTGACGTACAAATGGGGTTGTGGTGTGGTTGTCCTTTTTGTTTGTTAGTTTTCCTTCTAACAGTCGGGACCCTCAGCTGCAGATGATGGTGACATACAAATGAGGTTTTGGTGTGGATGTCCTCTCTGTTTGTTAGTTTTCCTTCTTTGTTAGTTTTCCTTCTAACAGTCAGGACCCTCAGCTGCAGGTCTGTTAGAGTTTGCGGGAAGTCCACTCCAGATCCTGTTTGCCTGGGTGTCACCTGTGGAGGCTGCAGAACAGCAAATATTGCAGAACGGAAAATGTTGCTGCCTGATCCTTCCTCTGGAAGCTTCATCTCAGAGGGGCACCTGGCTGTATGAGGTGTCAGTCGGTCCCTACTGGGAGATGTCTCCCAGTTAGGCTACTTGGGGATCAGGGACCCACTTGAGCTGGCAGTCTGTCCGTTCTCAGATCTCAAGCTCCATGCTGGGAGAACCACTATTCTCTTCAAAGCTGTCAGACAGGGACGTTTAAGTTTGCAGAAGTTTCTGCTCCCTTTTGTTCAGCTCTGCCCTGCCTCCAGAGGTGGAGTATACAGAGGCAGGCAGGCTTCTTTGAGCCACGTTCAAGCTTCCCGGCCACTTTCTTTGCCTAGTCAAGCCTCAGCAATGGTGGACGCCCCTCCCCCAGCCTCACTGCCGCCTTGCAGTTTGATCTCACTGCTGTGCTAGCAGTGAGTGAGGCTCCGTGGGCGTGGGACCCTCCAAGCCAGGCGCGGGATATAATCTCCTGGTGTGCCATTTGCTAAGATTATTGGAAAAGCACAGTATTAGGGTGGGAGTGTCCTGATTTTCCAGGTACTGTCACAGCTTCCCTTGGCTAGGAAAGGGAATTCCCCAACCCCTTGCACTTCCCTGGTGAGGCGATGCCCTACCCTCGTTCGACTCACAGTCTGTGGGCTGCACCCACTGTCCGACAAGCCCCAATGAGATGAACCCAGTACCTCAGTTGGAAATGCAGAAATCACCTATCTTCTGCATTGCTCATGCTGGGAGCTGTAGACTGGAGCTCTTCCTATTCGGCCATCTTGGAACCTCTTAAATTATTTTTGTTTTGTGTGATTGCAATTTTGGAATGTTTCTTCAGGTGCAACGAAGGGCGTGTTGGTAGACATTGTGAATGCAGCACAGATGAAGTTAACAGTGAAGACATGGACGCTTACTGCAGAAAAGAAAACAGTTCAGAAATCTGCAGTAACAATGGAGAGTGCGTTTGTGGACAGTGTGTTTGTAGGAAGAGGGATAATACAAATGAAATTTATTCTGGCAAATTCTGCGAGTGTGATAATTTCAACTGTGATAGATCCAATGGCTTAATTTGTGGAGGTAAGTAAAGGACCTGAAGTGGTTGTAAGACGTGATCTCATCTAATGCCACAAAAAATCTAGAGTTTACTTGGTGCATAAGTAGAAGAGGGGTAGCTCGAGGGTCAGTTCTGCCCCAGGTATACTTTCTCACACGTTGTTGCTTATTTTACTTTTCAGTCAATACTGTGATTGTATATTTTTACCATTAGTTTGAGAAATGATATGCTTAATTGCAGGAAATGGTGTTTGCAAGTGTCGTGTGTGTGAGTGCAACCCCAACTACACTGGCAGTGCATGTGACTGTTCTTTGGATACTAGTACTTGCGAAGCCAGCAACGGACAGATCTGTAATGGCCGGGGCATCTGCGAATGTGGTGTCTGTAAGTGTACAGATCCGAAGTTCCAAGGGCAAACATGTGAGATGTGTCAGACCTGCCTTGGTGTCTGTGCTGAGCATAAGTAAGTATTTCCTAATTGCTTGAAATAGTTGATACTTCCTCTTGGCTCTCCAAAGCCTGTGTTGTTACTAGAACCGGAACAGTGCCAGTATTAGAATATACTATAAATAAAATGCCTGCCACGTGGAAGCCTACTCTTTAATTCCTAAAAGTTTTTTCTCAACAGCTAGTATGTATTACATGGTATGAAGTGTGTCATGTGAGAGTTGTACTATTATTTTGATCTGAATGTGGTAGATAATTGAATTTACATGGTAACCTTTATTTTGGCAATTAAGATTTAATTTAGTTTGTCATTACCAATTTCTTAATTACTATCTTTTGACAAAACTAAGCCAAATTAAAGATTTTTCCTCTTGAAGGATTATTATACTAGTAACATATTTAAATTATTTAAATATTATGATTTTGGCCGAGGACAGTGGCTCACACCTATAATCCCAGCACTTTGGAAGGCCGAGGCAGGTGGATCACTTAAGGTCAGGAGTTTGAGACCAGTCTGGCCAATGTGGTGAAACCCCATCTCTACTAAAAATACAAAAATTAGCCAGATATGGTGGTGTGTGCCTATAATCTCAGCTACTTGGGAGGCTGAGGCATGAGAATTGCTTGAACCCGGGAGGCAGAGGTTATAGTGAGCCAAGGTTGTGCACTGCCTGGACGACAGAGCAAGACTCCATGGCAAAAAAAAATTATTATGATTTTATGTTACATATTTAATATGTGATAGGGCTAATTTATTTTACTATCTTTTATTAATAGCGTTTTAATTTGAACTGTAATAAATCTTTTATTATGGAAATTAGCATCTTTTTACATAATTTTTCTATCCACAAATGTAATGCATCTCTTCATTTATTCAGATCCTCCTTCATAGCTGTTTGTTCAATTTGGTCACAAGAGTTTAGCATGGGAAATATGTTTAAGCAAATATTTATTGAAATAATAAAATTTAAATATAATAATATGGTTTTTTTTTAACAGAGAATGTGTTCAGTGCAGAGCCTTCAATAAAGGAGAAAAGAAAGACACATGCGCACAGGAATGTTCCTATTTTAACATTACCAAGGTAGAAAGTCGGGACAAATTACCCCAGCCAGTCCAACCTGATCCTGTGTCCCATTGTAAGGAGAAGGATGTTGACGACTGTTGGTTCTATTTTACATATTCAGTGAATGGGAACAATGAGGTCATGGTTCATGTTGTGGAGAATCCAGGTAGAAATGCGATGATTGCAAACATTCTTTTCATATCTTGTATGTCTTGTTTCTGCTTATTTAGGCCTAACATCCAGAAACAGTCTCCAGCTGGAATATTTTAGGTCAAGTTGGGAAATTTTTCATCTTTCAAAGCTTAAGATATTACCTAATTAACTGTATAAGAAATAAGGAAAACAGAGTTCCACTTTTAAGTTTTCTAAGTGGAGAGTTTGAAGATTAAATGCAGTGATTTATATAAGACACTTAGAACGATGCCTGACACCAAGTGCGTAGTAAGAGTTTTTTTTTTATGATTGATGATTTTAAAATTAGAGCTTGATTTAAGTTTGAATACTAGGAAAGATAATTTGTTAAAGGATATTAATATAAAGTGTTGATTTTGTTCAACTTCTCTGAAGGTGAAACTTTTTTTTTTTTTAATCTTAGTTTTCCTGGTAGCCTTTTTGTAGATTCTTTAGAATTTTCTACCTTAGTGTACATGTTTTTGTGTAAACATAAGCTTTCATTTCTCTTGGGTAAATAGTAAAAATGGCATTTTGGAGCATATGGTAAGCATATGTTTAACTTTGTAAGAAGCTGCCAGGTTCTTAGAGTCCTGTAGTGTTTTGAATTATCATCTAGGTGTTTTGCAAATATTGTCTCCCAGCCTGTGCCTCCTTATCGTTTCATTTTTTTAAGTGTCTTTTGAACACCACAGGTTTTAATTTTGATTAAGTACAGTTTACCAAGTTTTTCTTTTGTGGCTCTTATTTTTACATTGTCTTTCAGAACTCTGCCTAACCCAAGATTTTAAGGATTTTTCTCCTGTGTTTTTTTCTAGAAGTTTTATAGTTTCTGGGGTTTCACATTTAGATCTGTAACTCATCTTTAGTTATTCTTAGTGTGTGACAGAAGGCTCAGTTTTTTTCATATCAGTGTCCACTTGTTCTAGGGGCATTTGTTGAAAAAAGACTGTCCTTTCTCCACCTTTGTTGAAAATCAGGTGACCTTACATGTGTAGGCCTGTTTCTGACTCTATTCTGTTCCATGTATCTGAGTGTCTATCTGTTAGCTATACCACGTGGTCTTGTAGCTTTCTTTATAGCTAGC